>NC_089854.1:34120890-34475057 GCF_036373705.1 Amia ocellicauda | reverse complement strand
ATCTGCATGTCTCACTTCATTCCTGATCGAGCCTGAAGAGTCCATGTAATAGTATTTGCCAGGGGTTCACATAAGTTGTACATAGGCGCATGTGGACCAACACTTGAAATACACATTGAGAAGTTATGGCATCAAAATAAATATAAATTATATATAGTTTAAATCTATTCAAGTGTACCTCTTTGGCCTCTATACTACCCTAATTACACAAAGATGCTTATTTCTATTATTTATTTTTTAAAATCTCTACTCTGATATTAATAAATCATTAAAAGAAGATACTCACTCCTGTGCAGAACCAAACTAACACACAGATGAAGATGGAGAGTAAAGTGACACCGACGGTGACAGAGATGATGAACAGGATTTGATTAGTTTTCTTTCTCTTGCGACAGCTTTCCATTGGGTCTTCCTCTACAATAAAATAGGACAGTGTTCAGTATATACATAATTGTATGCCCTACAAATGTATTATTTTTGTTACACTAATTACAGTCCTGTCAAATTATACACTTGTTGTGTTTTCTAATATGATTTAGCTTTGATAACAGTCAAAGTAGCCAGTAGTAGTGCACTATATATTTTTCTAGAAAAGAAAAACATGCAAAAGAATGCAAACCAAAGAGTTTGTCCAGTTATGAGTACTGGTAGGATCCTGTTAGAGGTTTGTTTACAGTCAAACAGTGTTAATGTAAGTGGAAAGAGTTAGTCTTACTATTCAGTTCGAAAATATTTACAATCGTCATTTGAAACAATGTTATCATTGGATTCAGTTAGTTCAATACACATACAGCCTGTTACTCATTAATCAACTTTTCAGTTATATATTTTGACCATTTGATTACACTGATTACACCACCTATAAGGATTTAAATTAAGAGTGTTGGTGTAAATAGTTTGCACATCCCTATTTTTAGCTCTGTATATACACTCCAGGCTGAATCGTGGTTCAATAAAATGTCAGTGTAAGCTAACATTTATTACCAAACATATTTCCTGCCAGTGAGAAACCACAATATCTGTCTTCTCACACTTCCCCTTCCTTCACTTCTAAATGCTGACAACCGTCTAATGAACAGTATTGGCAGTTTATTTGTATGTATTTATTGACAATGTACAACTTAAATCAACGCTTTCATAACATACACTGTCAGCTTTTCATCTGCATTTATTCAAAACAAATGTTGCTGCCTTTCCTTATTTCATGTTGAGCTACAAAGGGAGTAAAGACGTCTGTGACCTGGAGTCCTATTTTGAAACCCTTCACACACAAATGCATATATAGTGGCCTCTGGATTTTTTCATACAGGAGGTCTTTGGAAGCTGCTGTAAAATAAGATTCCTTTTAACTTGTGGGCAAAAGAAAGTTGATGCAAGATTATTTGTGCTGGATCTTATTTTAATATAAATATGATGTTGCCGTGTGCAGTATATTTAATTATGTATGTTTTAGATATTTTCATAAAATATAAATGTTTGCACCTTTGCATTTCTTTGGTTAAATGATCTTTTTGGTACAATTTACTAAGGGTATGAATTTTTTCTGGAGTCCACTCTGACACAAGACCCCGTGACCTGATCTGCAGATATAAAAACAAATACTACCTTGCTTGAATTAATTTTACTTCATAATGATGTTTTATTTGGTTATTTATTTGGCAAACAACCACACCACAACATTCTTTAAAGGTAGACCAACACGTGGTAAAGTTGTGTATTACAGTTTAGAGTCCTTTTCTTAAAATGTAGACTGGATCATAGTGGCAGAACTAGTAAGAGCAGTCAGATTTTTGACGTGTGTGAAAGTGTAGTGAGCCAGGTAAGCAGGTAAGGCAAACTTAGTGATCTTATACAACAGTTTCTCAAATCTGTTGTGTGAAATGTGTATAAAGTATGTTTTAGTTTCAGCTGACTGCAGTAAACAAAAATAAATAAATAGTACTATATTAAAACACATACTGATTGACCTGATATTAACATTAGTATATTGTAGATTTCAGTTTCAGAGAAACTATATAAAAACATTAATAAGAATAACTGTAAACAATGCAAAACACTATACCACCGGAAGATGGATGATGATTATAAATTAAGATGATAAAACTACTGAGCTGACCAGAGCTGGCAGCATCACCTAAGAACTATCTGATCTTCTTGCTGCCTGTCTTATAAAATTATACTGCCTAGAAGAGAGGCAACCACTAGGCCTAGGCCTTATGCCAAAGACCCCCAGATAACTATTTTTTCTTATGTTATGAAGAAATGGATATTAATAGTAAGTGAGCATAACCTATGTCATTGCTTAATTACCACAGCTTAAGATAACTTTACAAAATAAAAAAGGTGAAAGGTGGCTGTTCTGTTCACTGTTGCTACAGTAACATTTAGACAGCATTACCGAATTTAAAGATAATTAATTTGATCATGTCTTTAAAATGACACTGCCTAACAATTATTAACATTTTAGAGGAATTGAATAGTAACTGGTCAATATGTGGGGACAGACAAGCTAGTGCTATATTTTTGGACCAGCAACACTTGCTTTCTAAATTGTGTCAATTAAGTAATTATACTAGTTTGCTTGTTTAATATTTCTAGTACTGATAGCCCAGTCTAGCTAGACTGGATCTGGGCTGAAAACAGAGCACAGACTTCCAGCAGGAACAATTGTCTGCAGTACCTTTCACAATGATCAGCGTCCCATTGCTGTTGAAGGTTTTCAACTGGGTGCTGCTTAGATCCAGGTGGTTCCAGCTACAATAGTATACGTCACTGTCACTGACTGTGAGCTGGGAGAGGATGATCACAAAATCGCAGCATTGGCCTTTTATAGTGATTCGATTTTTATACAGATCCCCCACTGTTTCTTTAAGGAAATCAAAGGATAAGTAAAGAACGTCAATTTTTTTGGCATAGCGACGCTTCAAATACAACCCATCCAAGCCCTTTACTGAAGTAACACAGTGGATTTCAGCCGATGAGTTTTCCTTTTGAAGGGAGATGAACTTCGGGGTCTGTGAGAATGTGGGTCCTAAAGAGAAGACAGAAGATAATATTTATTTAATTAAGTGCTGTTTTATCTCCTGTACAGTACTACCGGGCATTCCCTCCAACATGTTTTTCAGTTCTAAATGCTTGCTATTCAAACAGTCTACAATCCTGCACATTATATTATATTATCAAGACCCTTCTTGTTCCACTTTACAGATTTAAATGTTGTATTTTATTCATTTATTTATTTAGCCATTATCCAAGATTACTTACTTGTTTTTCCATAGTATGCAATGCACTACATATACACAGCAAGCATATATTAACAAAATGTTTTCAAATAGAATAATTTAAAATGCATATATTATGAAGGGGGCAGTGGCGTGTCCAGAACATTTTTAATGGGGTGGCCGAGGGGGGGCACAGACCACATTTAGGGGTGGGTGGGTTTTTCAATATAATTATGATGGTTAAATTAAATGATTCAGCTTAGGTTTGGTACATTTCCTTCTTCAAATAAATCATAATTCAATTCCAAAAGACTTAATACAGTGTTTGCACTGATGGTTAAAATTATTATTAAAATTAGTATTAGTATACATTTGTAAATGTGTGCCATAATGGAAAAACAGTAAACAAATTATAAATAACAATTAAAATAATTTATATATATATATATATATATATATATATATATATATATATATATATATATATATATATATATAGTGGCTCTCAAAAGTATTCACCACTGTTGGACTTCTCCACATTTCATTGTCTTACAACATGAAATCAGAATGGATTTATTCAGGAGTTTTTGCCACTGATCAGCACAGAAAATGTCCATAATAAAGTGTAAAATATAATCTGCAAATTGTTCTAAATTAATTACAAATACAAAACAGAAAATTATTGAATGCATAAGTAATCACCTGCTTCAGTCAATCTTTGGTAGAGGCACCTTTGGCAGCAATTACAGCTATGAGGCTATGTGGATAAGTCTCTACCAGCTTTGCACAACCTGACAAAGCAATTTTTGCTCATTCTATCTTTGCAAAATTGCTCAAGCTCCATCAAGTTGGATAGGGGACCTTTGATGAACTGCAATTTTCATCTCTTTCCACATAGTCTCAATTGGATTGAGGTCTGGGCTTTGACTGGGCCACTACTTTTTGTTATTATGCCACTCCAGTGGAAGATGAATCTTCTCCCATGTCAGAGATCTCTTGCAGAATTCAGTAGGTTTTCTTCCAGGATTTCTCTGTACTTTGCTGCATCCATTTTGCCCTCTGTCTTTACAAGGCTGTGACACAGAGAAGCATCCCCATAGCATGATGCTGCCACCACCATGCTTCATGGTAGGGATGTTGTTCTCAGGATGAGGTGTTAGGCTTGTGCCAAACGTAGTGCTTAGTATTGAGGCTAAAAAGCTCTATTTTGGTCTCATCAGACCATAGAATCTTCCTCCACTTGGTCTCAGAGTCTCCCACATGCTTTCTAGCGAACTCTAGCTGAGATTTGATGTGAGATTTTATCTCTCTCATAAAGGCCACTTTTGTGAAGCACCTGAGCTGTTGCTGCAGTATGTACTGTGTATCCCAGCCATGGAAGCCATGGAAGACTGTAACTCCTTTAGAGTTGCCATAGGCCTCTTGGTGGCCTCCCTGACTAGTGCCCTTCTCGCACGGACACTCAGTTTTTGAGGATGTCCTGATCTATGGAAAATGTACAGTTGTGCCATATTCTCTCCATTTCTTAATAATGGACTTCAATGTGCTCCGGAGTATAATCAATTATTATTATTATTATTTTTGTCATTTAGCTGACGCTCTTATCCAGCTGGGCATGCATTGGAAATGTTCTTATATCCTATCCCTTATTGGTGCATTTGAAGAACCTTATTCCGGATTTGCAATATTAATTTTCTGACCAATCTATATTGCCAAAATAACTCTTCATCATCATACCGCTGTAACACCTTTCCTTTCACGGAAGCTGCCCTGATGCCGTCTTCTTATTGCTGCCATCTCCCAGCTACTAAATATTGGTTGAGTTAGGAGGACTTTTAATTCTAAAGAATCTTTATGAATAGCTTTTACCAAATTGATGTCACTTAGAACTGATTTATGACTCTCAGACGCTTTATGAATACTGGCACTAATCAGCTCTTCCACAAATGTAACTGGTTCCACCTTTTTGGTTTGATCAACCTGACTAATGACCAGGGTGGCCAATCACATTTCAGAGGTGGGGGGGGGGAGAAGTCAATCACCCTGAGCCACCCCCTAGACACGCCCCTGGAAAGGGGACCTGTAAAATGTTTCTAATTAAAATGACTTAATTAGCAAGCTTGGAAGTGGGGGGTAAGTAAGACTCTGCAAGTCATTGGTTTTAAGTGAGAGAATGACAGAGAGTCATATTAGACCTAGCCATTGTCATACAGCATAACATTATAATAATTTGCTGTATTCCATAAATGTTCATGTAACGGGGCTCATAGTGTACATGGGTTACAGGGAGTTAAGGTCACATGTCTTCAACATCAATAGACAGTGAAATAATCATGAATCAGAGAACAAGGCTGAGTTCTTCAAATGCTGAAAATATCTGATAATATCACATTGCACTGTGATTGTTTTAAACATTGGCAAACCTTTCTCTGACTACAAAATGTTTAAACAGAATTTACTTTGTCTTTAATATTAATATTGCATTCAAATGCAAATTAATTATATTTATATGTGTAATTTAAAGCATTGGCACCCTGGTTTTGTGGTGCCATTTCTATATTGATTCTTTATTCACCACTGAACACCTCTATGGCATCTCAGAAACCACTGAATTACCAGATGATTTTTTATTGGAATTAGTATTATAAAATGAGTAAGGAGAGTAATGTGTTTTTACACTCAAGACTCTCGTTTTGAAACAAGAATAAGAAACTCATGTTTTTTTTCCATTTCACAATACTTTGGTAATCAGAAACGGTTATATGGATATTACAACAGAGCAAAGATAATGCAATCTAATTTAATTTTTTAATTGGAAAATATTTTGCATGCAAACCAAATGAATGCATCACAAAATTACAGCTGCAACTGGCTATAACAGCCATTAGTCAACCGTCCTGACAACTGCTGCTGTCCGCTCCCTTGGACTGCCCAATGCCCACTGCCCACTGCCTACTGCCCACTACTTTCTTTTCTACGCTCTCGCCTGTGCTTTCTGGCTCCTTTTAAGTCCACATCAGCAATCAAGATTGGGCTCAGGTGTGTTATTCCGGCTATTTCATAATTGCTAAGCGACACCCACTCCAGGTAAGCCGATGCATTTAAAGCCCAAACAAATTCAATAATCGAAAGCCATAAAAACAAATATACATATATCCAAGATAAAATCCAACTTAGAAATGTATACAATATTTAATAGAGCTCCTTCATAACCATCCATGACACATCCACCAAGGTAATGTGGTCATCTGTTTATACAGTGGTATAATGACTTTCTTGTGAAAATCGTCCTGAGATAGAAGAGTTTAAGTTCAGTAGTAAGTATGGAGGGCATTTTGCTTGTTTGTGTGTGAAGTATCAATAGTATTCAGTATCTGCCTTCTGCTTACTGTCACTGATTTGAAAGATTAGCTCACACAGCTTAAATAAAATATAGAACAGAACAGAAAAGTCATACACGTGTGGTTTGGGATTTATTTTAGTGTGTCAGCTTCTTCTACAGTGCAGTGAGCTGTGGGATTTACTAACAAAGTATATATATGAGCCAAACCACACACGAAATACCTTGGCGCTCTGTCATGCTTCATTCAATTTTCACATGCCATTAATCAGAAACACTGTCCAAAAGTTAATCTCTTTCTTGTTGCTTCAAACCCCCATCCTTGGGGCATCAAAGTCTGGGCAAGAACAGGAATTTCTGGCATACTCTTTGACTTTGACGTGTGCCAAGGTAGCTTGAATGGTCAACATGAGAAGTCTGACCTACCAGCTGATCTTGTCTAGTGGTTGTGTATATATGTATATATTATTTTCAATATTGAGTCATCAATACCTAATAATGTTTGGACTTTTTTCAAATCACAGTGGCAACATTTGTTGATCGTGAAGACCCGCTGTTGCATTTTTGCAACATTTTTACAAAATCCACCCAAAAACAAAAAAGCACAAAATTATTAATTTTCTTGATCAGAGGCTTCCTAAAAAGTTGATGAAGAAGTGAAAAAATGTAACAATAAAATCAATGCTTGGTTTATGAAGTTGTTTGTACTTAAATTCGTATATAAATGTCATATGATGGTCTAAATTAAAAGTTAGGAAGACCCCCTAACCGTGCCCCCTATGCATGCCCTTGATCTCCAAAGCCTTTCTAATAAAAATCTGTTGATTCCTAACTCCAGACATTGGCTGCTGCAAACTTTTACACCAAACTGAACTAAATATTTGTGCATGGTTACCCTGCACAGGAAAAATAATAATGAAAAAATGCCTATTTGCAAATATATTTAAATTGCAATATCAAATGGGTAACACTGATCAGCTCTAGTAAGAAGAAAAATAACGTGAAGCAAGCACTAAGCAAACATATTTTCCCACATAACCCAATGTAATGGAGGGATTATTTTTCTTCCAGACACAAGACATCATTATTTTTGAGACCAAATTAAGT
Organism: Amia ocellicauda; assembly: GCF_036373705.1. NCBI lineage: Eukaryota > Metazoa > Chordata > Actinopteri > Amiiformes > Amiidae > Amia > Amia ocellicauda. The sequence continues at coordinate 34,467,389 of NC_089854.1, read as the reverse complement.
TAAAGAGAAAACATACAAAAATAAATAAATATTGGTAGTAATTCAGTGGTGACATTAAAGCAAAATAACCATGAGTGAGTATCACCTGTATTTTATTATTAATAATAATAATACTGTGATATAAACAGGAAAGTTATACAGAAACCATGGATTAAGACAAATGTACATGTCCATAAGGAAGCCTGCAGCTTATACACAGAACATGATAACCTGTGACTCAGTTATCCTGCTTCGTGTAACCTTTCACTCTACAGCTGACAATAATAATACAATATAACTACAAGTATACAAAGACCAAAGAAGCACAACAATAACTTTTACTGTTATTGAAGGAGATTCCATATCTGAATCAGTCATCACTTGCGTGTGTGTGTGGGAGGGGACTCTGGGAGAATTCCCTCAGTTACATATTGAGGCCTCAAGCTGGGAGATTTTAATTGATGTAAATATAAATCAGAACAGAGCGTCCGAAAGTGAAACATAACAGAAGTTCATTGAACCCTTTGTTGGTATCTGCAAATGTTCCTAGAAAATGTCAGTCTGGTTTTATAAGTATGTTTGCTCAGTACCAATGACTAATTAAGGAACTTATTTGTAACTGAGTGCTGGGCTGAAATGAATACCCTGTATCTCACTAGTGCCAGGGCTGACTTGTACTCTAACATAACTGATGTTTTAGTAATGTTTCTAAAAGTTTACTGACCTAAAAGTCAGAGCAGACCACCTTGCCGGATGATGTAGGCCACGACAGAGGTGTTGTCCATTCGAATCAGTACGTGCCTGTGCTGGATGCCCAGGAACACAGTTCGGAGTTCCAACACCTTGATACTGTATGAAGAGCACTGTAAGGTTCCATCCACACCTTGCGGATTCCCAACCAGCATCCGTTTTCACCACCTGCGGAGAAAGACCGGCTCTAGGCCCACCGTGAGGGTCTCCCACTGATACTCTGTCTCTCAATTGCAAGAGGGTAAGACAAGAGGTGGACGCAACTCTCTCAACAGTCAGAGAAGCGGACATGGCAATTGAGATGAGTCACAGTCTGAGAAACGGCACCTGCATCGTCAGTGTAAGCTGAATCTTCTTCCAGTTGACCCACAGGCCGAACTCGCAAAGATGGTAGAGGACCAGAGAAGTGTGTGTTGCTACGTGCTCCCTGGAAGGTGCACAGATGAGCCAATCAGGTTCAGGATGCAGACCCCTTGACTCTGAAGTAGCGCCAAAATCGCATCCATGCACTTGGAAAAGGTGTAAGGAGCAAGTGACAAGCCAAACAGAAGGACACAAAACTTGAACACTCTGCCTTGGAAGGAGAAGCTGATATAGTTTGTGTCCATTGAAATGATCGGGATCGCATCTCAGTGACCATATACTATCTATTAGGGAAGGAGAGGTCCTGAGGTTCAGCTGACACAGGTGGATGGGAAACCATGGCCGCGAAAAATGAGTCCCCAGTAGGAAACATCAGGCCCACCACTTGTGCTCGCTGGACATGTGAGAATAGCTCCCCACTGCTATCAGGGTGGAAGCGGAAACTGGCTTGTTACAGGAGGCCTGGACTTTTTTAAGAATGTTAGGAAACATGGGAAGAGCCCCAGGAGCACAATGAGGGCACTGGAGCTATTCAAAAACAGATCAAGGAAGTCTGTAGCCCTCTGCAAGGACTCAAGGAACTCCTGTGAAGAAGTTGGAGAGGGCAGGAACTTTTCACATCCACTAAGGCTGACAAGGCTGACGAAGGTCTCTCTTCACATCGTCCATGCCTTCTGCAGGCAGGTGGAGGTGGCAGAAGCTCGAAAACCAGTAGAAGCTAGCAGACGCTTATATATACACTCACCTAAAGGATTATTAGGAACACCTGTTCAATTTCTCATGAATGCAATTATCTAACCAACCAATCACATGGAAGTTGCTTCAATGCATTTAGGGGGGTGGTCCTGGTCAAGACAATCTCCTGAACTTCAAACTGAATGTCTGAATGGGAAAGAAAGGTGATTTAAGCAATTTTGAGCATGGCATGGTTGTTGGTGCCAGACAGGCCGGTCTGAGTATTTCACAATCTGCTCAGTTACTGGGATTTTCACGCACAACCATTTCTAGGGTTTACAAAGAATAGTGTGAAAAGGGAAAAACATCCAGTATGCGGCAGTCCTGTGGGCGAAAATGCCTTGTTGATGCTAGAGGTCAGAGGAGAATGGGCCGACTGATTCAAGCTGATAGAAGAGCAACTTTGACTGAAATAACCACTCGTTACAACCAAGGTATGCGGCAAAGCATTTGTGAAGCCACAACACGTACAACCTTGAGGCGGATGGGCTACAACAGCAGAAGACCCCACCGGGTACCACTCATCTCCACTACAAATAGGAAAAAGAGGCTACAATTTGCACAAGCTCACCAAAATTGGACAGTTGAAGACTGGAAAAATGTTGCCTGGTCTGATGAGTCTCGATTTCTGTTGAGACATTCAGATGGTAGAGTCAGAATTTGGCGTAAACAGAATGAGAACATGGATCCATCATGCCTTGTTACCACTGTGCAGGCTGGTGGTGGTGGTGTAATGGTGTGGGGGATGTTTTCTTGGCACACTTTAGGCCCCTTAGTGCCAATTGGGCATCGTTTAAATGCCACGGCCTACCTGAGCATTGTTTCTGACCATGTCCATCCCTTTATGACCACCATGTACCCATCCTCTGATGGCTACTTCCAGCAGGATAATGCACCATGTCCCAAAGGTCGAATCATTTCAAATTGGTTTCTTGAACATGACAATGAGTTCACTGTACTAAACTGGCCCCCACAGTCACCAGATCTCAACCCAATAGAGCATCTTTGGGATGTGGTGGAACGGAAGCTTCGTGCCCTGGATGTGCATCCCACAAATCTCCATCAACTGCAAGATGCTATCCTATCAATATGGGCCAACATTTCTAAAGAATGCTTTCAGCACCTTGTTGAATCAATGCCACGTAGAATTAAGGCAGTTCTGAAGGCGAAACGGGGTCAAACACAGTATTAGTATGGTGTTCCTAATAATCCTTTAGGTGAGTGTATATTAGCAAAGCTATATAGCAATGGACAGCAGTCAGGTGACAATTAGTGTTGACCAGTGTGGGCACCAGGAATAACCTTGGCACTCCAACCAACATCAACACTGTGGGAGCATTTTAGTGCAAGAGTCTGTGAAAATGTCATGTTCTGGAACTGATTGTACCGGGGTACAATGGAAGTGGACCAGAGACCACTGACGAATACTGAGCACCAAATGCTGGAAGGAAGAATATGCAACACTGTAACATGCAATTACTTTGGGTAGTATGCTCAACTTGAAAGATAACTACTTGGAACATGTTCGAGATTTCTAAAATAATCAAGAATGTAGTCTCTGCAAAAGCACATTAACATAAATTCTTAAACAAATGAGGTAGAAAATGATTTATTTTCTGCTAAAGAACATGTCCACTGATTAAATTATGCCTCATTCTTTGCAGCATTTCAATGTTCATTCATTAGTTCATTAACCAATACATAGTAACTCTAATTACAATGGTAAGTTCTCGTAATTACAGAAGCCTTTTGCGAAACAATTGTGAAACGGAAGTAAGGTGTTAAATATAGCAGTTGTTGCTTAAAGATGTTATCTATGACACTTGAATCTGCTTACTGACAGTTTTGTGAACAATTGCTTATTTCCTTATTGTAATCATTCAAACAATAAAAGAAGAAAAAAGTCTTTTTTGGTGGTAATCTAAGATGTGTATTGTTTCGGTGAAAATAGTAGTAATACTTTCTGGTACTGTTCTCTTTCGCAAATAATAAAATAATAAATAATCAGTCACCAATGAAACGGACACTTAGAACTACAAACATTACAGGACACTTTCTAGTGAATGTTTCTAACAATGTATATGTACAATGGCCGTACAATAATAATAATAATAACAAAAAACAATCTGCTATCTATTTTCTCTGTAATAAACATCATTTATTGCAATGTAATCATTCACTTAATAACCGACTGATGATTGTATTTATCAATTACAGTTTATTGCAAAACATAAAACATGTAAATAATTTAGTGCAGAAGCCATCTAGAAAACTGATTCTGTTTGTGCATACACAATGTTAATTGAAGCGACTTGCAACTGTATTGCAACTGATCTCTGATGTCTCCTGTTTCGTTAGGTTCAATAACTACTTTAAAGCATTGTTTGCACACCATTTAACTTACATATCCACAGATAAGAAATCTGCCGAATGCCACTCACCTTCTTCAGAATGCACCCATGAAAATACCCCCCAAGCAAAGCACATCCAGAGAACAGTCTTCATGCTTCTGGTGTTCTGAGACTGGCAAGTGTAACATCAAATACAGGAGATTCTCTTGTTCAGCTGTTTATCACGACAAAAAAACTGACGTGGTTATTTTTTTTTCAGCCTCAGGAAGTCACATCTAATTTCTGTTCTGTTTTGTTTTCATTGGTGTATCTTTTGTCTTTAGATTCATAGCTGAACTCAGGTTTGGAAAAGAAAATGTATTCATAATCAGAGTTTAGCAATTTCAGTACTTGAGATCTGCATGAGGTTTCTGGTTTTCATTCAACCTCAGGTCTTAATTACTTAATTGAAATTATTATTCAGAGAAGATTTCAATAGACCCCACATCGGCAATATAAAATCAGAACTTGCAGTACATATTTGGGTTTGGAGTTGACATCTGCAAATAATACATGTTAACACAATAAGTCTCCCTAGTTACAGTGTATTTACATAGTAGGTACTCAGTAACTACAAATGTAGTTATTCATAAGTACAGTGTAACTATGCATTATTACAATATATTTAATGTGTAAAAAGTGGGCCATAGCTCCAAAGGTAGCCTCCCAGTGGGCATCCTTACCAGACTAACTTTACATATACCATTAATCATTTTTACACATTAAGAACATTGTAATAACGCATATATACACTATTCTTACTAAGTAAATACACTGTATCTAGGGAGATATATATATATCCCTATTTGGGGAAACAAAAAATAACCTGTATTTTCCAGGCAGTTTCACTTTTTTTTCAACTATTTGAAAGCTAGTTTGAAGACTGGAATTTCCCCGCCAATTTTAAGTGCAATTCCCTTAATTGCAAGTGTCTCCCTTTATTTGTGTTATTTACATGGATGATGCACAACTAAGCTGATTACAGCAAGTGGGTCCTTGGATGAATGGATGGATGGATGGATATTGTTGTTTCAACTAGTAATGAAATTGTGGCTCAGTTTTTGTCTGCTAAAAAGAGGAACCCTAACAGATATACAATATATGGAAATTCATTATACTGAAAATGTATTATTGGATTCAGTGAAATATGAGTTAGTTCAAATCATATCTTGGTTTCAATAGTAAAATGTATATAGTTAATAGGAGGATGCATTACTCTTCTGTGAAGAGAGAGCAAGGCCGAGATTAAGTTGACATCACTCTCTGCTTGGCAACTCTCAACAGAAACCGGGAATATGGTGCAAAGGTGATGGTTTATTATGTTCAGTGCAGAGGTGTGAATGTAAACAAAATCCTAGCTCTTGGTGGAGCCTACCTCACTTTCAGTGCCTCCCTAAACAAAACACTGACAAACAGAGTCTGGGAAAGAGTTCAAATCCAAATCCAAAAAAGCAGAGTCACAGTCCATAAGCAATGGTCACCGTGTTGTTCCAGGTGGGTGGCACTCCTAGGCCTCTAGGCTCCCTCCTCCCAGGTAGCAGATTCTCTTCTTTCTCTCTGGTTTTCTTCTCTCCCCCTCACATTCCAGCTCCTCTGCTCCCCCAACAACCAGGAACTGTGTGAGCCAGGTTGAGCTGAATGTGTGATGTTCTCAACAGTTTCAACCGTGGACTGATTTGAACCTGAAGGACTGTCCCCTTATTCTGAAGCGCAAAGTCTTTGTTTTCCCTTCTGATTCAAAACCAGAGTGACCATATTACTTTCTGTATTACTATATGGTCTCAGAGGTTGCTGTGCATGTGTGTATTTGTGTTCATTTGCTGCACGACAATGAGGGAAAGGAAATCTCTTTTCAACATTTGTTTTTCTTATTTTGTGTTGTGAGACTTTTATTAAACTACAGATACAAAGAGTTCAACACATACCTCAGAGTACCTGCTGTTTATCGGGGAGCATTTCTCCATATCATGCACCAGTTTAAGTTTGTGTTCATCTCTTGAGTCTGCCAAATCAGTCAATCAATATATAATAGGGTTAAACAAACAAAAAATACCTATTGGCTTATGTGTTCTTGGGAAGCTGTAGAATTACTCAGTTAATGTCATTTCAAATTGAAGAATCATGAGTTGGTTATAATGAATCAACACTGTGGTTTTCATGCTTTATACGTCAACTGCAATGAACAAGTTAGAACTGATCAAATGTGAATTGTAAACCTCAATGCGTGAGTCTTAATACTGCTTTTAGATTTTTTAAATTATTTTAGAAAAGCTCACTAGTGGAAAAACAGAAAAGCTGAAAATGCAAATAGCTATGCAAGCACTAAGACAAAGCCTTCATACAAAACTGGAATTTTAAGTGAAACTCTTACACCATTATATGACGCACAGAAGAAACTGGAATCCTTGTATCTGATAGATTAAACATTCTCTAATACGTATGTATGCAGACCTTGGACCGGATTAAATAAAAACTTTGACCTTCCTGCTAATAGAAAACTACAGAACTGTACTCAGTTGTGGCTTAATGTTTAGTAAGATGACACTTTCTTCTAATCATAAATGATTGATGATGAACAAGTTTGTAGTTTTCTATTAGCGGGTGGGTCAAAGTTTTTATTTAATTTGGCCCCTTATTTGTAAGAAATAACAACTGGTGTGATTCCAAGAAACATGTCCATGTTGCCAGTCAGTAAGCAGGACACACTCGCAAATGCTTTCCAGAAATGTATACAACGATGTCAAGGACGTGATAAACTACTATCAATTGCAATAAGTTTTAACTGCAATTTGTCATTCTGGAAAGCACAGAAACAGAATACACACATCTGCTAAAGTCTTTTGCCATAGTTCAAAAGCTGTACAATCAATTTATGTACAGAACACAGAGGGAACATTCTGCTTGAGGAGACATGATGTTCTATTCATGGTCTTTCTGGAGGGAGCCGGACAGACAGAGATCAGAATTTTGTCATTTTTATGGTACATCTTCAAGAGATACAAGGAACTCCATCAGAACTACTTCAGCTTAGGTTACTGGATGTGAAGTCATTATCTTGTATGTTTATGGCGGGAATATGAGTAGAGACTTGAAGATCCCTGTATCAGTAATTTTTTTTTTTTTTGTGTTATTAAATCTTGATCATCAAGAGTGAAGAAGTAGTAATTTTTTCAGAAATCTAATTCTGAATTATGAGTTCCTTCATCCTGGGAAAACTTTTTGTAAGTCTTGAATTTACTGAAAAGGGTTGGCCATTTCTATCTGATGCATTTGTAATGTATATTTTTAATTATTTGACTAATTATTTCTCAGTTACAGATGAAGGATGGAAGAGTGCCATGTGCCAACATTAAATAAAATTGTGGAACGGCATCTTAAAGCAGACCTTTCATAGTGTCTATAGAGTATAGTGTACATAGTGCATAGAAAAGTAGACCTATTATAGTGTGGCACTATTTCCCATGTTTTGTTTCTTTTCAGTAATATAATAAAAAAATGCTTTTCTTTGCTCAGTTTTGTTTAATTACATGTCCCACTCTATAAACTGATGCCTGGAATAGATGGCATTTGAGCTGCACTCAATCTGTAGCTTGAGTCATTTATATTTGATAGTAATGTGTCACTGACAAGAATAGGATGATTTTCCTCTTCACAGCAGTTTGCAGGTATAGATGCTTATCTTTCATAATATGTACAAAGGAAGTACTTTTTTTTAAATTTTAATATCATCTTCACATGTCTGTGTGGTCACAAATGAGACATGTCAAGCAGACAGCTATGGCTTAAATACAACACTCAGTAGGTTGAAACTAAAACTGATACACAGTAGGGATCTTTCTCACCATTGCTGAAAAAATGTATGATCTGTGGTGATTGAGCATGCTGCTGCTATGTACCTGCACTGCATTTCTCTTCCAGGTTGTAGAAAGGACCGTGTCTATCCTCTCTTTAAAATCCAGTATGGAAACCACTTTAATTTCCATCTGTTTGCTCTTTTTATTTCTGCATATGCATGTATGTTATTTCGCTCTTGGCATCTTTTTGATGTAAATGCAACTCTTCATACACTTATAAAACAATATTCAAATAATAATCGGATTGGAATCCCCATTAATTCCCCTTCATTTATTGAAACCATTGCTGTGCAAGGAATCTTCTAACAATGTAAAGTATAGGATTTCACAATTTAACTGGATAATTGCTTTGCTTGTTTCTATGTATATATGGATTAAACTGTGCATTTACAGCAACACCATTAAACATTTTAATACAGGGTTGAGTTCTGTAAATGTACTTTAAGGGGACCTTGGCAAGCTGTATGGATCAAGGAGTCATGAGGTAAATTAATACATTTTGTATCATGTTGAGACTGCTATGGTACTATTCGGCTTCAAAAACAGGTCAAGTTTCCTTTCATCAGAAGTCATGAATTGCTTTGCCAAGTTAGCAAGTTGCAGGATGTTCAATCGTGACTAACAGTGTCAATAAAGGCTGTCTTCACCTTTTATGTCTCTGTTCTGTTTCCCATTACGTAGTCTGTGGTTTATCTGAGAGAAATTCACCTTTATCTTGCAATTCTTGAAATGTCATATTTTTTAAATTTAAAAATAATCTTGTGACTGATGAGCATTAAACACTTCACTATTTAAGGCTTTGTTAATTGACATTAACATAAATAATTTAAAAATGACTTGCTAGATAGTTTGATTTGTTTTAATGCATGCCTTAAAGACTACATAAAATAAAATATAAATATATAATATACACCGATCAGCTATAACATTATGACCACCTGCCTAATATTGTGTAGCTCCCCCTTTTGCCACTAAAGCAGCCCTGACCCGTCGAGGCATGGACTCCACTAGACCTCTGAAGGTGTGCTGTGGTATGTGACACCAAGACGTTAGCAGCAGATCCTTTAAGTCCTGTAAGTTGTGAGGTGGGGCCTCCATGGATTGGACTTGTTTGTCCAGCACATCCCACAGATGCTCGATTGGATTGGAATTTGGAGGCCAAGTCAACACCTTGAACTTGTGATTCATCAGACCAGGCCACCTTCTTCCATTGCTCCGTGGTCCAGTTCTGATGCTCATGTGCCCATTGTAGGTGCTTTCGGCAGTGGACAGGGGTCAGCATGGGCACCCTGACTGGTCTGCGGCTACGCAGCCCCATACGCAACAAACTGCGACGCACTGTGTGTTCTGACACCTTTCTATCAGAACCAGCATTCACTTTTTCAGCAATTTGAGCTACAGTAGATCGGCCTTTGGATCGGACCACACGGGCCAGCCTTCGCTCCCCACGTGCATCAATGAGCCTTGGCCGCCCATAACCCTGTCGTGGTGTCAGAGGTATATCGATATCTAGTAGACTATGGAAAGCATTAAGTATATCTAGGGCCTTAAAAGTTTAATTAATACTTATCTGTGTTTATTTAGTTCGTGCTGTTTTAACAGACAAAAATAATTCCTAATTAACGACTAGCTACTTTTCTACTTTTCTTGTTTCATATTTAAATCATACCTCTGCTGCCCTCTTTTGATTCAAGCTTGACTAAAATGAAGAAAAATCAGGAGAAAAAAAAACAAAAGAATATGCAAATCTTTCGTGTAAATAATCTTTTATTTTTGACCATGTAATCATTAAAACAATAAACTGGCTGTTAGTGTTCATTGAAATTCCCAAATAAAAAAATAATGAAAAAACTTTTACCAGAAGATTTACAGTTATATACAAATTTTCACAGTTGTTAAAATAAAGCCAATAGAGTTATTCATTCAACCACATGTTCTCAGTTGCATGATTTTGTCAATACCAATACCAACAGACAGTGCAGTCATACAGGTTTTATAGGTGTCTTCTTTCATTGCTTTGCTTCGTACGTTCTCCTGAAGTCTGTGGTTCTACAAGACCTAGATGGAAAGCCTTGCAGTTTAAACTAGAGTCACCAAATCAAACATCAATAACCCAGCTATTAAAGGACAGTTAGAACAGGATATAGGTTTCAAGTTGCCTGAAAACTTAAATTTCTATTTCAGCTATTGATCAGAGTAGTGCAACATTAACATCATAACCTTAAGCAGCCCACCATTTTACTAGTAAATTATATTGGAATTTGATGACACATTGGAATTTGGTAGTGATGAGTGAGTTCAGTTTCATATTATACGGATTTCAAGAGAATAGTAAATTGTACAACTCAATGTAGAATATCTGTTTAAATTATAGTATTATATAACAAATAGGGAAAATTGTAAACAATCAATTCAATTAATGTATTTAAGCCTCCCGAGCACTAGTGGTTTAATAGTTAATATCTCTGTTTTTAGGAGTAACTTTAAAACCCACTCCTGTGTCTAGGTGTCTCAGGAGGTAGTAGTCTTAGTAACCCAGTTACCCACTTAGTCCATGTGTGACACAAGCTCTATACAAATGACATAACACACTGGCACACATTAATATCAAACACCGAACTGCTCTGAAACAGGTAAAACATACAAAAATGACATGTTTTCGACACTTTATCCTCCAGAGCCAAACATGCTAATAATTTTATTTAACATTTAATATCTATTATAAAACATATATTTAACATCTAGTGAACATAAACATTACAAATTTTCTCCATAAAAACAGTAGTGGAAAATGTTATCTGGAGCTTACTTAGAGGTAAGAAAATGGAGCAGATTTTGTAATTAGTATTATTTTAAAACCTTACAGATCAGACTATCCTTAAGGATATTGAATATCAGAGTAGGTGTTATAAGAAACATTTACATTTACTAGTATTAGTAGTAAATTTGTGATATTTTTGGCTTCACCTGCTAATATATGGTTGGTTGTGTGGTAATAGCTCTTGATAGATTAAAGGGCAACTGAACAGCATTTCTTCAAGAAATACTATTCAGTTAAATTTTAACAGTTTAATTGAATCCGTCAGTGAAATGTGTTCTTTGCTAAGTCACTAAAAGAGGTTAAAAAGGTCAAAGGGTCAAATCTTCTTGAACAGGAAGTTTCAGTATATTTACATTTATTTCCAAAACATTTATTTACAAATGTGTACATATCCACATATAAAGAAATTTGAGATCAGTGTAATGTAATTTACATCACTTAGTGTTATACTTCATTGCTTTGTTAACTGTGACGTGTAAGTGCTGACTATCCTCTAAAACCTGAAGACAAATCAAAAGAAATCAGATGCTTATTGATCAACTTAAGGGTCTGGGAACCAGCTCAGCCCATAAATATGTGCCCTTTTAATTTTCTAATACATAATTCTTGTCACCCTGTCACACACACACTTTAACCACACTTGCCTCTTTACTGACCCCCATGAACAGCGGACAGCAACAGATCTGAGGTGTGAGGTATCAGACACTTGCATTCTCACAATCACTGGACCAGCCAGATACAGGGGATCAATTCATTTGACCAACAATCCTTCACATTATATCTTATCCAATACTGCCATTTCATGCAGTTTTGTAATGTCATTTGAAATCTCCCTACCTCAACCTCAAACCTGGGAATTCCAGCCCATAGTCCTATCTTTCAGATGGAGTGGAAGTTTCAGCCCCCAATGATATATATATTTTTTTTATTATTTCTTTTTTAATCTAATGGGGACTGGGATTTGTTTGTGTGGAGTATTTAAGGTGCAAATCATGACCATGGTCATTCAGGCTGGAATGTTTTGTGGTAGACGTACATGATCACGGACAACATAAGAAAGGGTTTGGAAATAAACTTTTCCAAATGACTGGATAGCCCTTTTCAGCTTATGGCTGCATCTTCCCTGGTTGCTAAAACTGGTCACATTATAGTTACATTGAAAGGTTTATAGTCAAGATCCTTTTTTGTCTCTTTATGGCTATGTTGTTGTTTTGGTTTGCATTTTGTTTATTTATGTATTTAATGTTCTTTTATCTATGGCATAAAAGCCCAGATCCTTGATATAACATAATGGACCGTACTAATAATGCACGTTACATCCTGTTCATGGATCCAATACTATATTTTGTTGACTGAGTTTGGAGATGTAAGACCACTTTGCCAAGAACAATGCAGTAACAGCCACTGTGAACAACATTATGCTCACAATCACTGCCTTTCTTGCTCGATCTGGAACCTCTGATGCTTCCAACATTTGCATTTCTGAAAAACATAGTAGGCAAGTACATCAATAATTCAGAAAATAACTAAATCAAATTATATTAGCTGACGTGCTTGCTTACAATAATCAGTTTGAGTAACTACAACATGTTTTGGACTTTTGAACTTAATCAACGTAGGAATTGTATACTGGTAGAAATGTCACACAAGCATTAGGTGGGTGTCATGCAGATATCTTTACCCCTAATTTCCATCAATTTACCATCCAATTCATAACCATCCATACAATTACCATCACCTTTATTTGGGAAACCTTCAAGAATCTGATGTAGATATACTTTTAGTGCACTTATTTAAATAAAGTGTTGTTCTCACAAGATGTATATATTGCGGGTATGGTATTGCAGAAACATATTGTTAACTATCAGTGCATTCATTAACTCTTGCTAAAGTGTTCTTACCAAATGGACTGCATCTTTGACATTACAGTCAACTGTCCCAGAGGTCTTAACGACCAACAAAGCTATCTGTAACTGCAGAGTGAGGTCTTAAGAGCCCTTAAAGGTAGTTGTAAAAGGAAGTAGTTTAAGTGGAAAACATTGTATATATTGTTATATCCATAAAAGCTGAAGGAAATTACCATGGTATTCTGTTGTGTGTTCAGTCACTCCTTCTTTTATTACAGAACAGCTGTAAAACAGCAAGGACTTGTTGATGGTCAGATTGCTGCTCAGTGTGTAGCGGTCATCTGATTCCAGTGAGAACCTGTCTTCTCCACTCACATTATTGCCATCCCAATCAGTCCACTGGATCTCCCCCTTAGGGTACCCTCCATGAGAGCTACAGCTCAGAATCACCTTATCACCATCAGCTTGGTGCTTTGTTATTATGGGTACACTATAGGGAGCTGCCAAGAAGAAAGAAACCAAAACATTTTAAATAAATATTAGCCAGTGTCTTAAAGGAGTAGTGTTCATATTATTCATATTGAGAATTTTCTGCAGCTACTACATTCAAAGCTAGCTGCTCTTTTTTTTTTTTTGGGGGGGGGGCAGTTATTAATTTATTGGGAGATTAGTGTCCAGATACTTATGCCTGAGAGGGTGAAGTCAGGTGTGAGATTGTCCTAAATCAGTTTGAAACTCTATTTGATTGGTCAATATAACCTATTTGTCTATTTTACTTACCTTCAACTTTCAGATCCACACATCCGTGGCTGATACCTGCATCTGAAACTACTTTGCATTCATATCTCCCTTTATCCTTGATTTGAGTTCCTTTAATTAGAAGGGATACATCTGTGGTACTATCTTGAAACTTGTGGTATAATGTAATACGATCATGGGTTTCTTCAATGGCAGATCCTGCAGAAAATTTTATCAGTGTTGCACCACCATGCATCCATATAAGTTTTGTGACCTTTGTATTACTGCGAACACTTCCCAGAGTGCAATGAATAACAGTGTCTTCATTGTACTTTCCTGTTGTGTCGTGACAGATCATTTTAAACAGCTCTGAAAATGGGAAAACAGGTACAATATATGACATTCTGCAAAAAACTATTTAAAAGAAAACATTGTGGTTGCCTTGCATTGTAAATACATGGGAACATACTAATGGCAGCCAATGCAGCCCAAACAGAATGGCATATGTTTCTATGGACTTGAATTACTTGAATTAATGTATACAAAGGTTTGCCTGAACTAAATCTGTAAAATGAGGTCAGCTACCTTGTAATGCTCACCACTAGTAAAGTTAAGTTGTCAAATCTTACACTAAAAACATAAATGTGGCTTTTGTAGAAGGGTTTTTGCAGTAACTTAGATCCAATACATTGAGATACACTGAGAAGAAAACATTTGTACTTGTTTTAATCATTAATACATATAACTACATTTCAAATATTTTAAGCACATAAACGATAAAATGATAGTAGTACTTTTTAAATATTGTTAGTGCTCAGAAAAAGAATTGTATCATCATATTAACACTTACCATCTTTTTGGTCACAGGCAGATATAAACCATGTGTGGGATAGTAGAGACATATACACGACACCAACTATGCAAAATATGGATTTCATCTTCCAAGCAAGTGCAGGAACACCTACAATCTAAAGAAGAAACATATATGTGTGTAAATAAAGATCTTAATATGAAACTTTACATTTTCCTTGTATCTTCACTTATGTGAAGGCCAATGGTCAATGCTTAGTACAAAAAGATGGGGAAAACAAGCGTAATATATATGTATAAAATAAAACATAAAAACTGCTATCACAAAAGAGAACAAATGTCTTTTTCTTTCTCCTTTCTATGTTTTCTTATGTTGCAATTATCTGTTCTTTATCTTTGAAGTTGACTGACAGTACAATGTTTGGGAATTTCTCTGACGTGTTAGAATACAGGACAGTGTGTTACCAACGTGTCTTTGTATTATTATATATGTTTTAAATGTATACTGCCCCCTGTGCACAAACGCTGAAGTGACGCACTCATAATTAATCCCAGCCTAATCAGCACTGGACGTTGACCTCGTTTCCCCCTTGGATGAATGAGATTTACTGTAAACGTCTGAATAGTGGAGTCATAAAGTTCATTTCTAGAAGCAGCTGGCAAGACAGTACTGATTTCAATAGTAAAGCTGAATATTCAGTAGACATAGCCCTCTGAGTGTGCGCTGTTCTGTGATAGTGAACATGTGTATAGACTATAACACAGTTCAAAATAGGCTGATCTGATTTTCAATACATGTTTTTCTCTGCACTAAATATAACAATCTCTAACAACGGAGATCAGTTTCTTTCATTAATACAAAAAAAATCGTTTTGGTGCGTTCTTTATTCCATCAAAAAATATATTTGTATATCTGCACAAAAATGTTACACCCTTTAGTAGGCTATATATGCTAGTAAAAGCACATACAAAATTATTCAAATGGCTCAATTTATACATCCCTTGACATGTGTCTTTACATCAAATAATGCAATAATAAATGTCTATATTAGCCCGTGGTTTAGAACAAAAAACAAGAAAAGGTATTCTGCAAAATGCAGCCCCCA
This sequence comes from Amia ocellicauda, assembly GCF_036373705.1. Lineage (NCBI taxonomy): Eukaryota > Metazoa > Chordata > Actinopteri > Amiiformes > Amiidae > Amia > Amia ocellicauda. Next base: position 34,451,996 of record NC_089854.1, on the reverse strand, counting down.
TTCCATGATACAACACAATAAAATAATTTCGCAACTACAGAAAGTAAATGCGAAAAAAAGCACAATTCTTACCTAAAAGAAGAAATCGTGCACGTCTGTTTAGTTAGTTAGTAGTACATTCCTTAGGTCACCAGGCTGTACTGATGTATAGATGATTGTTTGTGAACATTTTGACATGCAAGCACTTTCACTTATTTAGTTTCAAGATTACTCAATCAAGTCACATGACACCGGGATCATGGGGAATTCCGAATCGAATTCAACTCGCCTGTCCCGTACACATAGTATAGATGTGAGAATATGTCCACAGTGAATATGTCCACAGATCTAAGGGGGATGTGGGGGGTGCGGTGTGGGGAAGATCATTTGGGGGATCTGGGATGCATGGCATGGTCACAAACAAACTGGTGTCTTGCTGGGGGTCCCTAAGCAATTGTCTGGGCATGCCTGGTGTGTACTCTGCATAACAATTATAGTAAATATGAAGAATAATACAAATAACAAATGGATAACTATATACATTTGTGTAAGCTATATCCCTGTCCTTCAGCATGACGTAGCCAGTGTAAATGTCTTATTAACTTTTCATATTCAACAGAAGATAAAGTAAAAAAACGTCCGTGTATTAAAAAATAACCCACTTTGGTAACGCTTTATTATTATTATTATTATTATTATTATTATTATTATTATTAATAATAATAATATTGATTTATTTATTAACAGAAACCCTTGTCCTGGGCGACATACAAAACTTTAGACAAAGATTCATCCATAGATATTTAATAGCTATTACATTAATTAATTAATTAATTAATTAATGTGTTCAATCAATATGTTATTCTCTCCTTTTGAATGTTTATTCGCTATATCTATACATATGCTATATGGCACGTTGTGTGCACTTTTAAAAGGAATTGGTATTGCCTACTTCAGTTCTAGACTGTTAATTAAATAGCTATAAGGACCATAAGGACACTACATTAACATGCAAAAGCAATAAACCTTAACGTAAAACATTTTTTTTATTATTATTTTTAATAAATACATTGCCTAATCAGCAGGCATTTAAAGCATGCATAAAAATGTCCATGAAGCACAACTGGACAGAAAACAGATGTAGACTTACAGTGTTAACAATTGCTGTAAATATACTTTATGTTGCTACACTACACGTGTGTTATACAATACACTGTTTAGAGTAAAATATCACCTGACCTCTTTGATTTATGGTAAATTGTTCCAGACACCCATTGTCTGCTAAGGAAATGAGTATTTTGCAACTGTGTTGAGTGTTTTATTACTGAAAGCCAGTCTTTCACTTACACATACTAGGTGGCTTTTGTCAAAAATGGGCTTGCTAACTGACATTTATGTAATTTTATCAGATATTAAGCTGTCATATCTTGATGCATTTGACCATTTGATTTGTAAGTTAATTTACAAAATCATTAATGTAGTCTATGGTAAAATACATCTTCCCTTATAAATGTGTGTAAGCAGTATATCCCTCTCCTTCAACGCAGCCGGTGTCAATGTATTATTAAATGATCATATTAAACAGAAAACAAAGTAAAGTAGAAAATGTGTGTGTGCAATACAAAATAACCTACTGTGCATCTTCGGATTTCTGTTACCAGAATAGTTTTTTGGGGGCAGGGGTTTGTGGGGCAGAAGAGGAAGGCTGTGACTGGCAGCGCTGCCCACAGCGACCAGGATGAACAAACAAGGAAGCACACGACAAGGGCACCCGTCAAAGTTCCTACAGCAACTTCAAACTTCAGCCGAGTAATTTCAAAACAGTCTTGTGAAGGGGAGTTCATTCAAGGTCAAACGTCTAATTACAATGTAGCAAGTGTTTCCAAAGGCAAATATACGTAGAAAATGTCATCAGGATCCAAGGAAGCCAAGTCAAAAACAGTCTTTCAAAATTAATTTGATATGGAATGGCTTTTACATGGCTGTGTGCTTTAGTCATAAAGAAACTTGCAACAAAGTCCAATTGGCCTGCAAAGTGTAATTTTGTTCAGTTTTGTAACCTTACTATATTTGTGTCCCATGGCTAATCAAAGGTTTCTAATCCCAGCACTTTAAAATAGGACCACAGCACTTTGAAAACATTGCCAAATATATTATTTGCATTTCTGTTGGAGCAAAATTGTGTAAATTGTGAATTTCAGCTTCTTGTATTGCTCTGGGTTTAGAGGTAAAATTTGGGGTCCCTCACTAACAACATGTAGTTGTTCAGCAAGCAAAGGAAATTATCCTATATGATAGAATGTTCTTTAGAAAAACATAATTAAAGGTAAACAAAATATTTTGTTATTATTCTAATTAAATCAGGCCCCGATTGTTCCTTGTCCACCTATATATTTATCCCTACCATTACCAAATATCTTCTCACTAACTCACACTTAAACATTATTTAAGGATGTTAATGTTAACCTTATTTTTACGGGGCACCATCATGTGATCTGTGTATCATTTGTAATGTTTAGTGCCTAGATTGAGTGCCTGTACTTATAAGGTACCCAAACATTAACGTTTCAAGAAACAAAAAAGCAATATGTGTATGGCGCCCTCAGGTGGCTTAGAAAAGTACATTACAAGACAAAATGTAAAGTGATTTATGCAATATCTAGCTCCAATTTAAAAAGATTATGCTGACTGTATGTACTGCATTTAATGAAAATGACACTACAATGACTTTAGATTGAATATGCAGCAACTAACCCTTGTATCTCCTTTTATACTTTTTCAAATCTGCATCCTAATTAAATTGGAGTTGGAGATTAGCTAAAATTGTAACCCTTGTGATTCCACACAATATTTCCAGTCGTACACATTCTGAAGATCTTCTAATATATTTATTTAAAGTCCACCATTGTATAGGCAAGATGTGAAGCACCAAAATTCAATGGACATTTTACAAGCTATGGCCAATCCATCACTCAACCTTTATACATTATAATTTACAATATCTTGCGGTTCTTGACTTTGAACAATTGGGTTACACCAGGCTTTATTGGAAATTGTGTGTTATCTTGTTAGTAGGTGAGCAGGCAATACATTGTTTTCCAAAAACACAAACAAGATTTTGGCTGTCAAGGTGTCCTTCAAAAAACATTCTCTGGATATCACATGACTTCTGGTACAATCCATTACCAGAGAAGGCAGGCCTTTTCCACAATATTGCATTTGTAATATTGTGCATATACCTGGGTATTAACCTATCCTCAAATTAAGCTCATGACAGGAGGGTGTGAAATTAAGATCCTCTCCAAAATGAGAGGCAGCAATACCAGGAATACTAAAACTCCTCATGGCAAGAATGCCGATTGCCCTTTCCTCCACTTCCATTTCTGTGGCTCTGAAAATCACATTCCAACAGCTCTTCAGCCCAAGAGATGTTCCGACCTTTTGTGTATTTGGTGTATGTGTGAAAGTGTAATGGCAGCCATCGATAACTGAGAAACAGTCAACTGGCTCAGGATTGTTTCTATACGGCTGTTTGCCACACAACATAGTTGCATAAAGGAATGAACCAAGATCTCTTTTCAATATCGGGAGAACCATCACCCCTAATCCTGCCCCATATCAGTGCCACAGCAGGAGACAACAGGCCTAATTCTCTTCAGGTTTCATTTCACCTGAGCCCTCCTCTATTTCACTCAACAACCAAAGGTTTTGGCTTTGTCCTGACAGCACATTTTCATTAAGCTGGAGACTTACTTACTTACTAGAGTGGAAGATATTTTAACAAGATCTTTGGTGAACTGATGTATTAAGGGCCCACTCAGGTAAAGGAATCACAGGAACAGCCCCAGAAGACCCCTCACACTCCATCCCATGTAAGGTTAGTAGAGAGACAGGGAAAGGGAGGCTCAATCTACACAGAGAGTTCTGATATAAACACCCTAAGCAGGTCCAAGCTCTCCTCCCAAGATGACTACCATCACGGCTCCCATGGTAGAAGGAGCTACAGCTATAGAAGGTCTAGAATGTTCCGCTGGCTGTAATAGAAAACAATACTCAGCCACAGTAAAAGTGTAGAAGCAGAGAAAGTAGAGTAAAACAGATGAAAGGGAGAGCACTTAATTCAGTAAAACCTACCATGATCACAGTATTGCAATGCACTGGATCTGCCAAGCTGGCCTATCCCAGAGACCATTCATACCAACAATGGCCAAGATCTTTGCTGCACAACTCCAGTCCTCAAAAAAGGAAGGTTTTCACATTTCCATTCAATCCAAGTCCCACCCATTAATTTCTGAACCAGTTTACCTGCAGTAACTTATCCCTAGAGGATGAGAATTGTGTTCCTGTTTTGTTAGGAAATGATTCCAGTCGAGTTCTGCACTCGGCACCAAGATCATCGACAAGTTAGTCAGTCCTGTAAATTAAGGTCTGTGCCTTTCGTTAGAGGTAAGAAGCTCAATAGTTCTTCTCCAACACTATTTTGAAACATTTCACAGAAGCTTTATTCACCACAGCATTTATTTTTCTTAATTCGTTCTGCTTGAATGATCACTAGGATGTCAAATGCTTCCTTATCAGAAAACCAAAGATGAAGGTCTATCAGTAGTACAATAATGAATAAGAAGAAATGCTTGCTTAAGTCATACCATGCATTTCATACATAATAATCTATATTACTACCCAAATGAAAATGCTGTCTGCTTCACGTAAGTTGAAAGTAATTATCCCATTGAGATATAAACCCTTTTTTGAATTTGTGTTACAGTCACAATGTATTCTATCCCTTTACCTTCTTCGGGAAACTAACCAGGGGAAATATGTAATCATATGATAAGGGTGAGGACTGCAATGTTTTTTAACCAAAAATTTACATTTTCTCTCCGATTTGGAAGGCAGTGCTCCATAGATTTAATGTTCAAAACTGGAACAAAAACAATGTGCATGTTGCCCCTATTTAAAAAGGCAATCATGAGAATCTAAATGGTGTGGCTATGGGAAATTAAATTAAATCCTGAATTACATTTACCAAAGACTTATAAATCAATATTAACCCCAAATATAATGTTGTAACTTTAATGTACTCGATTCTAAATCATAATCTGTAATTAATCAACGTTTCAAGCCATCAGTCCATTCATAAATTAGCATATACCATAACACAAGACAATGAAGTGACATTTCAGTATTGCTACAATGTTTCAGGATGAAAGACTAAGTGTTATAAGCTATAGTCAATGGACCTTTGCTGGCTTGATAAATATTATTCATGTCCAGTTTAATCTCTATATTGTTGATGCATGGATTTAAAATTTTCCTTGTACAGTACCGACTAATATGTTGCATTATGTGCTTCCTCCCTGCATGCTGACATGCGACACAGCTGCTTGCTTGAAGACTTAGTGGAGATAGATTTGAGCCTAGATTACAGCACATTCTGTGGGATTGTCTGTCCTGAGAATAAAAAAAAAAAAAAAAAAAAAAAGCTTGTGCTTGTTGGGAAAACTTATACAACGCACCTTGCCGAAGATCTTGAAGAAAAACAACAAAACTTTGTAAAATATATGGTATTCTAAATAAATACTGTAAGACCCAGCCAGTAGTAACTGAACACTGTTAGCTGAAGAGGACAGGCCCTGAGGAAGACACTTTAAAAATCAGTGCCATCACATTTAAGTTGCAGTAAATTAAATCCTTTAAAAATCACCTATATGTATTAAAGGCGATGCACTGCACTTCACATCTTTTTAATTGTTTTGGAAGAGGGGGGTTAATGAAAACATGATTTATAATGGAGATATTAAAAACTACTTACTATCATAATACAACTACAGAAAAAGGAGCCACTTCGGGAAAATTGTAAATCCTTCAGCCTGTCTTCCATTGGCCATTTGTCTGGTTCTGTAATCAACCCGACACACATGGGTCATACAGCCGAGATAGGCAACCTTGGCACTTTAGTCCTATTCCACTGAGGGGCTGTCAAATTTGAAAATCACCAAAACAAAACCAAAATTGCAGTAATATTTAAGAACAAGCCACTTTTCTTCCTTGTCCCAGCTCCTGTCAGTCTAAATCAATGACAAACAGGATTTAACTGGGTCAGTTAGCTTACACAAACAGAAATGCCCATACAGAACTCAGCAGTTTTTGTTGTTGGTTTGAAATAATTTGATAAAAGACATTGGATTGAAATATATAGCACCATTCAGTTTAATTATGTGTAGCTAGCTTTCTGGCTATTTATACCATATCTAAGAAAACCTATATGAACAATTAATAGTGCTCTTTAAAAAGTCCCTTTCAATTCACTAGATCGGTCTCCTTGGTTAAATTTCCCTCATCACTCTAGATCAGTGCAGGATATTGTTCCCATTACTACTGAAGTATTAAAGCCATTATAAGCTGCAGGGCCAATGGAGTAGTCCAGAGATAATGATGTCAATACAGCAGCGGCTGTCTCAAAGTCCCACAACAGAACAGAATGGAAGTACCAAGGTGTGCTCAGGTTTCTCCTCGCTCAGCTCAGGGCTGCAGTGGCTGATATCGGAATTTAAAAAGAAAAACATTTTTGGACGAAGAAGTTGCACCACTTTGTTCTGGAAGTCCAAGATTCAGAGGGTTCGGGCTACCACTTGTAGTCGGGTGTGCTGGACGCCTGGCTCTCGGGCCGGTACTGTGTGTGCAGGGCCTGTTGCGCCCGGGGAGACTCAGCTCCGTCCAGCCAGTCCTGGTAGAGCTGCTGCAGCTGGGGGTTGGTCTCAGGCAGCCGCACAGGCAGGCTGGTGTAAACCTCCTCCATCTGCTGCAGCAGCGCCCTGTCTGGCTTCCCACTGTCAGTCTGCGCCTGGCCCTTCCCGTTTAGGCAGCCTGACATGACAGGAGCACAGACGTGAGACATGAGGGACAAAGATATTTAACATCACTTCCCCTCCACCCAAAACCTAACTTTTGATACCTTATCTCATCAATGAAGGAACAAAATATAATTAATCAATGCATTTCAATGTTAAATGACAAGCATTTTACAGCTGAAAAAAAGGTCGTAATTTCTCTCAATATTGTGGCTCAGCAGGGTGAAGTATTAAGTAAACTATTATCACAGACCTGAGATGGTATAAATAAAAATGGTTTCCGTTTTTACTAGTTTCTTCAGGGTTAATCTCTTTCAATTAGAATTATAATCTGAAAATTTAAATCTGTCAAATGCATCCATTTCCACTCATACCACATGGGCTTGTGTTTGTGTTATATTGATACAGATTAATTGATTGATGCCTGGTCTACCCCGACACACCAACATTGGAACTATTTTAGCAGCTCAGTTGTGCTAGAATTTGTATTTTGCACATATATTGCATTTACTTTATTTTGTAATGCCTTGTCACCCAAAGTAAGGCCACCTGCTAATATATATATATATATATATATTTAAATGTATAAATGTCTTTAACAACTCCCTGGAACTGGAAATCAACTTGGACAAAGGCATCAGCCACAATGAATAATGAGAATAATATTTGCTCATCGTAATCCGCATTGGTCTAGGTTGGATAGAGATACCCATAGATGTACATGAGGAATAAGGATGCTGTACCTCCAGGGCAGGAGAGCACTTCCACCAGTTGGTATGGGAACTTCCCTTTCTTGAGCTTCTGGATCATGTTCTGAATGTTCCTAAAGCCATAAACCGCGGCAAACTGTAACAGTGTCTCCCCGTCCTTCTCCAGGATCACTTCCTGGAAATCACGGTTCCTAAGAGAGAGGGCGAGAGTGAGTTTATACACACTTTCAATGCATTTCATCCCACAGTAGGAGTTTTGTTATTTATTTTTCCCAATTAAAGCATGAAAACTATATTCTCAGCTCACAAGTCTACAGATCCAGAGACAACTTTTACTCATAATTAATTTTTAGACGTTAAGTAATTAATGTTCCCAGGCACTTACTTCAGTGTCTTGTAAACAATTTCCTTCACCTCCAATCCAAACAGCTCTTTGGCAGCATATTTGAAAATGTGTTCCAGAAAGCCTTCTGCTCCCCTCCCTTCATGGCGAACAATATCAGTCTCTTCAGACTCACCGAAACTGGAATCGAAACACAAATTTGAAAATCTTGTAGGAGCTGCCATCAGCTCACCTGCTCTGGGTTACTGGGGATGTCTATGCTGGTTGTGCCACTGTCACTAGCTCACTACAAACAGCATGACAGGGCTCTGGGTGGAGAAGCCAAGTTTTCCTTACTTCGTACATCCCTGAAACTCAATATAAGCCCAAGATACACCACAGCAGGGTAGGGATGTGATGGAGCTGACAGAAATCCACATCCATCGAATATGGATTTTAAAGCATTAAATCCATCGAATGTGGATGCAAATGTGGATGCGGACGTAGTGTATTTAGTTGTAGGTTGAGGGGTATTTTGTATTTGCCATTATTACTGTAAAATCAGTTTGCTACAGTTTTTATAAAAAAATAAATAAATAAAATTAACACTATTTAAATGCTGTAAATGTGAAATAGAGCTGAAAAACACCAGCTCATAGTCCTAAAATTGAATGTAATGGAGTACCTTTAGTCTACAGACATTTTGAATTAAGTGTTCAGATGCAAAAGTTACAATTCAACATGGTTTCTTAAGTTCTTAACAGTTCTAAATACTACTATTACCAGTCACTTTACTACTTACATGTAGTTTAGGCTAGTAGTTGTACATTACATTTCAAAAACACAAGCAGCTCTGCTTTGTTGGGCAGTAGCTGCTGCGATGAGCATCACAGGGGGTTGACATGCAGGGTTTAATTTGTGAAGTGATGATGCGCGTGCACGTTTGGCATCAGTTATGTGGTCAAGAAAAAATGTTCAGAGAAGGACAGGGTCACACCTAAATACTTGAGTAAATGTAAAAATGAGGTCAAGCGAAAAAGCACACTCATTCCAAATATAAACAGTATTAATCTTATATATCATAAAATGACCACATTATAGAAGTGCAAGGTTTAAAGGTAAAGTAAGTTGCCGATGGACGTTTCATTGTTAGCAATGTTGTATTTTATGTTACTAATAATGCGCAAAGCTTTTTATTTTTTTCTATCTTGTGGGTCTGTTGTGCACCGTTAGATACTTTACATCGTATTGTAATCCTACCTTTAAAACATAGATGTCACTAGCAACACTAAAAATACATTGACTTTGTAGGGTGGTACAGAAAGATACACTTTAGCCTGTCTTGCAAGGACAGGTAGTTGATACTGGTTCATTTTCCACAACAACAGGCTTTTCTGTTGTTGAATTATAGTTTCACCAAAATATGCAGTCACCTCCAGTGGTGTACATGTAGAATGAAAAGGAGCTGGTGCTGCATGCGTGTCAGAGGCGGAGTTCTGCCTTAATGGATTTTGAAGTGCTGGTCGGAGCGGTACTCTGGTCTGGTGCGCTCCCACAGCATTACAGGCCTATCTGTAACAATCACATCATCCCTTCTCTATGGAAAATAACATCTGGACCGTACTGAGTGAATGAGCAGGCTGGCTTCATGCATGTGCGTGTGGCAATGGGTAGACAACAATATTCTGCCACGAATTCGAAAATCGAATTCGAAATTAGAATTTGTTTGGTTTAGTAGTTCGACATCTGCAAATGTGGATTCGAACTTCGTCACAACCCTTCAGCAGGGTAACTAACCGTGATCCTCCTATACTTATATAAATGCTACAGAGCATCAACCTTTAAAATATTATAGATTTTTAAAATTTCCTTTTAAGCACTGTTGAGGGATTGCAGTCCTGAAGCCCTTTTTAATGTACAGCCACTGACTTGGAAACACAGAGCATTCAAAAGGCCTTTCTAAGTAAAGGCTCCCGATTCTAAGAATCAAACAGCTGGAATGTCAGGTTAATCCAGAAAAACTAAAGTTATGTCAAAACCACAGTTATCTCACTGCCTAATGAGGTGTTAATAAGCAGAGCTGTTCATATGACATTATTTAATCTGTTCTCTGCACTGAAAATAAACTCACAACATAACATAAGAAAGTATTAGATTAAATATTGATTAATACATGTGGTGGTCTAACAAATATTGTAATAGAACACCCACACACAAATATAAAGCACTTGATACAAAATGTAAGTACAATTTGAAAACATCCTTATGTAGAATTTATAGGAACTTACACATAATCCAAATGGACCGAGTCTAAGCTTTCTACTGAAATGTTTTGTTCTTCCATCATGTGTATGATTTCCCCTGAAACACAAATATTGTTTGTGAGTATATTAGAAATGCCACAACAAGTCTCTGTTAATGTAATGCACCTCAGTATGAAGTTAAATAGGCAATGCTGCATTCAAATCATATATGGCAAAACCTATACTAACCAATACCCATATGCAATAGTAACTGTACAATGATAAACAACATCCGATATAGTCTTGGGTTCAATATAAGATCAATAAAATCTAGCAGGAAAGAATTTATTCCACATGGGTGTGTGTTTTTATCACATCCATAGTAAAACCATAAATTACAAACTGCCATAACAAGCTCTACCATCTGCCAGTGCAGCATAAAAGTGAACAAAGTTGGGCACAAAGTTCTGGAACCAGTGGGTTTCCAAAACAACATACAGTAGCATTAAGCCAAATGCACCCCAACTAGTTTTAAAACTTAGAAGTTTAAAGTCTACTGCACTTAGTCCGATCCCTCAGAGAGCAGGGGACTTACACTGAACAGAAGGAATTACAGTCAGGTGACTTAAGCAGTTACACAAGCATGTGGCTTTTCCAGAACACCCATAGCGTGCCATCTGCTGATTTAGCGGTAGCAGTGAGGAGTTTGTCTGAGGGGGAAGGGCTGACCTGAGGTGAGAACACAATCCACATCTTGGCTGTCCAGCAGGCTGTTATAGAACTCCTCCCGCAGGGCCTCCAGCTTCTTATCAAAGCATGGAGCCACCACCACATGGTACAGTTTATCAGGGGAGAGCTTCTGAAAGAGTAGCACACACTCCCTCATCAAGACACAGTTCACACCCTGGACCCTTTCAACACTTTCATTTATTGACACAGCCAGAGGTGTGTGTGGATAATTCCTGGCCAACATTTAGCGGTTTAGATTAATTGGAGAGCGAACTTATTTTCTACCTTAAAGCATTGCCGATTAGCCTACAGTCCAATTAGATTTTACAACCTGAATTTGCTGTAATAGAGGAATATGTTTTAACTATGTTCTTTGGAAGGAATGTGCTGTCCTGTTAGAAGATCAAGATACTGAAAGACAATCTGTCTGCAAGTTAATTCATGTATAAAACTACATTCCTGGCTTGGGAAACAGTGCCCTCTAACGGTGCAGTAATAGTAAACATTCATTTAAATGATTTCCCTATGAAAAAAACAGACAGAATACATAAATAAACGAAAACAAATAAAATGAACAATTAAAATTTAAGATTTACAATAGCAAGAAACTATATGCAAGCTCAGTATTTTGTAAAAATCTCATGGAACATTACTGCTCAAACAATGAAGAACCTACCTGCTCATTAATGTGTAATGTTGTTTACATGTCCAATGTTCCTAATAAGCATGTTGGGGTCACAAGATTGTATTGAAGTGCAGCCTGTTGGGTGCTGGTGCTCACCTGCTGTTTAGTGAAGTAGTCCTTGACCAGCGTGCCCATGATCTGCTGGGGGGATTTGGCAGTGCAGATGTGAGGAGTCACCAGGCTGCCCAGGACGCGCTCTGCATACCGAATCCATCCTGTTCGCACAATGAGTCACATTTGCTTTGAAATCCTCCCCTAATCCATCCATTCACACATATACAGCCAAGTGATACATGCATGCATACATACAGAAGAGCATGTATGCATTTTGTTTGAATAAAAAACATGAATATATATTAACTTGACTATAAAATCATCTTGCTACTTTGTCAGGAAACCCTGAATCTGATTGCATGTTTCTCAACAGATTTATCTTTCTATTTGATCAAATGTTCATATTCTGAAAGGGTTTGGGATGCAGGCAGAGGCATAGCAACACACTGCCCCTATTTCAAATAAATATAAATAAAAATGAGGTTTTACCTCATCCAAAACAAGAAAGCTAATTAAAGAGATTAAAATCGAAGTAGGTGTGGCATTCATATAACCACTAAATGTTATCTGTTAGAGTGATATGCCAGGAGAGCAGTGCCCATAGTCATGCTGTTTTAATGGCTCGGATTCAGACACACATTGCATAGAAATCAATAATTCAAAAGCACTTCAGAATAGGAAACATTTACATCTAATATCGGATTCATAGAAAGATGTAAATAAGAAGCGTAATTTAAAAACAAAAATACAGCATAATAGCTGTTAACACAACAGTGCCAGTGTTTGGCTCACTTACTGGAATCAACTGACAGTGTATGTGGAACTACCATAGTTCCCAAATGTATTGTTTTATACATCTTTTGGTGTTGCTAATAAGTAATAAGTAAGGTGCGTCTTTCCAGTGCAAATTGCAGATGTCAAAAGCCTACCACAAGCATATCAGTTATGGAATCATGCACAAATATTACTATGCAAGCAAAATGCATTCGTTTTGGTGACCTTATTAGTTTATTTTCTATTTAAAAAAATCTGTAAAGAGTGGCGCGTTCTGGTGACAAATTTAAGGAAAATAAGTCACTATGATACACATACACAAAACACACACTATACAACATCTCTGTACAGGAATTTATGATAACACATCCTGAAACCCTGAAAGAGCACACATACCGTCTTTTGCCATCTGCCAATATTTGGCGACTTTTAAAGTGTTAAAAGTTGCTTATATGATAATTTCAAACTTGAACCATGCTAAAATGATGGGTCTATGTGTTGTAATTGGTAACCCCGCTAGTTCCCCTTTAAGTCAAAATTTTACAGAAAACACTGATAATGTTAGTGATGTGTAGCCGAGGGGTGAGGAATACAACCTTGGTTAAGATTGACAAAGACTAGAAGTAAGTCTTCAAGCCTATACATAAAGGCTGAGATCATTCCACAGCTTAGGGACCCTGTAACTGAATACTCTGCTTCCTGTATTATTTTCACAAATTCAGGGGACTACCAGATCCCCCTGGAGGGGAGGCAACCATTAAGCCTAGGCCTTAAGCAGTGGTCTCCTCCAAACCCCAAGATTTATATACAGCTCTGGAAAAAATTAAGAGACCACTGCAAAATTATCAGTTTCTCTGGTTTTACTATTATAGGTATGTGTTTGGGTAAAATGAACATTTTTGTTTTATTATATAAACTACTGACAACATTTCTCCCAAATTCCAAATAAAAATATGAATGGAATGGCTGCCATACATGTAGAGATGTTAATTTAAGAAAAAATTGCAGTGGTCTTAATTTTTTCCAGAGATGTGCGTGTGTGTGTATGTATATATTATATTTATATATATACATACATACATACATACATACACACATCATTCTGAAGGAGTTTTTGTTTTTATCTTGTCCGTCCATGCCTAATGTTTTTGTTTGTTAATTTTTTTGTTTTAAATAACCGTTATATTGTTTTATTTTGTGCTGCGCTCTGCGGCAATCTTGCGAAGGGTGCTATAACAAATACAAATTGACTGACAACCTTCAGGAGCAAATAATGCAATGAAAGATTTACAATAATGGGTTGTTTTGGTGATGTTCTGCAACTTACCCAACAGGAGTCTATAGTGATATCTATAAAGGAGGTGGGAGGGCTATAGGTCTTTGCCTCTATCTATCGCTCTCCAACAGACCTTCAGTGGTATTTGTGCCAAGTCATTCCTATACATATCCTCAACAGCTATGCTTATAGCATTCTTCACTCATTGCAGATTGTACTTCCAGTTCCTTTAGCAGCAAGAGAAATCAACAGCACCGCTCTACAACACAAATACGTACTTTTCCAATAAATAATACAAGTTAAATAATCATCAGACAAGAAGGATCGGTGACTACTAACAATTTAAGTGGGGATTATGAACTATATAAACAAAAAAATGAAAAGCCCTATAATTGGCTGATGGTAATCTGCAGAAGTGATTCTCAAAGGAAATATATTCCCATGATACAGTAAATTCAATGGATTAAACCACAAGGGTGACCAGGGTGAAAGAGTTCAGCAGAGGTCTGAGAGTGCAAGTGGCTGGAACCCCGTTAAACTGGGACTGTTACCAGGCAGAGACAAGATTCTCCGCTGGACATCCAGACGGGACTCAAAGAAAACACTTACTGTAACACGGGATTTATTTTCACTTTACAAAACTTAAATTTGCTTAAATTTGTTATTTCAAACTAAAATAAATAAATCACACGCGTATCCGTATCTGTGATCAAACATTAGCCTTAGTCAGTACTTTTGTTAAAGCAAGCAGACTCAAACACTTGTTAACGGCTTTGCTAGTCTGGCTATGGACAGGCTGTCCAATTCATACAAATTGAAGTACATTGTTAAAGCTAACAGCACCACATTTTCACATCATATTACACAATAGGATCATGAGAGGGACACATCCTTAATGATCTCTCGATTACACATTATTTGTACAAGTGAAAACCTCAGCAACGCAACAGCTAATTAATGCAATTAGATGAATTTAGCTTGACAGCAGAGAAATCACTTACCAAGAGGGAATGCCGCGGGACCTGCTACACTGAACTACCCATGAATCACAAATTGTCATTTATTGTCACTTTCTAAGATTTTTAAATAAAAATGTGTTAGGATACACGTTTGTAATTGCAATCACCAGGAGGTCACATTTTTTATTTGGTTTAGGGAATAGATTCAAATTGTTTGCACTGCTGATTAACAGTATTAAAGCAAATAAAAAGATGCAACAGTGTAACAGTGGACCTCTCATTGTTCCTATTGCACTGTGGGAGTGCTCATAGTGTCTCGGTATTAAAATAAAACAAGTACCTGCGAGAAAAACCTGCTCATACAGCCCTCTTCTTTCAGGATTAAATGTTAAACCTTACTCATGCATATTACATTGTTATGTATTACAATTAGATTACTTTTTTTTTTTTTTTTTTAAAGAAATTACAGTAGATTTAATCTTAACATGTTTAGTAAAAGGTAGTCTGTGTTCCTTTCACATTATTCATCTACCACTTAAAATAACACAGTCACCAACACTGAATATGGAAACCAGAAAAAGTAGGCATCAAACTATGCTGTTTTGGTGGAGTGATTAATCACTTTGTAAATCAAAGCTCAGAAATATACATACAGAGATGGTCTTACAACATTTAGAACTGAAACTATTAGACTTAAGCCATGTAAGCCACACCAGCCAAGCCTGTCCACAACTCCAGATATTTCTCACAGCTTCTGGCATTAGCAGCGTGTGAACATTTCTAGCCAAAGGTCTAAATTAAAAGTCTCAAGTGAACTGCAAGATTTTTTACATACATGGAGATGAAGGATTTAAAGTAGTACACCATATGTAACTGCACTCACAGTGGAACTGCCAGGTGCTCAGAGTATACCTTATTGTTTGCTATGGGGCAAAGTAGGATGGCACAATGAAACCCTGAATTCAGTGCAATGGGAGCATTCCATGTGCAGGGCAGGAGGGCACAGGCTGACACTCACCTGGGCAGGCAGAGGTGAACATGGGCAGGGCATGCTGGTCCTGGTTCCTCCGCCGGTGCCGCTGGACAAATTCCCTCTGGCTCTCCAGGAGGCTGAAGTCAGCAGCCAGTGTGGCATCAAACACATGGTGCACCCCTGGAGAGGAGTACCAGAGGCAGTGAGAGAGAGACCCTAGTGCCTTAGCTTCTTGTCAAGCTGCTTTACACTTCACAATTATTGCCAGGAATACATGTCATCTATAATTGCTAAAAAAAAAGTCCTATTTATTTATATGTTTTTTTTCTGCCCATTTAAGCTTTAGAGCATTACAGAACCTCTTCAGAAATTCAACAGAAAACAGATACAAGGGTATTCAAGTAAACCACTACATATTGATGCGACTGTGCCATGTCTAGATTTCAAATATGGTTTCTTTGTATGAATGTTTCTGCAACATTGTGTAAATCATGTGCAATTTTCATCTGTGTATCCAGGTAGTCCAGGTTCAGTGCAGTGTCTGTGTAACTGGTTTTAGAAAAACATTTTCATCCAAGGCCATACAGAGAACAGACAAAAAGAAGTTTGTGATAAAGTTTGGGGTACCTCATTGACGTCATGTAGTTGCTCAGCAACCAAGGGAGTAATCTTCTATATGATAGTATGTTCTTTCCAACTGACCGTCCCTGGAGCGCTTTGTTATTGCTGAATAAACGACTTTGATATTATTCTAATTAAATTGGACCTATTACATACAATATTAAATACCCTTACTGCTTACCGAGCAGGATCTCCAAATAATTGAAAAAGATTTGATCATTCTAGAAACGTCTGTATTGTAAGACTAACCTTACTCCTGTAATTTCAAAGCCTATCAAAAGTAGCTGTTGCTCCACAAGAACAGAAAGCACAATATCTCTATTGTTATCTCTACTGAAGACACATAAATGGTTTAAATTACAATATCTTTATACAAATCTCTTTAAAATGCAATATTTATAAATTGTTATTATAGAGAATGTCAGTTTTCCTAAATGGATGAATTGTTATCTTTAGGCACTAGGTCACTTCTTATGACACTTTCTGTATCTTCAGGAAGAACATGTTTTGATAGCCTCTGAAATGACAGATGAATATTTACATGTACAAATCCTTTACTAAATTACTAATTTCATAGCGTTAGATTTTTTTCCTGATCACCTGTTCATCCTCACCACATCCTGTCAGATATCAAAGGATAACAGTTATGCATGCTTGCCGATATGATCAAACATGGTGGGTGTAACTAGAGGACTGCCAGCACTTACCTATAGTTTTTAGGAAGCCACAGAGTTTTTTGGTGGCCTCTGGTATGCTGAGGTTAAATCTGGCAGCAAAGAAAGGCAGAGACTGGGGGCACAGAGAAACTGCCAGCACTTTGTGTTTTGAGGTATCGCATTTCTGAGGGCAAATGGAAAAAATAAATTAAAACCTGGTTTGCAGGGGGAATGTCAAAACCAGCAGACAGCAGAACAGTCTGACCCTGAACAATGCATTCTGTCACAGCTGTGAGATCAGCTCAGAAATGCAAAACAAAACCGTTTTCTGCATACTGCCAACTGGAGAATAATTAAAGATGTTAGACAAGCCATCTGAATTTTAACAGTGTGTGTTGATCACATTAAATGCACTTGCCCATGTCAGTTTAACTCTCTATTTAGGTTCAACAGTCACTGACCAAATCAATGTGCCTAGTCAGCATAGAGAACTGACAGAACCCCTGACAATACTCCATACTTTGAGTTCAATTTGTAGTACTAAGAATTTCAACACAGAATGAATATTAATTATACAATGTATATATACTTCTGGACCACTTCAGGTTCAACCTAGAACCCTGAAACCACAAGTGAAAATTAAGAGCAGGTGATTATACAAGGGGACGTGTATGGCACCACCAAGATATGGCCTAGATCAGGCCATTCCTCCAAACTGGATGACCAGAAAGAATGAGATGTGGCATTTCAACCATATCCCAAGCACTCCACAAATCTAGCCTATATGGTAGGGTGGAAAGGCGGCAATACAGAGTTTTGTGGTCTGACTAAACTAAAATGCAGGATTTCACACAGCTATACTCAAGCCAAAGATCGGGGCCGCCTGGCCAAACAAGTGTGTAAAAGTTGCCACACCTCTTCCTCTTATTTGCTACCCCCCGCCCCTTTTAAATTAAAAAAATAATATTATATATAAGAACTAAAACAGATGTACCATTGTCAACATGGTATTCTAGGGGAGGGCAGGCAGTCTGACTGCAGCAAAGGAATATGTGCTTTGGATGTAAATAATGTTTTTACATTACATTACATACACCTGCACATTTGTTTAAACCGCTATCCCATCTGTCTATGCAAGGCCTGAGTTTTAGTTTTATTAACATTTGATATTATAATTGTATACATTTATTTAATCACTTTGTGCCATGTAGGAATAATAACATATCAAAGACTAATACATGTATTCCACAGTCTAGATACAATGTAAAGTTACAAATACCAAGAAACTGATATATAATTATGAAACTACTTTATATACAGCAGAATTATTTAAAAGATGTTAAAATATCTCCATAAATCTAAGGGAGACTTTCAATATCAGTATAACAGTAGTAAGCATGAGAGATCTGTACTCTCATTCTTGAAATACACAATCTTTAAACACAATATAAAAATGGTAAAATAAAATGTTTTCAGCATCAATATGACAGTTTTGTTGTCACATGGTTAATAGCAATTGGATCATTTTTAAGTTCATATCTACCGATACAAGAAAGAATATATATATTCTGGACCCACAGATACACCAGGTAATGTTAATTTGATAACATGTTATACTACACTCTTCTGCAGAGGTAAACAAAAAAAGCCATAGGGTGCCTGAGATGATACAGATACAGTACAGATCTTGGAGATTTCAGCCAATTCCTGACCGCAAATCTGTACGAGGGAATGCTGAGAATTGGGTTCATGAGGTTGCTTCTGCTGGAATTGGTTGAAGACAGCTCAAACATGGGGTTTAGATAATTCATTAGTGACTTTGTGGTGCAAAATATTAACCCGCACTACTACTGATGACGGAAGAATCAGCAAGTGTGTTTTCCAAAACGGAGGCTGTTAAGCGTTCCAGAGCTTTTAAATAAAGGATATGCAGTACCTTGTTAAGGCTAAGAATCTGAGAGAGCTGCTGAAGGTTTTGCTGGGATATCCTCTGGCTCTCCTCTTCGGTGACGCACCGGTCACACGCCAGGCAGTCGCTAAGGTACACTCTCTCTCCCACCAGCTTATGGAACTCGCTCAGCTGCAACAGACCAAGACACTGAGTTTTTCCACTTCCCAAACACAGCTTTCAAACTCAGGTTCTTGCTGGTAGAAATTACAGTAGAAGCAAGCAACATCAAAAACAGAGCTTTTGGAGAAGAAAAAGCAGGTAACATTTTAAACAACTCAAGACTTAAAACTTTAAAACAAAACTTCAAAAACTACCCTGAATACAGATTAACCCCTAATAAGTCCAGACAGTGCTGCTTCCAATGTGGACTATGCCAGATTCCTCACTGGGCAATACAACAGTCCTAAGGTTGGGTGGACTGTATTTGGGGCATCTTATCACACAACCACCAAAGCTTGTATGTGCCTGCAACGCAATATCAGTGATGGCTCCATCACATCTTTACATTATGCTGTAGATGTGCTTTTTACACTGTGGTCTTGCAATATGAAAGAAGCAAGTGGCATGGCAGTGGATGGGAGTCGTAATGAAGAGGCAAACTGATAAGTAACTTGATTCCAAATAAGTATGGTGTAATAAACAGAAAATACCAGACAATGTGCGAGTTCCACTGACTGCATTACCTCTGCATTTTCCTCAGTCTTTCCTGTGGAGTTGCTTGAGGGAGTTTGGTTTTCATCACCTCGCTGTTTCTTGCTGCATTCCTGTCCAACATTTAAAGAATGTGAAAAAGTGTATTTGTGTAGGATAATTACCTTTTCAACAATTCATTACATTGTGAAGCTATAATGAAAATGAAAAATGGTCTCATCATAACAGGTTATCTTTCCTCTTAAGAGCTTTGACATTATTGCAACGAAAATGGAAATCTGACTACGACTTATGTTGCACAAGACGAAAAACCTTCCTCATACTATAACCATTTCTCCAAGACCTGAACCAGAGAAATACTAGATTTTACAAACATCAGTATCCATTCTGACTGATTTATGATCCCCCTCCCCCTCCAAAAAATATATAAATGAACAGTTGCTTGACATTTTTTGTTTGTTCTACTAATGAAGGAGTAAGAAACACATACATGAACTAAGGATGACAAATTCTGAAAAAAACGTCTGACGTCTTTCCCACCAGGAAAAAAAAAAGTTTAGGAAAGACCTATCGGTTTATCAATATGCATTCACTTGTGTGATAGGCATTGAAATTGGGGTTGATTAGAAGTGAGGTTGGCATTATACAGGGTCAGGTATAACAGGAGACAGATGCACTAGTCCAAAACTTGACATTATAAACTTGACATATAGATATTCTTCAATAGCTTGAGGAGACTCCATTTATAGCGTTATTTACTTATTTAGGTTTCCAGTCATGTCAATAGGGAGTTGTGGTAGCTGTGTTCCGATATACAAAACTATTTGTTAAAAGGAAAATACAAGGAAACACAGCCATTGCAAGACTAAACTCTGTAATCAACCTTTCCTTTTATTTTTTAATAATTGTGTACACTTTTGACTGCTTTGCACAAGAATCCATAATGTTTTTGAAATCTGTAAAATACAAACGGTAATTGTTTCTCGTCAACAGCGCATTTGAAAGTTGTCACTTGCACACTTTATTAAGGGACAAACAAGTTCACTAGTATCAGTTTAGTTGACGGTTTAGGTTATTATTTTGCTGCAGGGTTAGGACTTTCCCGCAACCATGTTTTGAAGAACTAGTTTTGAACATTCCCTCAAGAAAAGGGTTTATTTAAAGCACCCGAAACTGGGTTATGCATACAATTAAAGTATATAACAAGAATATGAATAAAACTGAAAAAAACATAATATACATGTTTTACCTTCTTTGTGCAGTTCTCACACTTCATTTGTACCTCTTTGCGCCCCCTGGACAGGGTCGTCTCTTCTTACTGCGAATTTGTTAGGCTAGAAGCCCGTGTGATGTCTTTAAAATAATTAAAAAACATAAAACCATAACTTTGGAGAGAAAATATATACAATCACAGTCCCTAACGCCTTCGGTGTAAATAAACCCAGTGTGGGGTGTTTGGAGAATATGTAACTGCACAGCCCTCCGATTTCCTACCTAAGGAACACATGACGTCAGACGAATGAAAACGCATATGTATGAATGACGGATGTTCTACCCAATCACTGATAAGCTACAACATCAGTCATTCACAGATCTGCTCTTTCATTCGTTCTCCCCACAGAGCAGGTGACGAATCAGCGACGAGATTTGAGTTCTACACCCTCCGCACACAATGACAAAGACAGACGACGCATAGGTCGCGTTTGTGTTGCGCATTTTTCCGCAGGGCTGCGCTGCTTCACCAATGGGATCGGTGGGATTTTGCAGACATGTGCAAACCTGCGCTACAACAACGCGACCATAATGCTAGCGTCACATTACTGTATTTCGCCAACTGGGGATGAAAGTCGTCTCGTTCCAGAGTCTAACACATCTACACGCAAGGGGGGATATTTTGGCAAGGCAGTATATGGTACATTTCAAGTTTAGAGTTCACTGTTAATCTGAGAAAAAGAAAGAGAATGGGCCTTCCAAATACTTGTTTTAGATTTACATCACTTTCCAAGCACAAAAAGATAATTGTTCTGCACTCTCAAAATATACATTATGCGAATTCACATAATCCGACTACTCTACCCGCAGCAGCTACCTGCAATTAGGTTCCCACTGGATTCATTATGAGATTAACTACGATTTTCCATAATACTACCCTTAGTACCACCATGAACTGTCACCATGAAGGAGACAGTGATGAATTAGTATTTAAACTCTTCAAACTCCACTTGGCTCTCATACAATACACAATTGAATACTAGATAAACGAAGCAGGATAATAACATTCCATGGAATCATTTCGTAGCAGAAAAAAAAACAATCACAGGCAAAAACAACAACAACCTGAAAGCATACATTACTGCCACTGCAACTTGTCCTAACTGGTCTATCCAAACATATCGCAATCAAGCCACTCACCGCAACATTAAAACGTCTTTTGTTGAAATCCTCCAAAACACAGAGAACAAATGCTGCCCTAAAACACCGGGTGGTAATTATACATGTATCCCTGTACTGTATAATTGCATGTACTCCAGGTGTTAACCACGTTCACCTTGTAATACGCCTCGTCAATCCAAGACACAATCTAGAGATGAGTGAACTATATGTGTAGCACAACGGCTTTCTTAAATCCAATCTCGCTTTTGAATTGTCACAGGAAAAGTAATTCAGTGCGTAAAAACGGCATTCTGCTCTCCTCCGCTTGTGTGTCCTCCACGCAGCCCAAGGCGCATGTGCGAAAGACATTTTCCAGCTCAGCCGGCGCACGTCATCCTTTATTAAAGAGCCCGTGACAGCACTGCGGTCTCAACTCGTGACACTGTGCTGCTGCGCTTGGTGGACATCCTGCAAAAGCATGCAACAGATACAAGAATATAAGAGAGAGAGAGAGAGAGAGAGAGAGAGAGAGAGAGAGAGAGGGGGGTCACTATTTCATAATAAAGATTCTTCAATTGGTCACATTCTGTGTTTTGCATAATTTCACCAACACATTTATAAGATTTGTACACTTGTGATTCTCAATCTTGTACGATCTTCAATGTTGCAAGAGAGACTTGTTGGCCTTGCTACCGTGTCAAGAGAAAACGAAATTGCTAAACGTGTGGAAGAATTTGCAAAACTGAAATTAAACTGCTATCTGTACAAGATTGTTTCAAAACTAACTAGAATGTCCTTTTATTTTTTTATACGTAATGTGATAAGATATATATATATATATATATATATATATATATATATATATATATATATATATATATACGTTTTTCACTGTAAAAATGCAATACATGTTCAAGGGTTATTGAAAAGTATAAAACATTTAAGAAAGTACAACTATTGCTTCCTATAATTTGGTCATGTCAAACTACAGTAACCACTAATCAGACGTGTTTCATACAATTGTGTTAATATTTAAGTAATCAGACGGTTTCAGTATTAAAAGTACGAGCTGGCTCTTAATGTTTGTAGTGTGAATTAAGTACACATAATATTCTTGCTTTAACTAAAATGTGACTCAATAACGTATTTTCTTCGTTGCATACTATCATTTCATTTATGTCCAATAATGCAGTACATTCAATGTTTTTCCACACTATATTGGAAGTGTGACTGTGTGTAGCTGGGAGGGGAGCCCTTGCACCGGCCAATGCTGTGGACAACGGTTTAAATAATGCCTGATTAAAATGTTAATGCATGTTAATACAGGCGATACCACTTAACGTAGCTTTTCTGCTATTAGGTAATTCTTGAAACGTCTAATACCTTTGTGGTATTTAAGTAGCCATGTTTGTAATGAAATATATACTTAAACAATTTACTAATAGATGAGTGAGTGCACTAGTTCTCCTTCCACTAAATTATTGCACATATGTATTCACATAGTAGGCCTGTGTAGGTACTTCTACATGTCCTGTATGCTGTAAGAGTGTGTTGCTAGGGGAAGATTCAGCATTCCTCACCCTACTCTCACCACAGATGTCCTGTCACTGTGTTCTCAAAACATGTAACTATCTCTAGTCTGACACTAGTGGGAGAGGGTTATGAATCAGACTACACAAACAAGATTCCTGTTGTATCTATCAGTTGCCTACAAGGTTATAGCAGTTTTACCAAACAGGCACAGTGACAAATCTGTTTTATATTTTGTGGAAACTCACGTTGTCCCAGATGACAACATACCTGGGCTGCTCTGGTCCACCCCTCTGCTCGGCTGGAATGAGGATGCCATGTAGTGTGTCCAGGACAGTGATGAGAAGGCGGTGTTGTAGGGACCAAGGCTGGCATGGTGATGGAGGTTGCCTGTGCACATGGTGATATTCCCTCCACACTGTCCAGGGACATTCACAGTGGCACGGTGGCCAATATTGGTCCATCCCTGTCCCCTTCTTTTGACTAGGTTGAAGCCAGCCTCATCAATGTAAATATAAACATGCTGAACTGCAGCGGCATCCAGCTCCAAAACTCTCTGAAACAGACAAGACAATATGTGAAGAAGACCTAGAGCAGTCAATATGGTGAGACACAATACACTGGATTACAGTACTGTAATGTGTCTATACAGTGCTCATATGATAGTAAATTCATAGTATAGTACTTACTTGCACATATTCATAGCAGTGATCTTTAACCCTCTCTTAGTTTCGCTCAAATGGCACCCTGTAGACCTGTTTCATACGGATTCAGTTGCTCCGTAATACACAGTCCAATGTAGACAAGCCCACCTGGTGAATGTTATTGAATACTGTGTTGTCTGCAATTATGTGGTTCTGGATTTCTCATAGTCTAATGGTATTGTTTGCCACCACCATGTTCACAATAGCGGTCTCCTGTTCTGCTGTGAATAGCCTGTGTCTTCCACCATGGCCTGGCCATCTCTCAGTTCTGCAGAAGATCCACAAATGTGATATGATTGGTTACAGTAAGCTAAAATAATCTACTTTCTTTCAGTATGAAATTACATTACTGTAACATTGGCCAACGATCACTGAGTAACATAGGCCTACTGATATGATGGACTGCAGTATACTACAGCATACATTCATAAAGAGCATAGTGTAGATGGTAGGCAACCTACCCGTTCTCATTTCTGAATGTACGGATGATAGATGCAACTGTGTAGCGGCTGAGGTTGGGCTGAACTCTCTGCCCAGCCTCCCTCATACTCAATCCATGGTTGAGCACATGGTCAACCAATGTGGCCCTGATCTCATCTGAGACAACTGTCCTTCCTTGTCCTCCTCTTCCTCCTCTTACTCTCACTCCTTGACCTCTTGCTCTTGCTTCACCATTGACTTCCATTTTCCTCCAAAACAGGAGAGCTCATCTGAGGCCTTTTCTAGTGCTAAAGCTCTGATTTCTAAGTGAACAATTCAGCAACTAGTGTTTACACCTGTGAGGAGTGGGTGTTGCCAATTGGTGTATAGAGCTTGGCATTGTGATTGGCGTTGCTTTCCAAAGGGACTACAGACATTTTAATTTTGAATGTTGTGCCTAATGTAGAGAACTGTGTGTAGTGTTTTCAAAAAGTGTGATATATAATTGGAAACTGAGTGTAAAGTAGGAATTGTGCTTGCAATTTTGCAGACTTGGTTTAGGGAGTTGGTACATGAGTTTCAGGTTTTGATGATTGCGCTTGGAGGATAATATCTTCACATCTGTCTTCCATGCTGAGTAGTATCGATTTATTTCTTTATTTGTGTAACTTCTGATTCAGATGTATCGGGTCATTTAACGACTGGTGCATTTGATAATCTGGACAATGTTGTCAAATTCTGTTTCATTTAAACACACCTAGAAAGCAATGTGACTTTGGGATAAGAAACCCAAAGGGAAGGGAGAATTAATCTGACAGTCATCTCCCAGCTCATAAATTACCTAGTATATGCACATAGAAATATTAAACCCGTTATGGCCGTGTCAAAAATAAATACTGGAGGCTACAATGCCTAATAGTGACTTTTCTCTTGTGTGTCAACAGTGTCCAACGTGAGTCCAGGCAAATGGATCAATCATGTGTCTGAATGGGGCTCCTATAAAGGCACTTGTGAAGCCCACAGCAGTGGTATATCTGTGGAGGCTTCATGTCAAACAGTCTTTTAATACATTTTCTTTTTTTCATATTTTCCCCCGGCACACATTATACAAATGTGCATGTAGGGTTGTGTGGATGTTTGCATGGTGAATTGCAGCCGTCTTTCTTCTGTGATTGTTGTGTCTCCACCCTCTTGTACAATGAAAATGTACTCGACTAGGCTGGGAGGACAGTTTAGACTGATATTGCCATGCAAGTGGATTTCATTTTCATTTGTGTGTAAAGGCAGTTATTGTTTGTTATGGCGTCTATATGTAAAACTGTGACATAAAAGTGCCAGAGCCTGTGAACCACGGCTGCAGCACGCATGCTTCTCCTTTACACGAGTATTGGCAATATCCGCTTAGGCTGTCATTGGCGGAGGTTGCATGTGTAGGAATATGATAGGAATATAGGTTTAATAGTGTAATTTGTACTAGCTAGGGCTTGATGCAACCCTGGCGTTACTATTAGCAGGAGGCATTTAAAATGTGTTTTTACACACTTTATGAAATTCCAAATATAAAATCAACTTGATTGAAGAAAACATGTACATATTTATTTACATTTCATTTAACATTTATAATTTGTTATTCATTATATTAATGAGTATATCACCTTGATTTGCATGGGTTAACGACTTCACCAATTAGTTGACTGGTTTAATTGGTAACATAACCTGTTTGTGTTTGCTTTACTTACCTGTCTTTTTCTATTGTATTCTGCAGAAGAATTGTAAAGAATTAGATGATGACAGGAATGAACCCTACTGGACAAGGTACTGTGGACCCGATATTCAAAGTGTTTGCACGCCACGCAGAGGGGTCTACAGCGCATTGCATATGGCTATCACGCATTAATGCCATTATTTCCCATATGTTAAACCCTGCCGTTCACCCATTAATTGTATGCAAGGGAGTGCTCCTAATCTCAGCTCGTTACCTGTATAAAAGACACCTGGGAGCCAGAAATCTTGCTGATTGATAGGGGATCAAATACTTATTTCCCTCATTAACATGCAAATCAATTTATAACTTTTTTGAAATGCGTTTTTCTGGATTTTTTTGTTGTTATTCTGTGTCTCACTGTTAAAATACACCTACCATTAAAATGATAGACTGATCATTTCTTTGTCAGTGGGCAAACGTACAAAATCAGCAGGGGATCAAATACTTTTTTCCCTCACTGTATATACAGACACACACTCAGTATACATACAAACAAGATGAATGGCTCCTACACTGATAACAAAGAAGAAAGTAATTGAAAAGGAACACAAGTTGCATAGAAAGAATGCCGGCCATTAAAAGTTACTGTTAGAGAATTTCAGGGTCATAGAGGCAGAAAAGGATTTATTTTTCCTCCACACTCTTACACTTGATTTGGGCCGCAGCTCACTACTAATATATCTTTTCCTACTGTATTGATGTGTAGACCACATATACAAACACTTCCATATTGTGTACAATGTTCTAAATATAGAGATTGCATTATAATTGCTGTAAACACAAAAGTTGCCTTATTACTTCCCACACATGACTAAATCTTGTGTTTTGACAAGTAAGGGTTTTGCGATCCGGGGTTAAGGTGGATGAATAAAAGCAGTTCAGAAGCTCAGCATATTAAGTGCACTGAAAGTTTTTATTATAAACAGTGCACAGTCCACACAGGGAAATGAGCAATCACAGCAAAACAAAATGTCAACAAAATGCAGTTCCTCTGAACAGAGATTTAAAAATTTTAATATCCAAATACAGCTCTGGAAAAAAATTAATAGACCACTTAACATTGATTTCTGAACTTGGAGTGGTCTTTTAATTTTTTATAAAGTGTCCCTGGGCTTATTTCTGCTGTCCAAGATTAAATCTTTAGGGAGAGATTTCAGCAGAAATAGAAATAAAACCAACATCTCAGGAACAGACAGAAACTAGACTGACACGACTGATATACGACTGACTTCGCATATGGCTTTATAAAACATTCTGCACTGTGAAATCTTCACTTTAAAATAGGCAGCAAGTGAACATCTTGTCCTCAAAGTTGATGTGTTAGAAGCAGGAAAAATTGGCCAGCGTAATGCTCATTGATGCACGTGGGGAGCGAAGGCTGGCCCGTGTGGTCTGATCCAACAGACGAGCTACTATAGCTCAAATTGCTAAAAAAGTGAATGCTGGTTCAGATAGAAAGGTGTCAGAACACACAGTGCATCGCAGTTTGTTGCGTATGGGGCTGCATAGCCGCAGATCAGTCAGGGTGCCCATGCTGACCCCTGTCCACTGCCGAAAGCACCTACAATGGGCACGTGAGCATCAGAACTGGACCAAGGAGCAATGGAGGAAGGTGGCCTGGTCTGATGAATCACGAGTTCAGGGTGGTGACTTGGCCTCCAAATTCCCCAGATCTCAATCCAATTGAGCATCTGTGGGATGTGCTGGACAAACAAGTCCGATCCATGGAGGCTCCACCTCGCAACTTACAGGACTTAAAGGATCTGCTGCTAAGGTCTTGGTGCCAGATACCACAGCACACCTTCAGAGGTCTAGTGGAGTCCATGCCTCGACGGGTCAGGGCTGTTTTGGCACCAAAAGGCGGACCTACACAATATTAGGCTGATCAGTGTATATTATAGTGTCTGTAATACTCCATTAACAATCCGAATCATGTCCATTATGAACACAATCCCCTCATATAAGCACCGCAGTAGAATAACCCCAACGGAGCCAGTCTCAATAATGGGCCTGTGTGTACCTTTTGATAACATGTTCAGTAGGAGGATATTGGCCATATATATGCCTGTTTGATGACATTATGAAGCGGGATGAGCTGACGTTGGACCAGGTTATATTTAAATGTGTTTTCAAACTATACCATTACACTGATAAAAATGTGGACAGTATTGTGTAGGAGGGGCTGTTTAGGACATCATTTAAACTTTTTGTGCACACACACATGAAACACACACATATGAAATTGAATACTCACTCACAGTCACACACACACACACACACACACACACATAGGGTCCCCAAACTGACCTGCACCCTCCATACACACTTTTACAACCCCCCCACTGCCCTACTGGCACACACACACAGAGCCTACCCACAGACACCCACCAGGATCGCTACAATAAATAAATAAATAATCCTGCAAGAGGACAGGACTGTGTGTGTCGTCAGATGCAGATTAAAGTGTTGAGAGCTGAGAGGATGAGGGAAATATACACACATACAAACTACACTGCGTCTGTCATCGCGTGCTGACTAAAGAGTTTTGAGAGAGGAGATGGAGAGGGAGATATATACACTGATACATACACTGATACACACACTGACAATAATACACACACATTAACACTGACATTAACACTGACACACACACACTAACAATGATAGACAAACACACTAACATTGAAATACACACACACTAACACGCCCACTAACAATGATACACACTAACATTGACACACACACACACACACACACACACACACACACACATTGATTTACAAGCAGGTCTCACAAATGAAATTCTTTGGACATTGTATGGTTTGTTGAAAGGCATCTCCATGATACCACTTCCTGCATTGACAACAAAGAACCATGCCCTTTCTCATATGATTGGTTCATTTACTTTCAAAACTAAACAAACCATATCTACAACAAACAAATGCACAATACTTGTACATATTT
This sequence comes from Amia ocellicauda, assembly GCF_036373705.1. Taxonomy (NCBI): domain Eukaryota; kingdom Metazoa; phylum Chordata; class Actinopteri; order Amiiformes; family Amiidae; genus Amia; species Amia ocellicauda. Next base: position 34,422,806 of record NC_089854.1, on the reverse strand, counting down.
GATTTCATAAAACCTTTAATATTAAAATTGAATAAAATAGAAATTACGTATTGAATGTCAATTACTGTGAAGAAAAGGATTAACAAAATTATTTTCTGAAGTATGCAAAGCAAATAAAAAGAGAGTTAATCAGTTAATTATCATAATGCTGATGTCTTTATTGCTGTTAATTGCTTATTAATATTATTTATTATTAATATTTCTATGCAGACACTTTACTTTAGATTTACAATTGTTTCAAGATATCACATTATTTTACATACAGTTGCCCATTTACACAGTTTATTTTTTCAGATAAGGTTGATCTTGCAGTGTACAAGAATGTAGATGACAGACTGATATATATGCAGTCAAACCTATTTGTGCTATGTTTTCAGTGTATTTTTGATATTCCAGGGCTGTCATTCCACTTTTATGTTTAATATGAGGTTATTTTAAAGAAATTCAGTTGTCAGGATTCCTGTGTGGGATTTGGAGATGTAGACCATCTTTCTGTTTTCCCCATTGTAGTCAGTGGGTATTCCGTTTTGTCATTAGTTTTAGTCTTTCCCCAAATGCGGCCCCCTGTCCTGACTAGTGATGTCCCCCACAATAAACTAACAATAAAGTTATATCAACATTTATTTGTGTTCTAGGTAAATTGGTATTGTGATTTTATTTGTATTTATGTATTTAAATATCAGCTACAGTCATTTAGAAATAATAATAATAATAATAATAATAATAATAATAATAATAATAATAATAATAATAATAATAACACAAACTTTTAAATCAATAGAACCGTTACACATCTCTGCAAAAAAACAAACAAAAAAAACAAAACAAAAAAAAAATTCTGTTCAATTTCTCATTAATGCAATTATCTAACCAACCGATCACATGGCAGTTGCTTCAATGCATTTAGGGGTGTGGTCCTGGTCAAGACAATCTCCTGAACTCCAAACTGAATGTCTGAATGGGAAAGAAAGGTGATTTAAGTAATTTTGAGCGTGGCATGGTTGTTGGTGCCAGACGGGCCGGTCTGAGTATTTCACAATCTGCTCAGTTACTGGGATTTTCACGCACAACCATTTCTAGGGTTTACAAAGAATGGTGTGAAAAGGGAAAAACATCCAGTATGCGGCAGTCCTGTGGGCGAAAATGCCTTGTTGATGCTAGAGGTCAGAGGAGAATGGGCCGACTGATTCAAGCTGATAGAAGAGCAACTTTGACTGAAATAACCACTCATTACAACCGAGGTATGTAGCAAAGCATTTGTGAAGCCACAACACGTACAACCTTGAGGCGGATGGGCTACAACAGCAGAAGACCCCACCGGGTACCACTCATCTCCACTACAAATAGGAAAAAGAGGCTACAATTTGCACAAGCTCACCAAAATTGGACAGTTGAAGACTGGAAAAATGTTGCCTGGTCTGATGAGTCTCGATTTCTGTTGAGACATTCAGATGGTAGAGTCAGAATTTGGCGTAAACAGAATGAGAACATGGATCCATCATGCCTTGTTACCACTGTGCAGGCTGGTGGTGGTGGTGTAATGGTGTGGGGGATGTTTTCTTGGCACACTTTAGGCCCCTTAGTGCCAATTGGGCATCGTTTAAATGCCACGGCCTACCTGAGCATTGTTTCTGACCATGTCCATCCCTTTATGACCACCATGTACCCATCCTCTGATGGCTACTTCCAGCAGGATAATGCACCATGTCCCAAAGGTCGAATCATTTCAAATTGGTTTCTTGAACATGACAATGAGTTCACTGTACTAAACAGTGGCCCCCACAGTCACCAGATCTCAACCCAATAGAGCATCTTTGGGATGTGGTGGAACGGGAGCTTCGTGCCCTGGATGTGCATCCCACAAATCTCCATCAACTGCAAGATGCTATCCTATCAATATGGGCCAACATTTCTAAAGCATATAGCATATATGTAGTGCTAGTGTTTGCTTGGAGATCATACCAGTACTTTTACTTCTACTTGAGTAAAATTTCATCAAAGTAACAGTACTTCTACTTGAGTAGGATTTTTCAGTACTCTTTCCACCTCTGGCAGCGGGTGGTCCCCCTAGATCTCCAGCACTCCGGGCAGTGCATGGCTGGCTGGGAGTAGGGCACTTTGACCCCTCTAAGACCCTCTAGTGACTCTGAGTCTACTTTTACTGGGGATGTGTCGCACTGCCGCACTCGTGGGATCCCCCGCCGTTCTACAGGGCGCTCCGAGCCTTTGCGCTCGAAGTAGGCCTCCATAAAGTCGTGCTGGCCTCCTGGGATTATAAGACCATCTGTAGTCAGATGAGATCTACCCAGGAGACCAGCCGGATAGAAGATTTCCCTCCCGAAACCTGCCGGTTTATCTGGGCTAACGCTACGCACGTTTGCCTCACGAATACACAGAAAGATGTTTCCTGGATGTCTGTGAGTCGGTGTCTCCCCACCCGAGTGTTCATGCACAGAAGGGGGATAGCTCCTTATGACACCTGCCCCTATAAAGGTTGCCTGGGGAAGGAGACGGAGGCTCACATCTTTAGGGATTGCCCCTCCGCCTGCAGGGTCTGGCTCCTGTTTTTCCCGTTCCTCCGCAGGTTTGCCGTTCCTGTGCGGACGACCGCCCAGCGGATCCTTTATGGCCCTGCCAAAGGAATAACATCTCCCTCCCTGAGGTGCTGGTGGCGTGTCATCTGCACAGTGAAACAGGCCCTGTGGGAGGGACGGAACATCTGCCTTTTTAATAAGCAGGAGCTGGACCCGATTGTCACCGCGCGGAGGGGCATGGTACTCAGTCGTGAGTATGTCAATCTGGAGGTCCATCAGAGGGGCAAGGAGGAAGCCTACAAGATCTGGCACATAAAAGATCTGGGGGAGCTTAGGATCCCTTGATGGGACCCACCTCCGGGGACGACCATCTCCCCCTGCTGGAGCCCGAGCCAAGATCTTTTAATTCTTTTATGAAAGATTATATTTTAAAATGAATTTTAAAGATGAATTTTAATTGTTTTTAAGGATTTAGTTGTTTTTAAAAACACTAGTTTGATTGTTTTTTTGGGTTGTTTTTGTTATATTTCTTTGTCAAATGCATTGGCCGTTTAATTTTAAATGAATTGGACTGTTTTGGTTTGTTTTTTATTTTTCTTGTTTTATTTTTTTTTTTTATTTGTCCGATTCATTTTCAGTTATTTTCAATGTATTTGACATTTTTTGTTGGTTAGCAGGTTTGCTTTTAGCACATTTGTTTTTCTTTTTATGCACATGTTCAGTTATTTTGAATTTAATCACTTTGAGATTTTAAAACATTTTAAGTGATTTTAGTAATTGATTTAATTTTTTTTTATCACAAGTATTAAAATTTTGAATGTTTTTGTTTGTAAAATGTAAAATACTTTCACTTAATAAACAGTATTTTACTGGGGATGTGTTGCATTTTTGCTGAACCTGTGATGTATAAATGGCACAGAAGGGCCCCTTGGATCAGTCCTGGGCTCACCTACATCCCCAGAATGACGGGTTAGTAAAGAGGATTAACAGGACTCTCTCCAACCAGGTATGCACTCTGGTGCTATCCCACCAGTGGGACTGGGTTCACCACCCGCTTCTGGGACTTTGGACCTACTGGACTGTGGTCCAGGTCCAGTTGGGGTGGTCTGCTACCGGGGGGCACGTGGTGTTGCTGCACCAGGACTGGTTAGCTCCCTACCGACCTGGAATGGCACATCCCCAGGCCTGGCGAGCCAGCAGAGCCACAGGAGTCAGGCAGTGAAGAGGAGGGGACAGCAGGCCAGGTGTCCTCCCGAGATGGGACGTCTGTCTCCTGGGGTGGGGGAAGTGTAGCACTGTCTCCTGGCCAAACAGTGTTGCACTGAGAAGGTGGCTGTTGCTACCATTAACTTAGTGGGACAGAGGCATGCTGGGAGTAGCCTTCTGCAGGGAAATGGACCTTGGTGGACAGAACTGGGGTTGGATTGGTCAACTTGTAAATGGTTATGTGATGTTATTACATATTGTGAGTTGTTCTGTGAGTCCCTTACCCCTCTTGTGTGCACCTTTCTGTCTCACCCTGGCTGTGTCAGAAGGAGTCTTTCCCCTCTGTCTGTGTCTCTCTCAGTATACAGTTCACTGTGTTGTTGTAAGAACATTTCAGCAGTCACTGCAATAAGAGGGCTGTTTGAGTCCTAAGTCAGAGTGTTCTTTTGCTTGGAACTTGTGCACAGTAAGTTCTAGAACATTTTAATGATTTGCTGAACACTAATTCAGGATAGAGAAATGCTTGAAGTTTCTGGTTTAGTTGAGCGTCTTTCATTTGATTTGTATGGAGATTGAGTCAAAAGTTAACACTCCCTGTCTTTATATATATGATTCCAAAAATAAGTATTTCCCTACAGAGCTCTATTAACTCTTCTGTCATCCCATTTCTATCTCACTTCGAAGAGCATTATCCAGAAAGTGGAGATATGCATTAGACAGGGTAAAGTAATATGCATACTAATTACACATGTTTTCTTACAATTATATTGCATTGAATGAAAAACTGGTCCCCCTAGATCTCCGGCGCTCCAGGCAGTCTTAAACAAATTACAATTTCGTAATTGAAGATAATAATAATAATAATTGTTATTATGATTAATTATTATAATAAATAAGAAAACAAATAAAAAGAAGATTTTTGTGCGGTCTGCTTTTAGCAGATAGGTGAATCTTCTCTGGACCTGGACATTATAATTTTGAGAGGTTGACGTATCAGCTACAATTAATTAAATACATATTTAGATCAGAAGGTTCAAATCCAAACGTGTTTCATGATTCACGGTGGAAACGAAGAAAAACAACTTCCCACATGCAAATACAGAGAAAAACGAAAAATTAAAGAGGATTTTTACCCATTATTTCATTGGGTTAGAGAACCACGGGGGAGGGAGCTCTTGGCGTGCAGTGATTTCATTGGATCAGACCAATGCGTCCAATGAAAGTCGTAGCTGATGTTCCAGGAAGGAAGCAGAAGCGGCCTCGTTTACACAGCTCCGTCTCCAACTTCCCCATTCATAAAAAAACTACTATCATTGGTATACAGGACGGCGTAATCTCTAACGTGTTGGTGCAAGTTACAATCCTCATCCCGCGAAAAGGTAAATCTAGATTCATTAGTGCTTGTTACGGTGTAGCCGATACTGTCTGATTCGTTGCCTTCTGACACTTTGGCAGTTACTTTTCTTTGAAGCATTGTAGCTACAATATGTTACTTTGTATACAAGGGCGCTTTTAATGTTTGCTTGTCAGGAAATAGTATGTATAATGTTAACCGGATAACAATACTGCTTTAAACTTAATATAACTTAGTTCTTTTACGACACAGAGCGTTACAGATGAGTTGTTTCTCGGTTTATGTAGCTACAGATCGAAGTGGAAAAGAAATAAACAAGGAAGGAAGTTTGCTAAAAATGTCAGTCTTTCTACATCGGTGAATTTCTAAAAGCATGACGTCGCAGTCTGTATCACTTAATTCCTTAACTGTCAATTGTACAGATATTAAAGATTAAATATCTCCGTCAGATCAGGACTGAAGCGAGTTATAGATTTTAAAAATATAGATTATTATTTATGATTTATTATTATTAATAATTATTATAATAACTGTTAGACTACCAGCATCATACTTAATTTCAACATTTCTATAACACGCCTTCTTGAAGTAGTTATATTTTAAGAACCATTGTGTTTAAGAAGAACTGCGTTATCAAAAGGAATTTAAGAATATAAAAAGCGAAAGCAATTGAGTGAAATTAGACGAATAATTTCCCATAGTTTATGACAGTAGGTGATCCAGTACGTCATGATCCATGATAATGATTTCGAAATAATTTAGAAAGACATTATCAAATGATTTCTGGCAGGGCATTACATATCTCCTGAAAAGCCTTTTGGTAAACAAAGCTACATTTTAAGTCCCACATCTGTGTGACAAAGAGGTCTCTGTGTGAACTTTCTTTTCAGGAATTTAAATACCACAATCAAATGTCATGAGCCAATGAAATCTTAACTTTAAAATGCTGTAAATCAGTATACTTAAAATCTTCCTTTATAGTGGGAATTTCTCAATACAGACATTGACAGCTGTTCTTCAAGTTTGGCACTCGCCTCACTCCAAAATCCGAGTAGCTGAATAATTGTTCTTATTTTCGTGGAGTGGATGTTAAAGTGGTACATATGTGTTGCATTAATTGCCATGTTTCTTTGACAGATGGGGTATATGACAGTGGAGCTGCACACACCGAGTCTTCTCCACCTGAAGAGGCTGCCTGGCATTCGCTCTTGGTCTTTACTTGTTGGTAAGTCATGCCTTCCCTGGATCTTGCCACTAATGCAGATGCTCGATTTATTTTATTAGTAGGGTTTTGCATTTTTTTTAAATATTTCAGTACTCCAGCTCCATTTACACTCATCCCACTGTAGTACCTTAATCTTATCAGTTAGTCATTGTATTAGCACAAATTATGCACATTAGCACATAGATATATTGCTACCGCCACTTATTTAATCATGCATCCATTTTCATGAATATTATTATAGATGTCAATACCTTACAATGTGCAACAGTTTTGCATTTTTATTTTTTAAGATGAAAAATACTGAAATTAGATAATGAATGAAGTAATGCATATAAATACAGTGTATAAATAGGAAATGTTCACAACATGACAGTGTACTGTATTTTGCTATTGAATTTAAACTATGTCATTTGGTTGACCTAGTCTTCTTTCAGGAAGTGTGTGAAAACTTGATTTGAAAATATCTTTCATGTTAAATAAGCACTGTGCAGTAGTGGTTAGGGCTCTGGACTCATGACTGGAAAGTTGTGGGTTCAAATCCTGGGTGGGGCAGTGCTGTTGTACCCTTGAGCAAGGTGCTTCACTTAGATTGCTCCAGTAAAAATGGCTGTATTAATGGGTACAAATGTAAGTCTCCCTGGATAAGAGCGTCAGCTAAATGATAAAAATAATAACAATAAAAAGTGTTGGAAGAGAAATATTATTTTCTGGAATGTAGTTTTAGTAGAGGAAAATGTATTCAGTTGGCAGGAGAAACATTTGGAGTACAATCTGTATTGGGCTACAGTTGCTTTAAGTGCCTATCATATTCTTGATGAGGGGGGTGGTTGTTACTGCCGGTAAGTGCTGTGATTGCTGTCCCATCAATACATCTCTTAGCTCATAATCAAATCCCCCTCAATTTAAACTGTCTTGAGTGGTTCTAATCAATATAAATGTGTAATTTGTTTTCTTTCTCCTTTCTTCTCTCTTACTTCAGGAATAGCCTCAGTAGGGCTGGCAGCAGCTTACTACAGCTCGGGTAAATACACTTTTTTTTTTTTTTTTTTTATTCTGTGCCTTGCTCCACAGAAGCAAGACTGTTTGGGCTGTTAAGTCTCTTAAACACAAATGGCCTATACATTCTCAAGAACAACTCACTTAACATAAATGAATAATAGTTAAGTGAATAATTAGATCAGTTAACTAATTAAGAGCTCAGGTAGCGTGAAAACAAGAAATGCTCTGGGGGTCATTTCCCAATAATGATAGTACTGGAGGTTTCAAGATCATTCTCACAATTAACTGCAGCCAACTTCAATCGATCCACCCGCGTGTTTCCCAAACCCCCTCGTGTCTGCAGCTGAAGAATGATCTTGAAAATCGCAGAAAGTGATGTTCAAGTAAAGGTGCTGAAAAGGATGGGGAGTCAATGGCAAAATTATCAATTTGTACAATAAATTCCCTGTGATTTTAATACATAAGTTTTAAAATGAGTGGCAGCGAAAGTTCATAGTGTTCCACTGAGTAAAGCAATAGATAATTTAATCTAATCATGCTATAAAAAAGAAAAAAAGATTTTGTCCCCATAAAATAATCATCCAAACAGCTGTCAATATCAAACAAGAACAATATATTTAACTGTCATTCATCACTGTATATTAATTACAATGACACAATCATCAGAGATGAACCTGTCAAAAGTAGTTATTTATTTGTTGTGGGATAGATGAGGGGTCTGACTGTTTAAAGAAATTGAAAATGGAAGGGGATGTTTGTGTTGTTTTATTGTGCTGTTTTCTGTCTCTTCAAATAAAAACACTTAAAGTGACCCACACTGGCTATTCTACCTGCTGTTCTTTGCATAGCTAGTAGCCTACAATGTGATATGTAGTCCCATTCAGAGCACTAGTAATCTTGAAAAGTTTTTATCTGGATCGGTGTGATCCAATCCAATGTTGCTTTGAAAAACCGGGACAAAAGTAAGATAGATCACCTGATCCTGGGTAGCAAAACATGGGATTTCCAAATCCGGATCTTTCTGATCCAGATTAACTTTTGAACAACTGGGCCCAGAAGATCATGTATTTTTAATCAGCAAAACACTTATTTATTTATTTTTATTCTGGATCAATTTTGTGGAAGGGAAGTGGCTACTGAATGCTTCTACTCCTTTAACCGTGTGATAATTGATCAATTCATGCATTAGCAATCATCATTTTACAGAACAGTGCCTGTGTGCCTGGGAGAGTTTATTATGGGTTAATGGACCCATCCAGTCATCTGTATATTTATTAGTTTTTAACAAATTCAACTTACAGGAATTAATACGATTGCATTTTACATATTTATGAACTCGCAAGTGACGTTAAAAAATATAGCATAGTACAATCTTGCGTAGTGACAACAGGAAATCCACTGCAACAGGAAATCGAACGTGCAAATCCATTGGAAGTATTTTTAACCACAGCAGGTGGCTAGGTGCAAAACAAAGCAAGTGTGATGCAGTGCAAAACCAGACGAGCATAGAATCCAATCTTCAGAAGTGGGTGATGTGAGAGAGTGTACTGCCAGTGATAATGATTTTAGGCTGCAAGGCAGAGAGATGGAGATGCAGGAGTCTACAATATAAAAGAGAATAGAAAAGGAGTGTAGAGGAAGAGAGAGGATGGGTAGTGGAGAAGGCATTTGATTTCTAGACCTAAAAAGACCTAAATCACCTGTAGGCAGGTGATAATGCTGTGCTTTGTGAATTACAGATAGCTGGCTGTGGAAGCTGTTCTATGTGACTGGTTGCTGCTTCGTGGCTATACAGAACCTGGAGGATTGGGAGGTGAGATAACGGAGATTACATTACTCCATTTGGGTATTGACCCCTTGAAATAAACTCTCTTACTACACTGTCATGTTTATTTGTTTGTAGAAATGTACATTGAACATATTAGACTACTAAATGTCAGTTTATATAAGGTAGCTAATCTTACCCTATTCATTATTTTCAACCTCAAAGGAGGCCTTCACTGGTTGAGTGCATAGTCCTTGCTTTTGAAACACTACACCATGAGCTATGATTTTTCTTTCTAGATGGGTTTTCTCAGGATCAGTGAGCATATTGCAACCAAACAACCTCTTCTTGTTGGTAACCTGTCTTCATGTTCTTATAGGAAGCCATTTTTGACAAGTCCAAGGGTCAGGTCTTGCTGAAGTCCTTTAACCTCTACACCAAGATCCTGACTCTGTGGAGGAAGGGCCACGAACAAGGTAAGAATACAAGGTCCCTACATTGTACAGTTCAGTATCTTCTAATCAGATCTGTGGCAAGACCTATAAGACTGGTTCTCTTTGAAGCTACAGAGACATCATCTTAGGAACAGATCATCCTTGGTTGGCTTGTGAGGTATACATTTTTCTTCTAGAATTGTAAAGGACCAGAGGATATATCCCAATGATCTTCCACAATGTTCCTTGAGTGTTTTCTGGTTTAAAATGCAAACAAACTCAAATTATTGCCTAAATATGTCATGATTTGTGTGATTTTTTTTGTCACTGGTTGAAGACACCTAGAAATATTCAAGGATTGGGGCTTTAATTAATATGTTTGGAGACTCCTTACATCATTCATTGTTGTTTTCAATCCATAGTAGATTCAGATGTTAATTATATAGAATGGTATTTTAACTTTCGTATCCTGTGCAAGAGCTTTGGATGTGATGATAATGAATCAGGTCGATTACTTATAAGTGAAGTGGAACACAAAGCCCTTGTTTTGATGAAGTAGCTTTTGTAGAATTTATTGCACTCAATTAATTGCAGGGCCAGTTCCCCTAATCTTCAGTGAAGACTTTTCTTTCATCATTTATAAGCATTACAATATTACAATATTTGTTTTTACTTTTATCTCCTCCTCTGTCATTCCAATTTCTTTCATATGTAATTGTATCCTTGCTTAAGGACATTTCAACAAAACAATTGTGAAAGATTTAAACATTAAAATGTTTTAAAGAACTTTTCAATATGTCTCTCTCCTGTGGTTGGGTTGCAGTGGTGGCCGAACTCAGACACATTCAAGATGTCAGTGTGGAAGAGGAGAAGGTGCGCTACCTGGGGAAGGGGTACCTGGTGGTATTGCGTTTTGCGACAGGCTTCTCCCACCCCCTGACCCAGAGTGCCACTTTAGGTGGGCGCAGGTAAAGAACTTGTTTTCTTCAGCCCTTTTGTTACACACCACAATATACTATTGCATTTTTTTTTCCAATTTGAAAGGGGAAACATTCTTAAAACGCCAAAAAAAAAAACAAATGTCACTAAACAAATAAGGCCACAATGTAATGTTCCCTAAAAAGGAAATGAAAAGCCTGGAATTGACCATCTTCAAGCAGCACTTGCTAACGAGCCCTCTATGTGCCTTGTCCCTCAGCGATGCTGATGTTGTGGCCGGGCTCCTGAAGCGCTTCCTGGGTCTGGACAAGCAGCGGCCATGGGAGGAAGAGGTGGAAAGCAGTGACAGTGAGAGGGATGAACCAGAAGAAGAGGAGGAGGAGGAACACTGATCGACAGGCGTCTGAGCCCTCCAGCTCAGCTCTGAACATGGTACCCTACCCTTGGCCCACACTACTAGTGGGCACCTGCTCAAGAAGCGCCACCATTTGGTACGTCAAACTGAACAAAAACTGACGCTGTGGCCTCTATTTTCTCAACACTGCCAGGGATCGATTCCTACAGAAGGCTGTAGTGTATGGGACTAAATGAAGTATACTGCCGATTTGTATTTTTCTCCCTATTGTTTTTAATTGCTTATGCTCAAATCTAGGAAAATAAGGGATTGTTTTGTTTTTTATATTTAAATGCTTTTAAAACTCTACAAAATGATGTTTTGTAAATATCTCTGAATGTGGAAGGAAGCTACACTATCCCTAAGGTTCAGTACAGTGTAAATCTGTTTTATTTTTCAGAACACCATTAATGTTGTTTATATGATTTCAGCTTGTGCAAGACCTCCCAAGTATGATCCTTCCCTGTAATTTTCCAAGTGAAGTGTACAGAATGCAGGGGGCTTAGGACTGCTGAGTCTTGTCTTCCACTTTAAGTGGGAGTGAATGAAGCACTGTCATTGTCAGGGAATGCGTCTCTGTTCTGTGTAACAGGCACACAGTGCGTTTGTTTGTGTTTCTGGACTTTAGTCTACCAAGTGTGAAAGCCACTACATTTTATACGCTTTAGTCAGAACTCTTTCAATTGAAACTGTAAGGTCAAGGAACATCTTAAAAATTGTACACAATCTATGAATAAAAAAATTGATGATTTCAGAAATGTTTAACCTGCTTTGAAGAACAGGACCTAAATCTAAATGGCAGGAAGTCGTGCTAGATGATTTCTGTGCATTTGGTTTCAAACTGGCTCCAGCCCGAGACAGACCTAAGTGTTTGAAGACGCCACTAAATCGTTAACACTCTGACAGTAATAATATGCAAGCAATATCTACACCATTGCTCAACTGACACAATTTAGAGAAGTGCTGCTTTTTGTGGTTGCTTGTACCATAAGCAGTGGTTATTAAAGAATTAAAGTGATTGCTCTCCCTTACTATTATTATCCTTTTGTTATTGATTTAGCAGCAGTTTCAAACACAAGGTCTGTTCCAGGGTGGAGCTGTGTTACAAACTACAGATTTCCAGCAGGAGTATAGGTTTGGTTTGATAATCCTTTTGGATGGCAGAGAGATGCAAATAACTGAAACTGTAGGAAAGATAATGCTTGATATTTGTGCTTAACATAGGAGAAATTATGAGATGGCAGGTCTTGTGTCCAAAGACTCAATTCTATATTCCATTGAATAATATAAAAGCATGATTCTGTTAAGAGTCAAGATTCACATTAAGAAACAATGTTTGGTTAGTAAATTCCTGAATGAAACTGAATGCTTTAAATTCTGATCAGTGTAATCATTTCATACATTCAGAACCAGTGTTATCAATTTTTTAAATCTTTAAATGTGTATGTATTCCTTCATTCTCCCTTGAAACTGTTAATGAATTAAAGGAGTAAAGAGGTCTCATTTGAATTTTACTTTATTAGTGCAATTCCTAATAATACTGATATGACTGTATGCTTATAGTGTACAAATGGATGGTTCACTGTGAGTTGCTTAATATCTATTTGACAGTGTCTCAGTGAAGAACTGATTAGTTGCTATGTGATCACACATAGGGGTCAGGAACATTTGTAGCAGACGTGGTGGAGTTTTAACTGAACAGTTTTCCTCAGTCTTAACAGGACTGGGGCAGCACTGTATCAGCAAAAGCAAAATAATCGTTAGAGCATCTTTGGGTTCCATTAGAAGGACAATAGAAGGACAATTTTTATGAATTTTGTTTTAAAATGTAAAGCGAGTCAAACCTTCTACAATGTGATTTTGTGGAGTCAATACATAAGCAGACATATAGGCAAATTGGGACCAGTATTGAGAACAACTCTTTGTAAAGTGTCCTGGCACAGTATAGATCTAATATAATCAAACCTCCATTCAACCACAGCAGATGCTCAATAGAGAAACTGTTCACCCTCAAGACTTACAGAGACATAAAAGATATAAGGACAACCCCTTTCAAACTTCCTTTATTTTTTCTGGTAATCAATAATATTGCTGTCTGGTGAGATTTGGAAGCTGAGTCCATGGCATTTTGAGCAACTAAACTGAAAGACTTTTGTTGGCAGTGCAGGTTAGACCCTGTAGTCCAGAGATCGCTGTTGCCAGTCTTGCCAGCCAACCATGTGTCAGGAATTCCCCAAAGGGGAAAACACAGTTGGCTGCAGGCTTTGGTTTGGTTGGAAGTCAGTAAGGGTTTCTTCGGTGTGCTGTGAATCGGCGAAAAAAAGGCAATCGCAAACAACATCCTCCTCTGAGAGTTCCGTCTAATTTGCAGAAGTCCTAGTGTGAGAGTCCTAGGACAGCTGCTCCGTTGCCTCTTGCAAATCTTGGAGAAAGCCCCTGAGCGGGTCCAGGGCTGGATTGACGTGCTCATCCAGCCACTCCTCCACAGTGTCAGGGTAGTACAGGAGATCCATGGCTGCCTGCAGGTTCTGTGCCACCAACTCCCACTTCAGCAACAACCTGGAGAACAAACAAGCCTGGATGATGGCTAAACAGAGATTACTCTTTGAAGCTATCAGACTAGAAACATTAGGAAAAGTGATTTACATCTCTCTGTCAAATAAACCACCCACCCTTTACTGCATAATGGGTTTAACTACTGTACAGTGAATCTTAAGACAGGATTCATGTTGGACTCTTTCTTTTTTAAAGGGCAACACTCACAGTTCCTAATGTTTTTATGCATATTTAAATGTTGCTACCGTGTGGAATTTCCAAGACTAATTTGTCCAAGGAACACTTTTGAACACTCCGCTATAGCGAATGTCTTTTACAGAGAACAAAAAATAATAAAGAAGAATGAAGGAAAATCATCTGAATGAACTGATGATGGTTAACAACCTGATAATTTTGTATACAAATTAAGTACTAACCCCCCAAAAAACATAACAGTCAAAAGAAGTATGGTTTGTGTCCTTCTTGTGTGCAAAAACTATTTTGTTTAAAAAAAGGACTGTTCTTTCTTTTACTATTTAACTATTTTATGAAAAATAAACGCAAATAAATTAGGTATGGAAAAATATTTAAGAAGGAAACATTAGAATCAAAATCGTTCAATGGAACACCTATTCACATTATCTTGAGTCTTTGAGAAAGACTAGCAAAGTCAGCAAATAGTTTGTGACAAGCTTTTGTTGTCTTATGTTTATTTTAGGTAGGTGTGTTTGTGTGATACCATATTATTGCTCTTTACTTTTTCTCAATGTAATACTTTTATATTTGGAGATTGCAAAGCAGGCATCATAGAGAGATACATTTGACAATTCCCACTTGAAATATAAAAAGTAAATTACAAAACAGAAAATGCTATAAATGTATGGCTGGCTATTTACTTACCCTTTGGCTTCTGGCTCAAACTGCTGTAGCATTATGGGATGGACAATCCTTTTCTTTCTATGATATGGACTGAACCAACCAATTGCATACCTGCATAGAAACCAGAGGCATGGAGATCAGAGCACTGTGCTTTAAACATGGAGAATCTTCAATCTGTGGGTTCACCACTCACTATTACCTCAGTAATACCCCTGAGTAATATCAGCCTTAATGTAGCGATTTCTTCAGCAAATACACAGCCATAACATAACATAACATTATGACCACCATAAGGTCCCCCTTTTGCCGCCAAAACAGCCCTGACCCATCGAGGCATGGACTCCACTAGACCTCTGAAGGTGTGCTGTGGTATCTGGCACCAAGACGTTAGCAGCAGATCCTTTAAGTCCTGTAAGTTGTGAGGTGGGTCCTCCATGGATCGGACTTGTTTGTCCAGCACATCCCACAGATGCTCGATTTGATTGAGATCTGGGGAATTTGGAGGCCAAGTCAACACCTTGAACTCGTGATTCATCAGACCAGGCCACCTTCCTCCATTGCTCCGTGGTCCAGTTCTGATGCTCACGTGCCCATTGTAGGTGCTTTTGGCAGTGGACAGGGGTCAGCATGGGCACCCTGACTGGTCTGCTGCTACGCAGCCCCATACGCAACAAACTGCGATGCACTGTGTGTTCTGACACCTTTCTATCAGAACCAACATTAACTTTCTCAGCAATTTGAGCTACAGTAGATCGTCTGTTGGATCGAACCACACGGGCCAGCCTTCGCTCCCCACGTGCATCAGTGAGCCTTGGCCGCCCATGACCCTGTCGCCGGTTCACCGCTTTTCCTTCCTTGGACCACTTTTGATAGGTACTGCCCACTGCAGACCGGGAACACCCCACAAGAGCTGCAGTTTTGGAGATGCTCTGACCCAGTCGTCTAGCCATCACAATTTGGCACTAGTCAAAGTCGCTCAGATCCTTACGCTTGCCCATTTTTCCTGCTTTCCTCAACTTTGAGGACAAAATGTTCACTGGGTGCCTAATATATCCCACCCACTGACAGGTGCCATGATAACGAGATTATCAGTGTTATTCACTTCACCTGTCAGTAGTCATAATGTTATGGCTAATCAGTGTATTTTGATATCATTTGAGAATCCCCTGGGACAGAGAGTATAACTATAAAGGACTCCATTTAATGCAAATCCATTCCACTTGATATACAGTTGGGATGAGTAGTTTTCATGTACTTTGCAAATAGTGGAATCATAACTGCTGAAAATGATATGAACCTCACAATAATCTCAACCAATGCAGTCGAAATGGAATGAAAACCGTGAAGTACAAACATTAATTGCAAGTGCAAGTCACAGAATATGTATTGTCTGTAATCTTAGGTCTACCACTTTCAAAATGTTTGTTATTTCTTTGTAAATTCTCTGTGATGTCTTCCACCCTGTATTCACCTGAAAGCCTATTAAGGAAAATACAGATTTCATTGTTCATGACTAGTACATAATTGTATACAGAGCTCAGGGTTTCAAGCAGCTTTATTCATGAATCAGTGTCACCATACCTATGGAATTTTGTGGGGGAAACCCTACAGAGCTCATTGTAGAAAACAAAAAAGCAATCTTGATGTGAGAAGTAATACACTTATGAGAAATACATAGGGACAAACTCTTCTGTATCTGTTTGCTGCCCTTTTTAAATTACACTGATATTTATACCATGGAAGCTTATGTACATAACAGCGCTCTTTGTCCACAATTCACACTTAAAATGAAAGTGACATCCATGACTTGATTCTTGTTTTAAAAGGCTGATGAAGACTGTTTAAATATAACCCCAAATCATCTGGCCTAGTCTGGACTAGACTGCAGAACCATTCACTCCCATATGGGTGTGGATGACAGACTCACCTATTCCCCTCCAAGAAGCCATCCACAGTTGACTTCAGGTAGGCATTGATGTGGTTAATCAGCCTGGCTACCTCACTGCCTGGGAAACTGCCGAAGTCCTCCCTGGGACATAAATCACCCACATAATTCACTCAACAGTGCTGCACAATCTGTGGCCCCAACCATTGAGCAAATGCTTTCCAAAAAAGGTACCCTGTCCATGATATCAACAGTAGAAGAACACTGTTTCAATGCTAGCAACACATTTCACAAGATTTCAAATATATTCAAACAAATGTATCTGTTTTGTGTGATTTGCTGGTCATTAACTGGATTGGTATATCTCCACTTTTAAATCAATGTTGCCCATTTAAAAGTGACCAACAGTGACTTTAAGCTTCATCACACAAGGATCCCAGTATTTAAAAATGCAGCATTATTCTTCTTAAAATTATGTAATATTAAGGACGTTGGTTTCAAATTTATTTTTCCAATTTAAAATCAGAATTTTCGGTTTAACTCAATGACTCAATTCCTTTTATCCACCAATACTAACCTATTAAGTTTGCCAAGTTATTAGGCTGGATTAAACTGCCTTACAGTGATATTAGTAGAACCATTACTATAGTTTCTCTTCTGGAAATAAGGGTCATAGCTTTTAGAGGTTTTAGAGGCAACCCACCGAACAAACGTGTCTGCTTCCACATTAACAACTCCCAGAGCTTGCTGGAAGGTCCTCTGTGCTTCTTCATTGAATTCGCCTGCAGCAGAATAGGTAAGAAGAGAAGATGTTTAACACTGCTAATCTCATTAATTTCCCCCTTAGTAATAGTGTTCCACTTTTTGATCATCTAATCTAATCTGTATGGGATTTTCTGAGCCACTGTGATTTCTTAACTAACCTTAAAAAGATAAAACTATTGAAGGTCAACTGAACAATATTTCTTGACTGTCTGCCAGTACAGTGTATTAGTACTGTGTGCCAGTCTACATACCCATGCTGTGAACTCACCATGCTGCAACGTCTGCAGACAGGCTGCCAGTGAGGGCAGCCCTACAGGAAGCAGCTCACACAGCACAGAGAAATGATCATACCTGTAATACAAGAACACACTGTAAGCATTTCACCCCATCCCTGCCTGGACATATTCTGAAATGTAACTAATAATTTGTATCCAATATTTTATCGTAAACCCACCATAACTGGGTTTGCCCAAAAAAGGAATATGGATTTCACCCCAGAAAATGATCAGAAGGAAATCAGGTGAGGGAATGCTGTGTAGTGTCTATAGTCAAATATCAAGGCAGAAAAGTGAACATGATTCCACAGAACTATTCCATTCTTTAACCTCACAAAATTCAGATTCTACATTTCTTTGTTGTGTTTCAGGAAGATTTCCAGGAGCCACCCCACACATCATCTATAGTCTAGGTAGCATTTATATATTGTTGATATATCCTAGGATCTGACTGTAATCTGTCCCCACTGGGTGTCTCTCACCTTTGCCAGCCTGTGATTGCGATGCCTTGCAGCTCTGTCGTGTCTTTGGGTAGAGCCGTGACCACCTTCAGCCACTGAGTGTGATTGGCCAGGTGATTGCCAATACAGGTCAGTGATTGGTTGACCTCCGTTGACCCTTTAAAGGAACTCGCCAGCCAAAGCTTAGAAAGCCCACTCTGCTGGTACTTCTCAATCAGAAGGACTGAGACAGAAATGTAGAAAAAGAAAATACTTTTCGGTTTCTGACATGTTCTAGCTACTGGGCTCAAATTATTAATTGACAATGTATAATTTGTTTCACACTGCAAACTGCAGAGTTGCCGTAAGTTGAGGCTCCTGCAAATTATGTTACAGTTATGTTCTTTGGCAGGTAAGATAAAGTCATTGTTTAAGTAACTGATTAAATAATTGTTTCCATGCTAATGCAATACAGCGAATAACAGAAAGAGTGCATCTCTCTCCTAAAAAAGATTGTCTATCCCATGGTACATGGCAGATTTAGAATCGACACCATTTAATTAATTAGAATATAGATAATGATATCGAGATTTAGGAGATATACTTCCCTGTCCCTAGTCAGACTAACCACCCAGTTAACAGGTGTCAAAGTTGGCTACTGCAAAACAATTACATTTAGAGTGGTGTTTTATTACATGTTAAGTCAATGTAAACAGCTAGCAAGCTTAGCTATAAGCACCCAAAACAATTACACAAACCACAAAGTAACAATCCTTTGAATAAATGAATAAAAAAGGGTTTGGCATTCTAGTTCTATCCTCCAGAATTTAGAATTAAGATATAAAATAAGGTGTGGAAGGGATTTTTATAGCTGGTTGGTTGGTATTCATTTATAATCTCAGAACATTAAATCACTGTCTAATTAGTGTGGATGTCAACTCAATATCTTTAGGGCTCATCCTACATTCTGGACAACTACTCCAGATTCTACTCCACATCATGACTATGTGAAAGCTTAAACACAAATATTGCAAACCCCAATGTTTCAGCAATGGTTAGTACCTGTTCTCTCCACATCAAGTGTAGGATTATAGTCCCAGATCATCGGCTGGATTACGTCTGCAATCCCACTATCTACCACAGAGAAGAAGAATTAAAGGAGATCATTTCCATTGTTTCAGGAATTTAATCAACTAAACCTTCTCAACTAATAATTCCTTTAAGCCACTGATACCCACCCACAGTTCTGGAGAGCCACAACCATGTTTTTTCTTTTTATTATTATTATTATTATTTATTTTTTTAGAGAACTCTAGGCAAGCCTCTGCAAGGCTAAAGACATAGAAACAAGTGTTAATAAAGACCAATTATTGCAATAACTGTGTCAGTAGTGATTAAGTGCTGGGGTGGAGTGAAAATTAGAAGATCTGGTGGTTATGAACATCCAAGTTTAAATAAAATAACCAGTTAAGATTCTTTTAATACCCTCCTCAATTTGAAATTCATGAATTAGGCCATGACCCTCACACTTGTATTGGTAGAAATCAAAACATGCACAGGTCTTCAGAAACAATCAATTTCAGACCATTTGCAACTTTCACACTGTATGTCCAGGGAATAAACCACAGAGTCTGGGCTATGTGGGCAGGACTTATGCAGCTTTCACTGATGACATTACATGCCCACACTGAACTAATATAAATCTGAAGTAAACATTTCTCTCCATCTATCCAACTATGCATGGGAGTGTTGTTGTCCTCTGCATAAGCACTGTGAGCCTTCCCACAGCTCTCTCTCTCTCTCTCTCTCTCACCCTTCAGGAGATCCTGGCTCATCCCCCTCAGCATGTCGTCCCAAATGATCAGGGTGAGGTGCGGGTGTGCTGATAGCACCCTCTCTGCCACCTTCTTCACGTGACTCACAAAAAGCTTGTCCAAGTTGTTGCCTTGGACTTTGAGCCACTCTTGCGACTCCTCCCCACTCCCCAATAGATGGACCTCGAGAGAAGAAGTGTCTCGTTATGATCATTATCTTATGTATCAACAGTTATGTACAGAATGAAATTACAAAAACATGGTTCTTACACTTAGTAATATATGACCTTATGTTAAAAATCTGAAAACTCTGCATACCTCATCAGCCCCGATGTGCAGGCATTGTGCCTCAGGGTGCAGCGCCATCACCTGGTCAGTGAGGCACTGCAGCAGCTCCAGACTCTGCTCCTTGTGGGGGTTGATTGCATTGGGGGTGCAGCTCACCTCCCTGAGGCTGGAGAACTGCTGGTGCTTCAGAACAAACTGAGGGGCAGGGAGAGGTAGTCATTCTGACAGACACCCATGGGTTTTTACAGTACAGTAAACAAGCACAAGCCCCCAAGAACATGTAGAAGTTGACAGTCCCCAATCCAATAATCTCAGAAACCTTTTTTTTCACACTCACCTCCATGTGACCAAAGGTCTGGACCAGGGGGATCACTTCCAAACCATTTGACTTGGCCAGATCCAGGATCTGCTTGATCTCATCGGGGCTGGAGAGGAAAGACCAAGGCAGATAAGTGCAGGACACAGTAATCTGCCCAGGAATAACTGGAACTAAAATTCTTAATTCTGCACTGTGCTACATTGTACACAATCTGAAACGGTGTCTTTTTTTCTCAGATTACAAACTCTAACAGAATGTGCTTGTTTTTACTGAATGATCATTTTTGACTATATTATCCAGGCTGCAGTTGCAGTAAAAGTGTTTTGTCAGCTGGTTTAACAGCAGCAACAACAACAACAAAACATCTACAGAAATAGAGAAGTCCTGATTCCTTAATGAGATGTCGTTGACCAGCCATCTTTAGTGATTGTTAGAAAGAACTACAGACAAGTTCAATGGAGATTGTTGTAGAAAACCTAAAGCTCAAACATCTTCTGCACATTTCTGGCTTTCACCTAAGAACCTATAATTACAAAATAAGCCTTTCAGTTTCTTCAATTTATATTTGAATTGTGTTTAGTGTGTGCCCTTGTAAATAGCTAACACACTGCAGGTGCTATAGATTGTACAGCTGAAAATGAAATTAAAATGTTGAAAAACAAACAAATAACAATAATAATTTACCACAGAAAACCTATGAGAGAGAAGGGAGGTGTAACCTCACCTGTATGCATTAGTAGCCCGTAGGACCTCCAGCCTCCCTTCATAAGGAAACATGTCCTCATACTCCATGAGTAATCCATCAGCACCAAGTTGAGAAAACAACGGGAAGAGCTACAGATAATGAGAGTGGCAGGTCAGATGTAAATTCTCAACTCCAAAACCAGGAAATCATAGAAGCAACAAATTCTTATGAAAAAAAAACGATTTTCTCCTCTAATGGTCTATTTGTATTGAAGCACCAGATAAACAAAAAACCTTGACAAGTAATAATCATGTCTTGTATCTGGAGAGACACTGCATATTCTGGTAATCATTTTATCTGATCTCGTGATCAAATCAATAATGGAAGAACAAATATCTAAATTCCTACTTTTCCGAAACCTGCATGACGGTGACTCTCCAGGACCAGGAGTGAATATTACTGATTTATGTCCTAATTCTGGTTTCTCTGATAATATTCTACTCATTGTCTAACCTTGCTTCATTTTTGGAAGGTAAAAGCCATCTTGAGTGTGTTTTTTTATTCCTTAGTCTTCTACTTCAGAATGACTAGGCATCTTCACACTGTAAACAACAGATGTTTAAGCAATTTGAGTTTATTCACATTTGTCAGCGAGTTCCTGTCATCCAGATTACAAGGTCAATACACATAAGACTATCTGTTCAATCCAAAAGCTCAGAAATAGGGAATATTAAAACAACAACAATTTGATATTGTTTTTTTCCTATAAATAATGGCAATTCAAATGAAGCTTTAAAAAGTTGATGACAAATTCAGTTTTCCAAGTTACATTTAATTTCTTTTTGACACGTTCCAGATATTGATAGTAAGGGTTTCTTGGGATCTGGAATATTATAATCCTCTTCTGTACAGAGATACCCAATGCTGGATTTAACATTATTTTGGTTCACACCATTTCAAATCAAGCCCCTACAGACGCTGAAATTACCTGAGCCAGGTACGCTATTCTGGGAGGGGCCCCTTTCAGATCCAGATGGACTAACTTCTTTCCCACACATGGAGAGGCCATTGCTGCCGGGCAAGCGAGAAGCTCAGCAGTAGAGGAGGAACCTGTCAAACAGAACACATTTCAATGATGGAAAAACCCAACCCTTTGAACTAAGCAAGGCCAATACTCAGGCCAAGAGGTTTGGACCAACAGTTTATTAGAATAAACACCATACTTCATCGTCTGAAGAAACAAACCAATAATAACATAAGTAAAATTATATTAAACATGTAATTATTATATATTATAAGCACTTATTTAAAGCAGAAGACTAGACTACAGTGTATCCTATGTTGCTAAAGAGATTTAGATATTAAGGGTTTCCAGCTGACAAATCGTAGCGGTTGTAATTATAACCAAACTATAAAACAAATACCATTTCCGAAATAAGGTTACTTCTCTTCTGCTCCCCCGTTTTATGACAGGTGCGTACTGTACTATACAAGGTGGATTATTGACAAACTGGCCTGTTGACAGGCGTAACATAAACATCAATAAATAAATAAATAAATAACAATACGTATGACACAATATGGAAGATCCCCTATCTAAAAAAGGACGTTTAGATGGATAGATCGTATTTGACGACATTGTAAAATTGAAATGCGATAGATATAGTAGAATCACACGCAGGGAACTGTATACAAAACATCAATGTACACAGTGGCTTACCTGCAACCTGCGTAAACTGATGTCCAGGGTGGATCGACACTCTGTTGCTTTGGTCTCCCTGGAACGTCTCCAACTCCACGTGTTCTGCGCGCCGGGCTCGACTGGGATGACTGGGGTCAGAGAAGCGCGTCTGTAGCAGCAGACGAGCCCAAGCCGCGGTGTAGTGCTGGAAGATTTAAAAATAGTGTCGGCAGAAAACTGACAAGGACAGCAATGCCCACCCAACGACGCAGCAATGTGAAATTCGTGGACAGCAACGGTATTGAGAAAAAAATTAAAAGGTAAGCGCGGTTAGGAGCAAACTGAAGCTCATTCCTGTTCACTGCCATTCTTCTGACACAACAAAATGTATGCAAATGAGAAGTCAATTTCTGATGTAGTCAAATCTTCAAACAAACAAACAAACAACATGCACGTTATAAAACACATTACACATGCCCTCCTTCTTAACAGTGACCTGTTGCAGCTAAAAAGTATGAAACCTAGTTCAGAGTAATTATTACTAATATAAGTGTCCTCATCATACTGTAGTTGAATGCACGTAGAATTCAGTATTGGAGTCCTTTTTGCACACAAAATAAGTTTATTCATGCACTATGTGAGTTGTGTATTGAACGTGATCGCTGCAGTTACTTTCGATCTTGTTAGCATCCCCATCTTTGTGCATTTCACTTCCGATTACTCCGTGGATGTGAAACAAACTAACGTTATATGGCTGAACTGTTGGTCTGTCCTCCAAAATATGAACTAGGTTTATTCAACTTGATCAGGCTCTAAGATAAATATATTATACGTAACGCTCTTAAAATATCGAATTACAAATCAGATATCATATGATCACCCATAATATTAATCGGGTATATATACACAATGGTATAAGAGTTAAAGAACTTGTAAATTTGCCAGTTCCAGGTACACCATATTTTAATCAAGGAATTTAAATAGGAATAGGAGGAATATTTTGCAGGGGAAAGCTCACACAAACTATCTGGACAAGTCCCATGTTACATAATGTACATGAAGAAAACCCCACAAGAAAACCAAAGTTGACATAGTCTCTCAATAGGTATACAGTGCCCTACTGTCTTGCATGTTCACAAACCATTAAAACCGCATCTTTTATTACCAAGTATACCCTTGCTTGTGTTATCCCTCACTACAGGTAGCACCTACTGAACCAACAGTAGGCCAACAGGTTTGTTCTAAGATTTCAGTCCCTGTAATGAACAAAGCTGCTTTCTTGGTTTGTATGAACTCTCAGAGTAGGACAAAAACGAACAACAACAAGCTCGTGCAAGACATTTCCTCCTCTCATCTCAGTTCAGCTGAAGTAATTAGAGAAAGAACCCTCATTATTTCACATAGTGTGTTATTAAAGGGATTAAATGTGTCTGCTTATCAGTGTAATGCTCTCAGCAGCTTTCTCAGCTTCAAACTGAATGTTTTTTTGTTTTGTTTTCGTGCTCATCCCCTTTTCATTAAAAGTTCAGATTTAAAAGCAAAACCAATTATCTAAGCTACATAGCATTACAAAACACACCAATGGAAAACTAATGGGATGCTATGTGCAACTACACAGTGTGCCTCTGGTGCAAGACTCTACAGATTTTGCAGCTGCTACTGCTCTCTCACTCCTCTGTCTTTTCTTTGTGTAATCAGCCACTCTTGTTCTCCCCCCCACTTACCCAGGGGCACTGCTCAGAGGCAGGCTGTGTGGTGGTGGAGACCCCAGGCTGGCCTACTCCTCCTGTCTCTGTTGTCTTGTGTGGGGGGCTTGGCCTGGTTATACCTGACCCCAGATGATGGCATCACCGAGACCCTTGTTAGGCAGGGGGAGACGGTGCCGGAGCAGAGAGTGTACCAGGTGTCCTGCTCGGAAGATTACGACAACTACAAACGCTACCCTGGTATGCCTGCCTTCACTCTCATTACTGCACATAATTCTGGATCTACCTGCAAGCCCTGTCACACTATTATTAGGGTCCTTTTCAATTTATTTTTGGTAGATTTATCCATATTGCAACATCCAGAAAATTAACTGTTTCTGTTAAGTTAACTATCTGGCATATCTCATTACTTGAGTTATTCTTATCAGACCCTGTTTGTCTAGGTATTGAACTACAGCACAGTACCGTAGCACAGTGAGACAGTGACCTTGTTTACACAGACACACAGGGAA
Source organism: Amia ocellicauda (assembly GCF_036373705.1). Lineage (NCBI taxonomy): Eukaryota > Metazoa > Chordata > Actinopteri > Amiiformes > Amiidae > Amia > Amia ocellicauda. The sequence continues at coordinate 34,398,172 of NC_089854.1, read as the reverse complement.
AGACGTGCAGTTCTTCAGCATGCTCAAAGCTTATCCTGAACCAGAGCATTTGCATCTGCAGTTTCCAAATGAAATGTATGTTTAACATCTAGTCCAGCCTTAACTATTTAAAGAACAGCTGTCACAGTTTCTAAACTATTTGGTTTATATGTCCTCATCTGTTTATTAGGCATGGAAAATCTGTCATTTTCTGTTCAATTCCATCAAAAGTGTAACCTGAACTATGGCTGCTGTCTACACCCCACGTAAGATCTTGGTGTTTCAATATATGATGTTTCATCACTTACATGATAGCGAAACAGACATAGCAGAGGAAATGCCTTTTCCATGGCAGCTTGGGTAATATAAATAATTTCTCTATGTAAAATGGACAGCAGTGGTGGCCCTCAAATTTTTTACAGCACTGAGCAAAGCTATTGTCAACTTATTAATAATTATTTTATACATTATAATGATATGCTTGAGGAATTATTAAATTTGTTATTACTGTAAACAGTAAAAATATTGTCCAAGTCTTAACACATTGTAGCCTACCTTAAAACATCTCCCGTCTGTCCTTGTCCCCTTTCCAGTGGTTGTAGACCTTGTCCAGATTTATAGGGCCCTCTGCTTTTGTAGACTGGATTCTCACTAGCTGATCCAAGTGGGTGGTCTCAAGTCGGTTCCGTGATTTTGTCTTGATCTGATTCATGAGACTGAAACCGTGTTCACAGTCTGCACTAGACGCTTGGAAAGTTCCACAAATGTCAATCAGCTGTACAAGCTCAGTGAACTCCTCACTTTTTAGCGTCCAGGTTACCATCTCAGCAAATGTCCGCAGCGCTCCCATCTTTCGTTTTTCTTTAATAGTGAACTTGATATCCTTGTACTGTTGACAGATGTGCTCTGTGGCAGTCTCGCCTGTTTGTTTTAGAATAGCTTGGAACTTCTCAGTCAGTCTGGTTACATCATCTGTACCATGATCAAAATCAAGTGTTGAATCCAGTGTTTCTAGGTTAAAAGCAGACCATTCTTTAAGCTCACCTTCAGGAAATCGAGCATCAAGATTTTTCCATTTTAGCTCTGGCAAGGCAATGGGCATCAATGATGGTAAGATTGCTTCACTGCAAGGAGACACAGAGCTGAGCTAGTTCTTCCAACACATCTCCAAGCACAGTGAGAGCAACTCTGTACTTCGGATCGGTCAGTTTTTTGTGACAATATTTTGCAATCGGGTCGTTGTCGGTTTCTTTCGTGCAGTACTCTTTTAATACACTGTAATTGCGCAAAAACACATTTACAGCTAGGCAACGTGACAGCCAACGTACCTCATTCAAAGGTCTGAAAGACAGTGAGTCCGCCTCTAAAACATTTGCCAACTCTTCGAATTTGCTTTTCTGCACAGAAGACCTACTAAATAGTGAATATACTGCAGCGTTTCCACTTCCTTCATCAAAGACACACCTGTCCAAGCATCATCAATTCCCAAATCCTCTCTATGAGCAACACAATGTTGATCCGTAAGGTGCGGTATCTGTCGTCTCAGTATTGCAGTGACTCCATTATGTTTACCTAACATGACAGAGGCGCCGTCGGAGGTTAACATGAAACTTTTCTGTAAATCAAGTCGGTGATCCGTGTAGAACTTTATTATTGCATCTACAATATGCTGAGCGCTGCATCCTGCCAGCTGAATGATCCCAGCAAACACAGTTTTGTAAATGATGTCATTTTGCTTCCTAAACTTAATGTAAAGAACCAGCATTTTATGCACTGTAATGTCTGTGCTTTCGTCGACTATCAGAGTGTGAACATGGGCATTTCTCACACTTTCCATAGTCTCAGCTTGTACAACTGCATTAATTGACTCCACAAATTCAAATGCATAGTTTTTACTTCTCCAGCTGTCGGGAAGGCTAACATATTTTGCCAGATGATCATGAATTTCTTGAACAGACAGCATTGACGCGTTCATTTTGATGGCAAGAAGCACGTTATCGATCAATATTTGGATTTGTTCAGGGTAGGGCTGTGCGATATGACGATATATATCGTATGATGATCTATGTGTAGATAGAAATGTTTCACCATAGGATAAAGGTGATCACTCAGAATAACTTTAATGATTTGCAGTTACCCTTCCCTTTAAGGGGACAAGTGGACCAAAACCATGCCAGGAAAATGCCCCCCACAGCATAAAAGAGATTCCGGACCCCCTCACTGTAGGAGTCATGCCTGTACCGTTCCCACTTGTCGAGAATATGGTGAAGAATGACTCATCTGACCATATCACTTTTTTCCACATCTCTGTAGATCAGTGCATATGGTTGTTGCACCACTGAACTCTTAAATGTGCATTTGACTTTGTAATGAGGGGTTTATGCACTGCAACCCTACTGTAATGTCCCTCTCTGTGTATGTCTAGTTCTCGATGGACTGTTCTTGCTGACAGTCTGATCATGTCCTGCACTGACATTCTCAGTCATTTGGGATTAAGAGTTGCTCTTCTGTTTTTCCTTCCATGTCTCAGTAATGCTCGAGCATCACGGTCATCGAATGTGCACTTTCAACCACAATTTCCAACCCTATTTACTGGTGTCTTTCCCATAGATCTAAATGCTGATGTAACTTTAGTCAATGTTCCTATTGAAACACCAGTTGAGCGTCTTTGTGATTGAAGCTCCTGCCATTCATGCCCCAATAATGACCCCTCTTTCAAAATCACTTAGATCCTTTCCTCTTGCCATCTTGATTCAAAATCGAGGTCAACCGGGCCTGCTCAGCATTTTTATACATGCCACAGAGCGTGATAGGATGTTAATTACTTAATTGTATCATGCAGGCATCGGCATTCGCTATGTTCCTCCACTCATTTATTCAGGTTTTTCCTTTAATTTTTCTCCCGTCTCTATGTATATGAAGATAGGCTGACAAGTTCAGTTTGCAAGGTAATAATTTAATGATTTTCTTTTGTTTTAAGGGAACCAAACTGAGAGTTTACAGCACGAAGGGTCTCTGCTTAGATTGCAAACTGGGGTGTATAGTCCAGAGGACATGGGTTTGAATGCTGTCGGAGCATTGCCTGACTTTGACTGGCAGCTAATAAGAAATGGGACAAAATATTGGGCAAAGTGCTAGTTGGCCAAGCTTAAAGGCATTTCCTTTGCTCACCATACAACAGCAACTGCTATAATTTGTCAGATTTGTTTGCTGTAATCTCAGTTACAGATGCTTCAATGAGATGCCTTTGCTCTGCTGGTTTGCGGGGGCTTAATAAAGAAGCAGTTTGCCCATTTGTATGTAAACATTATATTTGTATCCCAAATTGACTAACAACCTGCCAATTCCAAAATGAGTTTAAAAAGCGAAATATATATATAAACTACTGATTAAGTGAAAAACAAAGAACAAGGTAATGAAATCGGGATGTTTGGCACTTTCTCAAAGGATTTTAGCTCACCAGGCTGTGATGCACTGAAGCGGTCTCTTATCTCCATCACCTTCAATTGGCCAACATCTGGGTTCATTTAGACCAGGCCAGTTTCAATACCCTGAGCTCCTAAACAAGCTGTGCTTCTGAATTAGCGGGCTCCCTCTCCAGCCCTCACTTTTTCAATGATCCATAAATCAACAGAAAGTGGAATTGTTCTACAAGCCCCTAAAGCCATAAAACAGGTTTTATTAAATATATATTTTTAAACCATAGTGCCTTTAAAAGGAGACTTTAAGTACAAGTATATATTCCATAATTATTTTTTCAGAGGATACATTCATGTTTGAGGAGCGTATTACTGTGCTGTTTAAAAGGAAGATATCAGTTACCTGCCCATTTTTTCTTGATTTATAGCTCAGTTTATGAATAATGGATTGTCAACTTTTGTTCTTTAAAACAAAACAAGAAAAGAATTAACTTTTTTATGAACTAAGGAACTAGCATTTTTCAGTGATTTATCTCCTAATAAATCAACCATATCTACCCATATATAGTTTGAGCTTGGTTAATGAGGTGGGTCGCACAGAGTACATTGATAGTATACTGTAACAAATTTGACAAACCTATAGTAGACGACACTGTATTTTTTCTATTTCAAATAGTTGAAAGTTGAACAGTATTGATAGTTCAGTTGCCAAGATTTTAAATGCAGCTGAGGTGAATCAAATTTAAAACTTGCTTTAAAAGCTTTTGATAAGACTGAAAAAACTTTTGAAGTGTTTGGATTCGGCTATAATAGCCGGGTGATGGTTGGCAAGTACTTTTATTCCTATCAGCAACAGATTGTCATGATTTTCTGTATCTCATTATTTGATCGATATACAGAAGGCAAAAGAAAACATACAAATCTATGAGCATGGTGGGTAGACGTCCTGTGCATTTAAAAATAAATCAACCCTTGTCAATCGATACAGTAAATACCCACCTTTTTATAACTTTATAACTGAGCTGGCTCTGCTTAGATTTTGACTTAGAAGTGTAATAAAAAACTCTACTTTAAAACTTTTTGTTGGTGGTTGTTGAAGCCAGCTCTGACACCTGTTAACTGCATTCATAGGTCCAGATTATTTTAAATTTAGATGCTGCTTTCTTGTACTTTGGCATTAGTGGGAGGGTTAAAGTTCCAACTATTTCTTATTCTGCCTGGGGATGGGATGGTTTACCTACTAAATATGGTAATTGTCATATATTTAGCTTTGTATCTATTCGTTTTAAAAAGTTTGTCCTAAAACTACCACATAGGCCTACCTCTGTGTCATTTTGCATAGTGGAATCAGGAGAGAGAGGTCTTTCTGCAACACTTTGTCACATTAGTAGAAAGTTGGAACAATTAGAACATAAGAACAACATAAGAAAGTTTACAACCAAGAGGCAATTCGACCCATCGTGCTCGTTTGGTGTCCATTAATAAGTGATCCAAGTATCACGTCCAGTCTATTTTTGTATCTTCCCAAATTGTCGGCTTCAACCACATCGCTGGGGATTTTGTTCCAGATTGTGACAACTCAGTGTGAAGAAGTGTCTCCTGTTTTCTGTCTTGATGGTTACGTTATATCTGTAACTTGCAAGAGTCTCAACCCAGTTTGTAGTGTTACTGTCAGTGTTAAGCAGGTGAAAAATTATTAGTAAATTGTCAAGAGGTGAGATGTGTTGGATATTGGCCAGGATTTTAATTAGGTTAAACCTTGTTCTTCCCTTAGGTTAAGCCTATGTGATTTAAAAAGATAAAAAGGATTAAAACCATTTGTAATACACAAACAACTGGACTTCGAGTGTGATGGACAAATGTGAAGAATTGTGTAGCAGGAGTTGGTAGACTCATCTTCTCAACTCTGTTGTTCTTTTCTCAGGTTGTACCCCTCAGAAGTGTGGCAGGGCCATCACAGACTCGGTGGTGAGCAGAGAGGAGGCAGCCATTTTGAGGAGGTATGTGTGGACAGAATCTAGACTTTGTTTGGTGTGTATATACAATCTCTTTCTTGGAGTTATTTTGTGACTTGACCGTTTTCCCATATCTCAGTGTAGACAGCGATAATTTAATATACCCCCCAAAATCATTCTTATGGGTTAGTTTGTTCAGTTTCAAGGCTCTCTAGGACCAGGGTTCAAGAAACCTCACTCTGTAAATGCAACATAGTGTCCTTGATGTTGCCACTTTGTGACAAAGACATGTCCTTATCTAGGTTGGCGGAGCGAGGGCTGTCATTAGGAGGATCTGATGGAGGTGTAAGTATTCAAACAAACATCTTAAAGTGTGTACATACATTGGTACATACAATGTTTGGTGTGCAATGTGTACAGACCAATGTTTTATACCCTTTTCCATGGTTATGGTCACATATTTTATTTGTATGAACACATTTATATTAGATTTGTCTTTAAACATCCTCTTATGTTAAACAGAATAACAATACTATTTTGAGATGCTTTTATTATTAGTTGAGTCATTTATAAAAGTTGTCTGAAGCAATTATTTACAAAAATTGAAGGCAGCCAACTTAATGCAGTCAAGATGATGTTTTTATTATATACATACATTTACCCAGCACCACATTTGCAATTGCAGAGATAAAATACTCGATCAGTGCTAATCACAGATACCTTGAGGCAGAGAGAAGGAATTACTTTAATAAAGTTACAGTAGAGGGCAGTGTGGTTCTGCTGCCAGCAATAGTAAAAGGAGCTCAGACATCCCCATCTATCACCCGGGTATTAAATGAAGGAGGCAGTTCATAACCAAACTAAATTCTCTTTGCTCTTTGCTGTTGCAGTGCTCCTCTTTGTAGGACAGGTCTAATAATTGGTTTTATGGAGCATTAGCATTTAATTATGTCACTTTGATGGTAATAATACTTGATATGCAATATATTTCCTGAATAAATGTACAATGAACACCATATGTTGTAGAAGAAAAATATAAATTGCTTTTCAAGAGATTGTTGTTTTCTGGTTCATCATTGAACTCTTTATATATAAAACTTGTACGGATGCATAGCTTCATAACAATGATAAATATAATATCAACTTCTGGTGCTATTACTAATTATGATTATAATGATTATTATTGTAAATTAAGAGCTTCATAAGAATGATAATACTTCTGCTATATTTAATTATATAATCATTAAAATTATGTCAATCCTTGATATTTCCCATATGATTACTGTTTTAACTGCATATATTCTATACGTACTATATACTTTACATACTTTAGATCATTGTTTGTACCAAATTATATTTTTGTGCCCAACCCCTTTTTGATCATGTATTTTTGAGATAACGTGGAGTTTTCATGATCCAAGAAAAACTGCTTTACGCTTTTTATGTACTATACTATAACACTGTCCTTTATAGGCCTTATTGTGATTTATAAATAAGCTAAAAATCTATTACTATCAAAATGTTGTGGGGTAGCCCTAAGACCTTTACATCACTATATTTATTTAATGTTATTCCTTGTTTCTTATCCTATGTCCTGTGATTTTCGGACTCTTCTTTTTAAGTTCAACCATATTTCAAATATTTCAGTCTTGCACCACAATACTGTACCCATTGACATAAAGTTCAGGTGCAGTCAACCTCTCAGAGCATTGCTCAGTCAATTGTGCTCTGCTCTTGTTTGAAGTCCTGGTCACAGTCCATTATTAAAAATCTCCGACTGGAACCAGCTTTAATGTAGGTCTCATCTGGCATTGACTTTTTCCAGATGACACCAAAGTATCTGAAAGTTCTGTTGCAGTAGTGGCCACACAGTGACACCAAATATAGTATTTGTATGGGTTGTTGAGTAGATTTTTTCAGTAGTTTATAGGAATTTTTTGGACACAGACGCCATTTCAAAGAAATACAAAACAATACATTTTATTAAAGTAACTAAACTATTAATACAAGGGAAAAGGTAATTATAAAGAAATTGTAGTGGCATAAATGCCTTTTGTAGTGTAGTGACTACAGTATTTTGTGCTGGGGTCACACTACACGATTTCTACAATCTGACCTGATTTTGAGAATGGTGGCAGCTCAAACTTAACGACTATTTTGCACCGAATGTGTCTTTTGCGTCGTGAAGGAGGAGTGCACACTGCATGATCGCAGGGTGTCACACACTTCACGACTGATCTGAAATCCTATGTCGTGGGAAGCTCCGATACAGCCTTGAAACCCCCCACATCTTGTGGAAACACACGTGATCCATCCAGAGAAAAGGTAAACAAACATGGAAATGGACATTTACAGGTCATGTTCGTTTAGCGGAGATGTCTGCAGTTCTGCGCAGATTTGCGCTGCTCAAGCTTTGGGATCAGTACATTTCTGCAGATCTGTGCAAAACTGAGGAAATGTGCACAATAAGAATGCGATCACAAGCCACTGTTGCTGTTTGTGTTAATAAAATCATAGGGCCTCCAACTAGCTTACGATTGGATCATAGAGCAAGTGATTGCATCGTGGACCGTCTAACACTACAAGACTATCAGTAGCGGGGATGCGCCCCGACCAAGCTGGATGTCGGCTAAGACTAAGGACAACCTGAATATTAATATATAGTCTGACACAATTATAATGCTTAGTATTTTGTATCAAATATATATATATATTTTTATTATTTAATTCCGCTAAGGTAAGGATGTCTTTAGTGATGCCACTAGTCATGCTTGGATTGAGACAAGGGGCTATACCAAGTCAAGACTCTTGTTGCTCTCTTGAAAGTGAAACGCCACAGGCTTACCACAGGCTCCTGATTTGCAAACTGCCAATTTGTGCTACCAAAACAAGACTTCTAAGTTCAGTATCCAGCATATTGCTACAAGTGGACAGGAAAGTGGGAGGTCCAAGGGTGGTTAGGGAGTTTTCTTAGGCTCAGGCTTTCTTCCTTGGGCCTAATTGCTGTGATGAGATGTCCTAGGATCCTTTGTGTTCAAAACAAGTTCTCGCCTTGTTTATATAAACTGGTTCTTTATGATAACCAGTGGATCCCTGATGGTTTTATCACCAAGCCTGGCAGACAGGCTGACTTCATTGAGAGGAGCAAGGCAGAGATATACAAAATCTGTCTCTTATTTCATAACAGAAATGGTATGGGACCAACAGCATGATGTTGCAGTTCCTCTAATATTGTGTACATAATTTAAGTTAATTATGTTATGAACATAACTAATATGTTGATTGCATTATTTATTAGAATGTGCTTCTTGCCTGAAGGGTTCATATTAACCACTATCAGGATTATATTCTGTGTGTATGTCTCACTGGATGAACAAATTATGGCATTTTGATAGGTCCAGATACATGTAAAAACTCAAGTACAGCAGAGTCTCAAAAGACACAAGTGAAAATGTAATAACAATTCAATATAAAGTATGGCTTTAAACAGATTTGTATTGCTTAATAGGATTTTGCATGACTTTCTTTTTCTTTATACACTTCCATGCAAATCCAATTGAAGTATATATTTATTGTATTGGAGGACATTTAATCAGGCTAGGACTGAGGAGATGGGACATCTAATACAGAAGGTATTATTTACTTAATTGTAAAACGACAGAATTTCTTCCAATCCAAAATACTACTTTCTCTTTGATTAATCCATGATACCAGAGAGAGGCATGTCAATATATTGTCAACATGTATTAGAGATTACTTAAAAGTGATAACATTCAACAGAATTATTGCCAGCAAGCGCTTTGATAAAAGCGGTCAATAATTATTATCAGGCATTATGTTATGTCAGGCATAATAAGTGCTTCCCCATGTAATTTGTTTTATTTGTACTGGAAAGCTGTCTGTCAGTTTACAGTATTAGAAAACTACCCATTTTAATGCAATCCTCCATGGAAATCCTCCATTACAGTGGCCCCATGTTTGCACATGTTTCAAGCTTCTTTGATGTTTTATGGTGGTTTTGTGTTCTACCCATTACTGACCTTTGGGAGTGGTTTGTGCATTATAAAAGGGGATCATTTATATAGAGACAACTATACATTTGTACAAATCTGTTAAAGAGTGAAAAGCTGGCAATGCTTGTGTGTTGGAGGAGGGGTGTTATATTGATTCATAAGAGTTTGATCCTTGAATTTGCTGCCACATGTGCTTATTATATGAATTAGTGCAGCATCCCAGCTTGTATATCATGTGTTTGATGGATAATCCCCGTTTCCAAGTTACTTACATGCTCGGCATATGGGCTCCATTCTAAATCTACTCAACAATTTGACTAAATAATAACTTATCTTTTAAGATGATATTCATTTTCATACATTAAGACAGGGTTTTATAAAAAAATGTGCACTGTCTTCTTAACGTATTAAACCTAATGTGACATTAAATATTTAAGTATGAGGTTTTTTACCGTTTCCCTACATTTACACCAGTTTTTGTATAGGAAACCAAATGCTCTAGTTTTAAAGTGGCATGTTGTTGATGATATTTTATTAGTTATTTCACAAGATTTGTATGATTCTTTCTGAATATAACCTTTAGTTTATTTTGTGTTTTATAAAAGCCCTGGTTGTGTTTCTACATTTATTCTGTATTCTTTGTTTGTTTTTTATAGGCATCAATTCTTGATCTGCATTCAGGGGCCTTATCTATGGGGAAACAGTTTGTCAACATCTACAGGTATGAATTACCTTAAAACAATGAGTGTAGTATTAGAGCGTTCACTCAGAATTTAGAGGACAACTGTTACAGTTTCCAAAATCATTGATTGGTTTATATGTCCTCATGTTTTAGTAGTGTATAAGTAAAGGATCTGTGTTTGTCCTGTTCATTTCTATCATATTATAAACTTTTAACACTTTTGTCACATCTGAATGTCTTGGAAGTGCTATTTCAGGAGCTCTGACATACAGTTATCAGAACACTTATCATGGGATTTGTCTTCCTTCAGCAATTTGAGTCATATTTCATAAGAGTAATAATATTAATAATAGTAATAGTAGTAATAATAGGAATTAATAGCTGGGCAATAGCAGTTTTTCTCATTGTTTACCTGTACAAACACCCATGCTCAGCATTTTTTAAAAGAATAAATAAAATTGTCTAACTTTAACTTTTATTCTATAGTAATATGTCAGCTATGGATTATGGTAAAAATGTCTGTTATGGTTCAGATATACACTCACCTAAAGGATTATTAGGAACACCTGTTCAATTTCTCATTAATACAATTATCTAACCAACCGATCACATGGCAGTTGCTTCAATGCATTTAGGGGTGTGGTCCTGGTCAAGACAATCTCCTGAACTCCAAACTGAATGTCTGAATGGGAAAGAAAGGTGATTTAAGCAATTTTGAGCGTGGCATGGTTGTTGGTGCCAGACGGGCCGGTCTGAATATTTCACAATCTGCTCAGTTACTGGGATTTTCACGCACAACCATTTCTAGGGTTTACAAAGAATGGTGTGAAAAGGGAAAAACATCCAGTATGCGGCAGTCCTGTGGGCGAAAATGCCTTGTTGATGCTAGAGGTCAGAGGAGAATGGGCCGACTGATTCAAGCTGATAGAAGAGCAACTTTGACTGAAATAAGCACTCGTTACAACCGAGGTATGCAGCAAAGCATTTGTGAAGCCACAACACGTACAACCTTGAGGCGGATGGGCTACAACAGCAGAAGACCCCACCGGGTACCACTCATCTCCACTACAAATAGGAAAAAGAGGCTACAATTTGCACAAGCTCACCAAAATTGGACAGTTGAAGACTGGAAAAATGTTGCCTGGTCTGATGAGTCTCGATTTCTGTTGAGACATTCAGATGGTAGAGTCAGAATTTGGCGTAAACAGAATGAGAACATGGATCCATCATGCCTTGTTACCACTGTGCAGGCTGGTGGTGGTGGTGTAATGGTGTGGGGGATGTTTTCTTGGCACACTTTAGGCCCCTTAGTGCCACTTGGGCATCGTTGAAATGCCACGGCCTACCTGAAAATTGTTTCTGACCATGTCCATCCCTTTATGACCACCATGTACCCATCCTCTGATGGCTACTTCCAGCAGGATAATGCACCATGTCACAAAGGTCGAATCATTTCAAATTGGTTTCTTGAACATGACAATGAGTTCACTGTACTAAACTGGCCCCCACAGTCACCAGATCTCAACCCAATAGAGCATCTTTGGGATGTGGTGGAACGGGAGCTTCGTGCCCTGGATGTGCATCCCACAAATCTCCATCAACTGCAAGATGCTTTCCTATCAATATGGGCCAACATTTCTAAAGAATGCTTTCAGCACCTTGTTGAATCAATGCCACGTAGAATTAAGGCAGTTCTGAAGGCGAAAGGGGGTCAAACACAGTATTAGTATGGTGTTCCTAATAATTCTTTAGGTGAGTGTACATGTATATGCAATTAATCAGATTTTGTGCTCAGATGGGAATTTCAGCAGTCCAGCTGTTCTCATTCATTTTCCTTTCTCTTCACTGACATGTCAATTGAATGCATTTCAGATCATAATTTAGTTTCTGCTGCATCTCGTGCTTCCTATTCCAAAGGAATTGTTTATTTACTGCTTAATAATTGTCACCCCATAAATCTCACCCTCCTTAATTTGAAACATTTATTTCCCAACAAAAATATATTGGTTGTTTATTTGCTTTATGTGAACACATTACAACATATTGTTTTATATAAAAAAAAAATAGAACTGTGTAATCTACAAAAATCAATACATAAAAAGTACCATATTTGGCACTTTGCATTTCTTTTAATGTGATCCAATGCAAAAATGCTATTTCCTACAAGCTGAAATTAATTGTATGCTACTGAAAAATGTTACATTCCTATGTGTCCATTAGAAAGAGACAAAAAAGAGAAAAAATATCAGAATGGCTGGACTCCCATATTTGCTACAGTCTTGACTGACAAGTAAAACAGTGGGCAGGGACAGGGACATGGCAATAAAGAATCTGATTAATGTGACAATTCTGGAGAATGCTCTGAATAAGAAATAAATATATATACAATCTCCATCAAAAATGTCATTTATGGAATATTTAAAATTATTACTGTAGAATGAAGCATTTTAAAGTTAAATTGATTGAATTGAATCTTTTAGATCGAGGTGAGGTTTCCATGTTTTGCTCTTTTCACTTTCCCTTCCTTGTTCACAGATATAAAGTATATTGTTTTTACTAATGTAACCACTTCATAATATCTCTGTTGTTTCAGGTATTTTGGAGAGCAGATCAAAGATGTCTTTTCTAAGGAGGATTTTGAGCTCTACCGGTAGGAAGATCAATCTTTATTTTAGTTTTTTTTTATACAATATTCAAGTTTTCTTCCTGCTGGACTTTATCTTCTGTTTCCACCCATCAGTTCTTCCCTGTAGCGTTTAATGTGAAGTCAAGGCTGTTGGCAATTGAAGGGTAAGAAAATTATATTTCTATTTTTGTGATGAGCTATTACAGTAATTAGTTTAATTACCATGTCTGGAATGGAGCCCAGACCTGCGGAACACCTGCTTCGCTGCAGTCAGTCTGAGGTTTGACATTGGTACAGAAGCCAGTCTTTGATGTCATTACCGTGCGACACGCTGTTTGAATTGGTTCCTCATCTGGCCGCGCTCCAGGACCCTTTGAGACAGGAGAGATTTTCAGTCCATCTCCTAAATTTAAGATTCAGTGTAGCGTTTCCAGAACCGGGAGAAAATTCCAATTTGATGACAAATTATTTCATAGGCATATAAATAGGAAAAATAAGCAATATGGAAACAAAAATCAGTAAATAAAAAACACTAAGCTCACTCTAAACCCTTCCGATGGTGCTTCTCTCTCTCTCTCTCTCTCTCTCTCTCTCTCAAATGTGATTATACAATGCTTTCAGCACAGCGTACACACCACGGTACCTTGCAGGCGCACGCCTCACCCTGTCACACACAAAACATATTAGTTGACTGAACTCCTAAAATCTTATTTGTTTCCCCTTATTTTATTCATTAAACTAGAACCCCTGGCCATATCAAGGTAATACTAAATAAGTAAAATAATAATCTTTATTTTATGTGGAACTGAATAAAACACAAACTCTGTTATACTGCATTATTATTATTATTATTTATTAATTCACAGAGTTATTATGTATTGATCATTTGTATAAGCTGAAGTGACCTTGTAGAGCCCCCAGCTGTTTGCAATACCTTGCTTGGATACTTTTTGCATTTGGCTGATTGGCCATTTACTTCTTATAGGAAGAAGAACCAAACCGAGCTTGGATCGGAACATTTTTCTTGTACTCCTCGTATTTTCCAACAGCGCTCAATTATATTGTAGGTTTTACTGACAGGTTACTGAATGAACATTCACGCTTCAATCTTCTCACCAAATGAAAAAATATGCAAAAGAATCCATTTGCTGTTGCACTGTGCACGCACGTATAACATTTGTAACATTTATGTAACATTTGCACTTTCAAGGTTCCCCCCATTTTATATATATAAAGAAGGATGAGAGATCGCAGCAAATTACTAAACTGTCTTCTTTTCCAAGTTCCTTCTGTGACTAATATGCTTTTTGCCTGAACTTTTTAAATGATTTGCTGTGATGCCTTATCCTTCTTTTTTTGTTAATATATTTTGCCTATGGGGGACACAACAAAATATGGTGCTGATTTATTATTGATTTTCAAAAAGAAACGGTCAGCTAAGCTTTAAAACTTTAAACCTCATATTATGTTTGATAACGCTATGCACTGTTTGTTCTGTTAAATTGACCCAGTGCTTTATAAGTCAACTCAAAATATTCAGTACCCCCCCAGTTTTTTTTAATCATAATGTCACCATCAACCACTATTTATTTCATTTTTTAATTCCATGTATAGCATTTGTCTTATAATTTATCAACTCGTTTTCATCATAAATCACACAATTTGCAACCATTTTATGCTATAATGGACATTTTACTTTTATTTGCTGAATATATGGAGATATAGAAGGTCTCCAGTGTCAGGGTTGCAGGAAAGATTGCCCTGCCAGTCTCTGCATCCCATAGGTTTGCAACAGATTCATTTTTTGGCCTATAGATCCCAGCCAGTATGAGAAGTATGTGTTTCGTCAAGCTTCTTCCAATTATCTGCAAACACACATCTCCCTTCCATGTTTGACGTATACAATATTATTTTCGCTATTGCTCTTGGTTTGAACAATGCAAATGCTGACTTTGTATGATATGTATGATAGCATATTGTGTGGGACCTGCGACCATTCTTATGTTTTCTGCAGGCACTCTTCCCCAACTTTCATTGGGACCATTCAATATTTCCATTAATTGACATGAAGACCTCACTTTCAGGTTGTGAGGAAGTTTCCTCTTCATCAGAGTTCACTTCTGCAATTTCCTCATCCTCAAACAACTCTTCCTCAATCTGTTATCATTGTCAAAGAGGCTTTCTAGCACCTCACTGACTGAAAGTTCATGTTTCAAGAGAGAACATACACTTCTGTAGAGAGGGAGTGAAGGTTGAGTTGGACCTTGTGTGGGACCCTTTTATCAGTATTGCTCCTCCAGCCACAGGGAAGACATTGAGATGAAGGAGGATGAAGAGTGAGAGAGAGAGCAACAGACAAGATTATTTTTTGCAAGAACACAACAAGTCGTATTCATTTTAACTACTGGGTCAAATTGACCCAAAACATCATCTATGTAACCTAAGTGTTTTAAGAAAAAATTATAAAAGGGAAAAATCTAAATCTGTAAAGTTCGTTACCACTACCTAGAGGATAAGATGAAGGCTCATGCTGAAAAAATAAAGTAAAATATCATTTCAGTGATGTTAAACTCTAAAATGGGTCAATCTGACCTGCAACATAACAGGAGGGTTAAAAGTGCACTGAGTAGGTTCATTATAGCACAGACACTAGTTTTGATATGTCTCTTCCACCAGTTTGGATCTTGTGAATAGTTATCACTAAAGCAGGGGTGGACTTGGACCAAAAAATGGCCCTGGACTTTTACCCAGGGGGGTGACGGCTAGTACAGTATGGGTCCCGATAAAGTGCGGACCGGGGGAGGGGGTTGCCAAAGTGTGGTGCTGGATGTCCTCTGAGAATAATTTCTTTGTGACAGTACATCCAGTTGACTTGCAATTCAAAAGGGACAAAAATAGGCTGACTAGGAGGCATCGTACTCATTGGTGTGTGGTTTTCAGCCTGGCTGCACTCTGAGACCAACCTGCTAATTGAAGTCACTGCCAGTTCGGTAACACACTGCCCTTTATCAAAAGGGAAAAAGACCATTATCATTTAATTTGCCACAGCATAGGACAATTGCCACTTTTCCAAAAATAGTGTTAGCCTATACAATAATAACTATGTTAACGAATCCTCTGGGAACAAAGCTCAGTTGAAGTCAGACTTTTTTTTTTTTTTTTTTTCAGATAAAAACTATAGAAAACAAGCCTGAATAGTCCTTTTGAACCTGTTCAAAAGAGTACAATTTGCACTTGCTTGCATTTGTAGTGGGGTTAGTTCAGATTACCAGAAGCCAATAATTGAAGAGGTATGAATCAGCAGTATGCTGATTTAATATGTTAAGATACATTTTACATTATTTTGTGTTAATATTTTCCTACTGTAACCCCCTCCCACTTCTCTGAAGTCCTGTAACACATTGCTATGCCTTCTGTATTATTTCTACCTCTGGTAACATAGTTTCTGATTCTGATATTTCTGATTACGTAGTGACATCATGGCATCTACTTATTTAACTGAAGTATTTAATGGTAGCAATGAGCTAGCTAACGTTAGGAGGTTTAGCAATGGTAACGCAGCGAACATTTTGTCAGGGTTCGCATCACAAAAAGCGAGTCAATTCACCTCCATTTGCGATGCATTTTCTTGAGTGATTCACCGATTGCGCGAGGCATTAAAATACGTTTTTCCGACCTATAACAAGTATCTAAAATATGTTTTTTGTTACCCAAAACAAGCATCGAAACAAGCACCTACTCGTACATGTAATGGCCACCTTTTTCGTGTCAGAATGCATGGAGGTGATGGCAGGTTGTTACAACTTGAGATTTGCTTCGTGCTTGCGTCAGTTAAATGTACCTGTTTTGGGGAGCTATTGAGTTAATTATTTTTATCTACGTAAAATTTCAGTTCACAAGTTCATAGTTTACAAGAAATGCTGCTACGAGCTTATAATTTTTCAAATTATAATGTTTAAATGTTCTGTTTTCTAGTATTTAATTAAACATATTTTTAAACGCATTTAATGGAAGTTTTGTGTTGATGTTTAAAAATATTTTTTTTACTGCAAATGTGTATGTGTGTGTGTGTATATACACTCACCTAAAGGATTATTAGGAACACCATACTAATACTGTGTTTGACCCCCTTTCGCCTTCAGAACTGCCTTAAATCTATGTGGCATTGATTCAACAAGGTGCTGAAAGCATTCTTTTGAAATGTTGGCCCATATTGATAGGATAGCATCTTGCAGTTGATGGAGATTTGTGGGATGCACATCCAGGGCACGAAGCTCCCGTTCCACCACATCCCAAAGATGCTCTATTGGGTTGAGATCTGGTGACTGTGGGGGCCAGTCTAGTACAGTGAACTCATTGTCATGTTCAAGAAACCAATTTGAAATGATTCCACCTTTGTGACATGGTGCATTATCCTGCTGGAAGTAGCCATCAGAGGATGGGTACATGGTGGTCATAAAGGGATGGACATGGTCAGAAACAATGCTCAGGTAGGCCGTGGCATTTAAACGATGCCCAATTGGCACTAAGGGGCCTAAAGTGTGTCAAGAAAACATCCCCCACACCATTACACCACCACCACCAGCCTGCACAGTGGTAACAAGGCATGATGGATCCATGTTCTCATTCTGTTTACGCCAAATTCTGACTCTACCATCTGAATGTCTCAACAGAAATGGAGACTCATCAGACCAGGCAACATTTTTCTAGTCTTCAACTGTCCAATTTTGGTGAGCTTGTGCAAATTGTAGCCTCTTTTTCCTATTTGTAGTGGAGATGAGTGGTACTCGGTGGGGTCTTCTGCTGTTGTAGCCCATCCGCCTCAAGGTTGTACGTGTTGTGGCTTCACAAATGCTTTGCTGTATACCTCGGTTGTAACGAGTGGTTATTTCAGTCAAAGTTGCTCTTCTATCAGCTTGAATCAGTCGGCCCATTCTCCTCTGACCTCTAGCATCAACAAGGCATTTTCGCCCACAGGACTGCCGCATACTGGATGTTTTTCCCTTTTCACACCATTCTTTGTAAACCCTAGAAATGGTTGAGCGTGAAAATCCCAGTAACTGAGCAGATTGTGAAATACTCAGACCGGCCCGTCTGGCACCAACAACCATGCCACGCTCAAAATTGCTTAAATCACCTTTCTTTCCCATTCAGACATTCAGTTTGGAGTTCAGGAGATTGTCTTGACCAGGACCACACCCCTAAATGCATTGAAGCAACTGCCATGTGATTGGTTGGTTAGATAATTGCATTCATGAGAAATTGAACAGGTGTTCCTAATAATCCTTTAGGTGAGTGTATATATATATATATATATATATATATATATATATGTGTATATATATATATATATATATATATATATATATATCACTCACCTAAAGGATTATTAGGAACACCATACTAATACTGTGTTTGACCCCCTTTCGCCTTCAGAACTGCCTTAATTCTACGTGGCATTGATTCAACAAGGTGCTGAAAGCATTCTTTAGAAATGTTGGCCCATATTGATAGGATAGCATCTTGCAGTTGATGGAGATTTGTGGGATGCACATCTAGGGCACGAAGCTCCCGTTCCACCACATCCCAAAGATGCTCTATTGGGTTGAGATCTGGTGACTGTGGGGGCCAGTTTAGTACAGTGAACTCATTGTCATGTTCAAGAAACCAATTTGAAATGATTCGACCTTTGGGACATGGTGCATTATCCTGCTGGAAGTAGCCATCAGAGGATGGGTACATGGTGGTCATAAAGGGATGGACATGGTCAGAAACAATGCTCAGGTAGGCCGTGGTATTTAAACGATGCCCAATTGGTACTAAGGGGCCTAAAGTGTGCCAAGAAAACATCCCCCACACCATTACACCACCACCACCAGCCTGCACAGTGGTAACAAGGCATGATGGATCCATGTTCTCATTCTGTTTACGCCAAATTCTGACTCTACCATCTGAATGTCTCAACAGAAATCGAGACTCATCAGACCAGGCAGCATTTTTCCAGTCTTCAACTATAGCCTCTTTTTCCTATTTGTAGTGGAGATGAGTGGTACCCGGTGGGGTCTTCTGCTGTTGTAGCCCATCCGCCTCAAGGTTGTACGTGTTGTGGCTTCACAAATGCTTTGCTGCATACCTCGGTTGTAACGAGTGGTTATTTCAGTCAAAGTTGCTCTTCTATCAGATTGAATCAGTCGGCCCATTCTCCTCTGACCTCTAGCATCAACAAGGCATTTTCGCCCACAGGACTGCCGCATACTGGATGTTTTTCCCTTTTCACACCATTCTTTGTAAACCCTATACTCAGACCGGCCCGTCTGGCACCAACAACCATGCCACGCTCAAAATTGCATTCATGAGAAATTGAACAGGTGTTCCTAATAATCCTTTAGGTGAGTGTATATGTGTATATATATATATATATGTGTGTATATATATATATATATATATATATATATATATATATACACTCACCTAAAGGATTATTAGGAACACCTGTTCAATTTCTCATTAATGCAATTATCTAACCAACCAATCACATGGCAGTTGCTTCAATGCATTTAGGGGGGTGGTCCTGGTCAAGACAATCTCCTGAACTCCAAACTGAATGTCTGAATGGGAAAGAAAGGTGATTTAAGCAATTTTGAGCGTGGCATGGTTGTTGGTGCCAGACGGGCCGGTCTGAGTATTTCACAATCTGCTCAGTTACTGGGATTTTCACGCACAACCATTTCTAGGGTTTACAAAGTATGGTGTGAAAAGGGAAAAACATCCAGTATGCGGCAGTCCTGTGGGCGAAAATGCCTTGTTGATGCTAGAGGTCAGAGGAGAATGGGCCGACTGATTCAAGCTGATAGAAGAGCAACTTTGACTGAAATAACCACTCGTTACAACCGAGGTATGCAGCAAAGCATTTGTGAAGCCACAACATGTACAACCTTGAGGCGGATGGGCTACAACAGCAGAAGACCCCACCGGGTACCACTCATCTCCATTACACATAGGAAAAAGAGGCTACAATTTGCACAAGCTCACCAAAATTGGACAGTTGAAGACTGGAAAAATGTTGCCTGGTCTGATGAGTCTCGATTTCTGTTGAGACATTCAGATGCTAGAGTCAGAATTTGGCGTAAACAGAATGAGAACATGGATCCATCATGCCTTGTTACCACTGTGCAGGCTGGTGGTGGTGGTGTAATGGTGTGGGGGATGTTTTCTTGGCACACTTTAGGCCCCTTAGTGCCAATTGGGCATCGTTTAAATGCCACGGCCTACCTGAGCATTGTTTCTGACCATGTCCATCCCTTTATGACCACCATGTACCCATCCTCTGATGGCTACTTCCAGCAGGATAATGCACCATGTCACAAAGGTCGAATCATTTCAAATTGGTTTCTTGAACATGACAATGAGTTCACTGTACTAAACTGGCCCCCACAGTCACCAGATCTCAACCCAATAGAGCATCTTTGGGATGTGGTGGAACGGGAGCTTCGTGCCCTGGATGTGCATCCCACAAACCTCCATCAACTGCAAGATGCGATCCTATCAATATGGGCCAACATTTCTAAAGAATGCTTTCAGCACCTTGTTGAATCAATGCCACGTAGAATTAAGGCAGTTCTGAAGGCGAAAGGGGGTCAAACACAGTATTAGTATGGTGTTCCTAATAATCCTTTAGGTGAGTGTGTGTATATATATATATATATAATCAAACCCAATTATCTTGTTTTATTGGTCTCCTTAATTGGTTTCGGTATCGGCCCTGAAACAAACATAACCATTGATCCCTTAGTATTACTTGCATACAGGAGAATAACACTCATGAGTATCTGAAAACAAAGGCCCTTTAATTATTATTTTTTTCATTAAACAAAGTTATTTTCTTCAAGGTTTCTCTTTTGTGTAGTTATTATAAACTATGGCAATTTAGCAATTAAACACTCCCTCAAACACTTTTACAGAGTTAGTAGTGATTTCTACACCAGACCTTGTGGAGTCAGGTTGAAAGTAAGTGCAGAATTATAATACAGGTCCACAATCCCTTATCCGCAATTCCATGTCAGTTACGCTCAGCACTCCTCGTCACACATGCATCAGGTGCTCTCCGATATTGCTTTTGTTTGAAGTTGTATGTTTTATTTTATGTTATGTTGGAAGTTTTATTGAACATTTTCTGCAAAAAATATGAATGTGTTTGCATACGGGGTTCTGCCACAGACTGCTGTGATGTAAAATATACAGTACATTATATTGTACTACCTTTTTGAAATCTGAAAAATTCAGAATTCCAAAACACATTTGGACCCAAGGGTTTCGGATAAGTGACTGTCGACCTGTTGTAGGAGTATAATATAATGAAGACAACTGCGTATTGTCATATTGGTATGCTCACAGTCATGACAGGATGAAGCTCTTCTCATAAATCTCTACTGTCCCACCAGGCAGATAATACTCACCCCTCTGGCTGTCTGGTCATGGCAATATAGGTTCAGGGGTATTGCAATTCTATGACATTTATGCCCGTCCTTTAAAGATACCATTCCATTAGGGATATGATATGATTGCATGCTTACATGCATCACAACACATGTTGCTTGTGAAATGTCACCACACATTTTGACGCATGTGCCTTGTTATAGTAATGAATCGCCACCTAGTGGTATCATTACATTGATGTCTATTGTTTCATATGAATCAATTTGTGAGCTGTGTGCGTGTGTGTGTATACACACGATCAGCCATAACATTATGACCACTGACTGGTGAAGTGAATAACACTGATAATCTTGTTATCATGGCACCTGTCGGTGGGTGAGACATATTAGGCAGCAAGTGAACATTTTGTCCTCAAAGTTGATGTGTTTGAAGCAGGAAAAATGGGCAAGCATAAGGATCTGAGCAACTTTGACAAGGGCCAATTTGTGATGGCTAGACGACTGGGTCAGAGCATCTCCAAAACTGCAGCTCTTGTGGGGTGTTCCCGGTCTGCAGTGGTCAGTACCTATCAAAAGTGGTGAGCCGGTGACAAGGTCATGGGTGGCCAAGGCTCATTGATGCTCGTGGGGAGCGAAGGCTGGCCCGTGTGGTCTGATCCAACAGACGAGCTACTGTAGCTCAAATTGCTGAAAAAGTGAATGCTGGTTCTGATAGAAAGGTGTCAGAACACACAGTGCATCGCAGTTTGTTGCGTATGGGGCTGTGTAGCCGCAGACCAGTGGCCAGCGCCTACAATGGGCACGTGAGCATCAGAACTGGACCACGGAGCAATGGAAGAAGGTGGCCTGGTCTGATGAATCACGAGTTCAAGGTGTTGACTTGGCCTCCAAATTCCCCAGATCTCAATCCAATCGAGCATCTGTGGGATGTGCTGGACAAACAAGTCCGATCCATGGAGGCCCCACCTCGCAACTTACAGGACTTAAAGGATCTGCTGCTAACGTCTTGGTGCCAGATACCACAGCACAACTTCAGAGGTCTAGTGGAGTCCATGCCTCGACGGGTCAGGGCTGTTTTGGGACCTACACAATATTAGGCAGGTGGTCATAATGTTATGGCTGATCAGTGTGTATATATGTGTTTTTATTTTTTAAGGTATTTCTTCTTGGCCCTGATATTCTCTTCTCTTTTGCACACTGCAGTTTCATACTTCTTTCTTACTTTTGTGTCTTATCAACAGTGTGATATTCTAATGGGATGATACCAACAGTATTCACTCTTTCAAAGTAAACCCATATCTGCTAAAGTTATTCCCAGTCTGTACACAGAATGACTTGCAGAGATTGAGGACATGGCTTTTAGGAGGAAAACAAACTTGTATTACATTTATCTCTGTGTCTGTGTATGTACTTATGTATGTGCATGTATGTATCCTCACCATTAGCAGCCTTTATCAGTGTACTGCAGTCCACTGCTAGATGAAAGCCTCCCCAAAGAGGTTTCTACGTGTTTCGATGCACAGAACCTCTTTTCCAAATCTTGAGTGTAAATAATACCCACACACACGCTGATGTACTCCAAAAGGAATTTATCCAAGCAAATTAAGATCAATGTTTTGATCTCAAGAAGCTCTTCATCAGGATAAGAGACTTCTCATACAAATCACATTTCAATATCAGCTCATACATATATGATCAGTTAACACAACCAGGACTCTGATGTAGATAATCCATTAATTCAGTCTCTAATTAATAATTTAGCATAATATATACTCTGTCCATTTAAATTTAACTCATAAAATCCTTTTCAATACACGTATATTTAGACAAAGCACGATCAGATCCATTTATACAAAACATGCCCAGTAAATGTTTAGTGACTGTTTAGTTTGTTATATTTAGTGACTGTTAATAAGCAGCACATCTTACTAAACAGAGAGGTCTAACAGACGGCATAACCTAGGACAATCCTAATGAAAAAAAACGTGCAGTTTAGCAAGAATTGGTTGTTTGATATTCTCATCTGAAACTGGAATTGGAACAGGGTGGTTATCTGAGTGCTGATCCAAGGAGCAGGTGTTACTCCTGCACACTTAAAAAGTCTTTCTTGCCTCCTAGATCAGTAAGACAGAGGATACAAGAGACGATAGCCCAGACGTTCGGCCTAGATTCTTCCCGGCTCTACCTTACCAACCCCACGTTCTTCTCACGAATCAATAGCACCCTGGCTAAAACCACCCACGATGAGTACTGGCACCCCCACATCGACAAGGTACTGAAGACTCCCGTTTTCTAATAACTAGTGTATGATTACATGATCTCTGTACAACAACTGGGAGCGAAATAGCCCAGTAAAGTTTTTATTTTTTGGTAATATACAGCAAAACTTACATTGACATAATGAACACAAAGAAAAGTTTTATCCTGATATCAAAAAGGCAAAAACACAAGTAGGAATATTTGTTTGTGTATGAACTGAGACAAAATATTGTCCAACTTCTTTTGGCAGTGTTTTTCACTCAAGTATTTAGTTGACTAAATATGAAATATTACTTACTATGCTCTGATCAGTCTTACTCCTAGTGGGTACTGGTAAAGATTAAGTTAGATTGATTGAATTTACACAGTGTGCATATATATATATATATATATATATATATATATATATATATATATATATATACTCACCTAAAGGATTATTAGGAACACCTGTTCAATTTCTCATGAATGCAATTATCTAACCAGCCAATCACATGGCAGTTGCTTCAATGCATTTAGGGGTGTGGTCCTGGTCAAGACAATCTCCTGAACTCCAAACTGAATGACTGAATGGGAAAGAAAGGTGATTTAAGCAATTTTGAGCGTGGCATGGTTGTTGGTGCCAGACGGGCCGGTCTGAGTATTTCACAATCTGCTCAGTTACTGGGATTTTCACGCACAACCATTTCTAGGGTTTACAAAGAATGGTGTGAAAAGGGAAAAACATCCAGTATGCGGCAGTCCTGTGGGCGAAAATGCCTTGTTGATGCTAGAGGTCAGAGGAGAATGGGCCGACTGATTCAAGCTGATAGAAGAGCAACTTTGACTGAAATAACCACTCGTTACAACCGAGGTATGCAGCAAAGCATTTGTGAAGCCACAACACGTACAACCTTGAGGCGGATGGGCTACAACAGCAGAAGACCCCACCGGGTACCACTCATCTCCACTACAAATAGGAAAAAGAGGCTACAATTTGCACAAGCTCACCAAAATTGGACAGTTGAAGACTGGAAAAATGTTGCCTGGTCTGATGAGTCTCGATTTCTGTTGAGACATTCAGATGGTAGAGTCAGAATTTGGCGTAAACAGAATGAGAACATGGATCGATCATGCCTTGTTACCACTGTGCAGGCTGGTGGTGGTGGTGTAATGGTGTGGGGGATGTTTTCTTGGCACACTTTAGGCCCCTTAGTGCCAATTGGGCATCGTTTAAATGCCACGGCCTACCTGAGCATTGTTTCTGACCATGTCCATCCCTTTATGACCACCATGTACCCATCCTCTGATGGCTACTTCCAGCAGGATAATGCACCATGTCACAAAGGTCGAATAATTTCAAATTGGTTTCTTGAACATGACAATGAGTTCACTGTACTAAACTGGCCCCCACAGTCACCAGATCTGAACCCAATAGAGCATCTTTGGGATGTGGTGGAACGGGAGCTTCGTGCCCTGGATGTGCATCCCACAAATCTCCATCAACTGCAAGATGCTATCCTATCAATATGGGCCAACATTTCTAAAGAATGCTTTCAGCACCTTGTTGAATCAATGCCACGTAGAATTAAGGCAGTTCTGAAGGCGAAAGGGGGTCAAACACAGTATTAGTATGGTGTTCCTAATAATCCTTTAGGTGAGTGTATGTGTGTATATGTGTATATATATATATATATATATATATATATATATATATATATATATATATAATACTCTGCATTTATACATCAGCATCTGTGCTAATGTTCAATAGAATGAATACGAATTCTGGAAACATTGAAAATGCATGATTATAGATAAGCTGTATGCACATTTTATGTAATAACGTTCCATGGATCAAAGGGCTGGGTATTTTTTAAATAATTCATTTCAATTTAAGGTAGTTTATAGCAATGTTATTATTATTATTTTTTTTTCAATACATTTATAGGATTTACAGCATACATTTTATGTGCCTGAACAGAGATTATTCTATGAGATCATTTTTACGGATTAATTATTAACAGAAAAATAGATGCAAGTAAAACATACTTGAAAGCTTTTCACGCATTACAAATGATTTTGAAACCTTAGTTTCCATTAATAAAAAATATATATAATAGTGTGTGGGTGATTTGAGGCAGAGAGAACAACAGATGAGCAGCAGAGTTCTGGATTGCCGAATGGGTGGCGGATGCATGCAGGCTGTTCAGGTGTGAGGTTATTGTGGGTCTGGACGAGGAGCTGAGTTGGAGCAGGAGTTGAGTAGCTGGCGAGGAAGGGTTTAATTCTGCATGTGTTTCTTGGTTAGAATTAGCAAGTGCATGTATGAGTGGAGTAGGATAGAATGTAAAATATATATAAAAATAATGTGATATATACTGTATCAATTATGTCAAAATAGAATAATAATCTTAGATAAATGCTATAGGCAGGTGTAAAATAATAGTACATAACAAATATGAAGCTAATAGTTTAATGTTTTCATTAACTCTATTGCAGGTTTTTCCAAAAGGGCGAAATTAAGAACTGTTTAGATTTTTACAGCTTTCAGTAATGAAGCCTAATCAATATATTTCAATATTTAAAAGTTATAAAAGATACACAATGAGATGTATATAAAACATTTGAAAGGTAATCCTTCGGGAAGACTTACCTTTGATCATACATGACCCTTCAGCATCTAAATGGCCTTGCAAGTCAGCAGTGAGTCTGTGTGGCACATTGAAGTGACTGTAGAGTATTTGAACTGAGACAATTTCCTGTGCTGTTAGGGGCTCTTGGAAAGGCAAATGATTTTCAAAAGAAAATGGCTTATTAATGCTTATATTTTGCGGTCTGTAATCCAGGCAATGGATATGCAAATTAATAATAAAGGGACATTTCAGGGGATTCTTTTTTGGATGAATAGGGTGTTATATTCTTACACTAATGCCTGCTGTGTTGTATTCTCTGGAAAAAAAAACAGCAGCTTCTAAGCTTCTAAGCTTCTAATTTCTAAGAACCTTATAGTTACATATTGCTCATTCAATTGTTTATAGATAATCAAACCCTGAATCTTTCTTGAAAGATCCTAGAGAATAAGCTTCAACTACATGGCTGGCAAGAGCCTGAATGCAGACTATAGTTGTTCTTTTGATTATAAGCTTTAAATATCATCATGCGAGTTTCCAGCTTGTCGTAAGAACTGTAATGTGTGTTACCAACAATGTGGATTTTAAAAATGTCAACAGATATTCTATGGACACAGATGTTGCTGTTATTAGCAATGGACAATGTTAAAAATAAATGGTTTGGGTGAAAAAATAAATGGAATGCTCTCATTAACACCTCAACTTTGAGTGAGAACTAAGTGGTTGCAGCTGTTTTGTTATCAGTACAACCCTTTCAATTCCTGATGCTAAAATATGATTATAGAATAAAGTGCCAAAAATCCACTATTTATTTAAAATATGTACGTTTTATATTTACACGTAAATGCATTTTGTTATATTTTAAATCACATATGAAAGTGATATCCATGTTTACATTATCTGCAGTTATTTTAATATTTTCACCAAGATACCCAATTGTTAGGCCATATAAATGTGGAAGTTTACAAACCTCTTCTATTGAAAGTTATGCAAAAAGTTGTACCATTGTCTTCGGTGGCATGGGACCATTTGACACTAACCTGAGACTAGAAATGTTATAAATTAGGCTTTAGTGAGTTGACTGGCCATGCCCTCTTTTCAGGTGACCTACGGCTCCTTTGACTACACATCTCTGCTCTACCTCTCAGACTATGGGGTAGATTTCGGGGGCGGTCGCTTTATCTTCATGGACACGTCAGCCAATAGGACTGTGGAGCCCAGAGCAGGTGAGCGGTCAAATGTCACGCCTGTTGCGTTCCATGTGTCTGTTGTGGTTCACCAAGTTAGGGACTTTCTCTGAAATATGCAAGTCCACTGTGCAAACATTAATAATGTCAGAGATCTGATGCAGCATTGCTTTAATAGATCAAAATATTGATACTAGGGCCCGGCCGATATATCGGAGCACTGGTATTATCGGCCCATATTGACCTTTTACAGAAATATCTCTACCTGCACATATTCCTCCGATAATGCACCGATACATTCTCAAACTATTGACTAAATATTTTTTTCAAATTACCATTTGTTTCAAATTCATCAGACTTTAGCCTTCATAATAAACATGTTTATTTGGTTTTACAGTCGTTATTATAATTATTTACCATTGTTTTTGAACATAGTTATGGTGTTTCAGTTTTCCAGTGGAAGCTTCCGACGCCACTGAGAAACATACAGCTTATAAACCAATAAACATGTGTTTTACTAAAAAACACATAATCAATAGAAAGTGTTTTTGAAAGCTGTGCTGCATTTGAATATCCATGGTTTTGGTTAATGTTTATTCTCTTTATGATGGAAGATCTAAATCTAAAGAAAATGAGAGTGGGGAAGAAGAACACACCTCTCAGATAATGTTGGATAAAAATGAAACTATACAGGGTATTTATGGAACTATTTCAAATCCTACATCTTGTTTTGGCTATGATTCTAATTCAATATTTTTAACAGATGCGGTAAATAAGTTACACTTTTGATAGCTTTTTTAAATGAATTAAAAAAAGAAAAAATGGAGATTCCTTTTGAGAGAGAATGCAGAGAAGCTATGCGTCCTGCACTGACCTGCCCCTGTTGCATCTCCAATATTGAACACTGAGCAGGACAGAACCCAAGAGAACCTGTCACGTGTAAAATGCTAATATTAGCTAGACCAGCACTTAACACTAGATAGCACTTAACACTATCTTATTATATGTTATAATGTATAGAACATGCACATTTTTCTATTTGTATGAAATTGTTCATATACCTTGTTCTTTGTTCTAATGCATTGAACATGCATATTTTCATATCGTTGCTTCATTCTCCCTTATTCTAATTTATTTATTTTTATCAATATTTGGTTTGTGGTTATTTGTGATGAAAATTCATGTTATCTTAAAGTTTATTATTCAGATCTTATTATCCTGCCTTCAGTGCTTATTTGTCACAACTTCATTCTGAGAGCCAAATTTGAGGGATCCATGCTAGAAAATGTCTGTTTTGCATGCAAAAAAAGGAAATATTGGCAGATATACAGATACCAATTATCTGTATCGGACCCAAAAAAACTGTATCGGTTGGGCTCTAATTGATGCATTTCTCAGTTAAATACAACTTGTTTGGATCATATATTTAAGCATGCAAGCACTTTTCTATTTTTACATGTATTTGTTTTTACCCAGCACCTTATAATTTCTGGATGTGTGTGTGTTTCTCTCTCCAAGCTCCTGCAAATAACACCTTTTATGGGAATACTTATTAAGATAATATACTAGCTTGTGGACTAGTCTGGAAAGTAACTGACAATTTGCAGCTTTAAGTAGAGCATATTTACCACTACCACATCAAGTAACCTGCCTCACCATGCCGACTGGGATCAGTTCAACTTCTATTCGATTTATACGAGCTGTGCTGCTCTTACAGTAACATGGGAGATCATGAATCAATCATTGTTGGACTCTAATAACTGCTTTTATAACCATATTCAAGACCTGATATATTTTATGTATTACTGTTTTTGAATTATTTATTTTTCTTCACTGTGTTTAGACTTTGTTTGAATTTCAAAATAGCCATCTCGAATGAATGTATTTGCAAACGAAAGGCCGAAACACAGCCCAGGCCCACTTCTCAAGGGTACAGATGTGCTCCAGTGGGGTTTGCTCACCTCTAGTGGCAGGGAGGGTATGACAGTGGACTGCAAATATCCCAATTTTGAAAAGACAACTGCTATCTAATCTCCCTGAAAAGTGACAATGATCCATTACTGACCATTCAAAATCGCACTGAATAAGCACCTTGAGGTGTGTTGTGACAGTCGGATTATTCAATTTCCAGCTGATGGTCTTATTTTACAACTCCCAATAAGTGCATTGCAATTGCTGTGAAAACCCCTCCAGCAATGCCATCTCATTTGTTAGCGTAATTGCAGAGTAGTTCTTGGAACTGTAAATTAAATGTCATTATTGGTTTGATGGCTGCAATTTTGAACAATTCCCCTGAAAGAGGGGGAGTCAAGCTTCCCAAGTGCTTTTCTTTCTAAATATTAGATTTTTTTTTCCCTTAATAAATAATGTTGTACCTTTTTGAAGGGGGATGTTGTAGTAATACAGGTGGTGAAAGATGGGAATAAGATGACAGGGGGAATGAGGGGATGGTTAGGAGTGGAAAGACTGAATAATGGAGAAGCAGGTAATGTATGGGAAATAGTCCCTCTTTATTACTGTGTTTTGGTGTTATCTGACATTCAGTTTGCTTTGGCAAAACTACATTTGTCTTGTCAAAATAGTTTTTGTTCCCCTTTGAATTTGAGAGAGAGAGAGAGAGGGTGAATTGTAAGTAAACAGTGGAAATACAACTTGGACATATCTTCTGGGATCTCCATTTTCTAAGCTGGAGATGATTGCTAATGTAACTGACAATGGGACAGTGTGTTCAGAACAGACATGCTAGTAAAGGTCAGGGTGTTTGAGTGCATTAGTCATAGAGCTACCATCATTCACAATTATTATGAATTATCCTAGATTGAATACTTACTTTTTATACATTTGTCTTTGTGCATCTCCTTTTGTTCCATATTTTTAAATATGTATCAAAAGCAGTAAAATATTTTTTATATTACTTTTTAAACTATTTCTATTTTATAAGTTAATGTCTGGCTTCTAATTTCTGACACCTGCATTGTCTCCACATTGCCAGACAAGTGTTTGCAGTGTTCATTTGCTCACCACTTTTGTCTCTCAAAGGCAACACTAAGCAGTAAAATTGAGTTGTAACCCAACATATATAATCATGTGCTCAACACTACCTTTGCACTGCAAAGTTTCTTCTCACATTGATAATCCACAGCACAAACCGCATATAGTGTGACAACCAAACTATCTGAGTACACAAAAGGCATAATAAACCCAGTCAGACATTTATATGACACCTTGAAGTAAACAACATAACCCTTTAGAAGTGCAATGTGAATAAAACTGTACTATAGTTACTAGTATACAGGCAATGTTCTACGTCTTGGTTAAAATAATCATTCCAATCCAATCATTCCTGCTGCTTTGATTACTGTGTTGATGCAGAGCATGTAGCCTGACTCTGATTCTGAAACTGAAAACAATATGGAATATGTGCCAATATGTATAGGCTGTGCACAATGATGTCTGTACAATGAAAAGTAGATAGCTATGGACAGAAACAAATCCCAAAGCTATGTATGATCAGGTCTGATCATCCTGGTCTCTGTGTTGAGCCTGATATAAAAGTTTTTTTTGTTTTTTTTTGTCTAGGGTTTTTAACACATCCATGAATCCATAATCCATATGACGAATCTATTAGCAAAGAGATTTTCTATGTTGTTTGTGCCTGTAATGAGTGATCAATTAGGTCAAACGTAGTAACCACACAAGTCCAGCATTACTGGATAACTTAGTTACGGTGAAGTTGTCTACTGTTAAGGCACAGCAGGACTCAATACCACACTTGTAGCCTGTTGTAATTTCTCACATACACTATTCTACTGAAAGGGTTTGAAATACGAGAGAAAAAAACTTATTAAAATGTGTTATTTTGGGTGCAATTGACAGGCTCCTGCTAGCACCTTTAACACTATATGGAGCTTAATGCTGTAATTATGCTTTTTTTTCCTGCTGTGAGCTAACACCAGCCATTTGACTTGCTCAGCTACAATAAAACGGTAATTTCACATTTTATAGAGCACCTGAGTTATTGCTTTCTGGAAGTGGAGGCCTGGCTGTGCTTACTCCAGCTCAGATGCTCTGTCTGAAAGCTATTATTAACATTCACAGTTCAGCAAAAAAATCCCCCTGTGGACTCTTGAACTAGCAGGTCGTAGGCACTAAATACATACATTTCTGATTTCTCCTGTGACCTTGCTTTAGAAAATCAAGATATCACTGCTGCCAAGCCAAATACAACAACAAAACCAAACAAAAAATCACAACTTGAAACACATTGATTTGCAGCTGCATTGCTGTGTTTCCCTTTTTAGTAAATAACTAATAAAAACATGCATCTCTCCTGATTCCACTACTTAAAAAGTTGTATTCTAGTACATAATTTAATTTGGAAGAAAACCTAACTAGCTTATTATTTTAATGTTATCATATCATTAAGTGGTTACTTCAGGCCTGATATGGATTGGAGTGAGGCAGATGGATGAAACGGGCAGAAGCAATAAACAAGGGACTTTTATTCACTAATGAAATAAACAAAAAAACTGGGGAAAAAAAAGTTTTTCAAAGTGGAAAACGAAGGGTAATGCAGAGACAATAAAACAATATAAATGTAAGATATAATGCCCCTATCGCCTGTAAAAAAAAAAAAATCTAGAATCAAATGAATAGTAGATTTGGGACACAGTAGAGGAAATTGGAACAAAGTTTCACAATCTGCAGACAAGAAAGTATGTTTAAAGTATATAGAATTTTTTGGAGAGTTGGGTAAATGATGCAACGTCTGCATTGTTCTTCTTATTTTTTATTATTATTTATTTCTTAGCGGACGCCCTTGTCCAGGCCGACTTACAAAATATAAGATCAATACAAAGTGCAATAATACAGTGCAGTTCAAGGCATAATACATTTTACAAATTCAGAAGTATATACGAGATATACAGTAAACAATATATAAGGTCTTACATCCTAGATTGTAAGAGCTGATAAGTGCAGACAATATGTTATGTCAAAGTTAAGAGCTAAGGGAGAGGGAGCATAGGGGAATCAAAATAAACAATACAAGTGCTAGTAATTCAAAGGCAAGAGTATATTGCTGAATATACTGAAAAGATGTATCTTGAGTAATATCCAGAAGGAGGTCAGGGACTCTGCTGTTTTGAATTAAAAGGGAAGGTCGTTCCACCACTTAGGGGCCAGGAATGAATCATTTCCTCTGGTGCAAAGGGTTCCCCCAGGTGGACTTTTGATGCTACGTGACGAATAGTTCAGTTAATTCAAGGCCTGGTTCAGGGTCAGCTCAACAAAATTGCCAGTGGGTAACATGCCGCACCGCACCAGCCTGGTTCCGGGTTGGTTCGGATATGCAAGTGGAAAGGGGGTATTATTGAACCATTTGCTTTAGGTTTAAATTTGTCACTTCTTTCACAACAATAGTAGGTTGCATATTTTGGGTATTAGCAATAGATGAGATTTCTGTTTGACTTCACAAGAGTAATAAGAGTGTGTGACCAGCTAGTGTATAGGGAGAGACATACCCCACCTGTAATGTATGTAAATCAGAAATGGAAAATGCACATTTTAAATGACTTGGAATGAATAGAGATTTGTATGTTAATTTGTAGATGGACTATATATTTGAATATTGCATTCAGAATCAGGAGCGTAAACTGATTTCCATATTCCAGTGGAGAACATGTTGAATGTTTGGGAATAGAGTCCCTATGGTTATTTGTCTGTCGTGTCTGTTCACCAAAAGTTGTACTTAGCATCCTTTATTACTGAGCATTTAGGCTTTATATTGACCAGTGTTAATTCTGACATTTAACACTATATAACTTTCTTCAGTCGAATTTGTATCTGATAAAGGCTATACAGCAGGGGATCAAATACCTTTTTCCCAAACTGATTTTGTACGTTTGCCCACTGACAAAGAAATTATCAGTCTATAATTTGAATGGTAGGTGTATTTTAACAGTGAGAGACAGAATAACAACAAAAAAATCCAGAAAACGCAGTTCAAAAAAGTTATAAATTGATTTGCATGTTAATGAGGGAAATAAGTATTTGACCCCTTCGACTTAGTACTTGGTGGCAAAACCCTTGTTGGCAATCACAGAGGTCAGACGTTTCTTGTAGTTGGCCACCAGGTTTGCACACATCTCAGGAGGGATTTTGTCCCACTCCTCTTTGCAGGTCCTCTCCAAGTCATTAAGGTTTCGAGGCTGACGTTTGGCAACTCGAACCTTCAGCTCCCTCCACAGATTTTCTATGGGATTAAGGTCTGGAGACTGGCTAGGCCACTCCAGGACCTTAATGTGCTTCTTCTTGAGCCACTCCTTTGTTGCCTTGGCTGTGTGTTTTGGGTCATTGTCATGCTGGAATACCCATCCACGACCCATTTTCAATGCCCTGGCTGAGGGAAGGAGGTTCTCACCCAAGATTTGACGGTACATGGCCCCGTCCATCGTCCCTTTGATGCGGTGCAGTTGTCCTGTCCCCTTAGCAGAAAAACACCCCCAAAGCATAATGTTTCCAACTCCATGTTTGACGGTGGGGATGGTGTTCTTGGGGTCATTCCTCCTCCTCCAAACACGGCGAGTTGAGTTGATGCCAAAGAGCTCGATTTTGGTCTCATCTGATCACAACACTTTCACCCAGTTCTCCTCTGAATCATTCAGATGTTCATTGGCAAACTTCAGACGGGCCTGTACATGTGCTTTCTTGAGCAGGGGGACCTTGCGGGCGCTGCAGGATTTCAGTCCTTCACGGCATAGTGTGTTACCAATTGTTTTCTTGGTGACTATGGTCCGAGCTGCCTTGTGATCATTAACAAGATCCTCCCGTGTAGTTCTGGGCTGATTCCTCACCGTTCTCATGATCATTGAAACTCCACGAGGTGAGATCTTGCATGGAGCCCCAGACCGAGGGAGACTGACAGTTATTTTGTGTTTCTTCCATTTGCGAATAATCGCACCAACTGTTGTCACCTTCTCACCAAGCTGCTTGGCGATGGTCTTGTAGCCCATTCCAGCCTTGTGTAGGTCTACAATCTTGTCCCTGACATCCTTGGACAGCTCTTTGGTCTTGGCCATGGTGGAGAGTTTGGAATCTGATTGATTGATTGCTTCTGTGGACAGGTGTCTTTTATACAGGTAACGAGCTGAGATTAGGAGCACTCTCTTAAAGGGAGTGCTCCTAATCTCAGCTCGTTACCTGTATAAAAGACACCTGGGAGCCAGAAATCTTGCTGATTGATAGGGGATCAAATACTTATTTCCCTCATTAACATGCAAATCAATTTATAACTTTTTTGAAATGCGTTTTTCTGGATTTTTGTTGTTGTTATTCTGTCTCTCACTGTTAAAATACACCTACCATTAAAATTATAGACTGATCATTTCTTTGTCAGTGGGCAAACATACAAAATCAGCAGGGGATCAAATACTTTTTTCCCTCACTGTATATGTTGGCTCTTGCCATCAAGTTACATAAACCTGCAGTAACAAATGAAAAACACAGCACTTGCTGTCAGCTCTGCATCAGGTTGAATTAAAAATCCTGTCAAACAAAGAAGACACCATTGATTTTTGGAATTGTCTGGGCCTATGTCTTTGTTGGTTTAACATCGCCCAATTAAGAATGTTTTTTTCTGTTCACTTGCACATGCATTATTGCAATGGCCTGTGTGCTGGCACTTCTGCAAATTGAAATTATACACTTTAGTCTGTTCTGAATGCTCAAGCATCCAATAAAGGCCCCTGCATTCTATAGGCTGGATCCAGCTGGTCTCTAAGAAGCGTTGTCAAAGAAGCGCAGTTATCTTTAAAAATAAGATATAAATAAAATTGTCTAATTCTACTCATGTAACCCCTCTCTTTGTTTCACTGCAGTGGTTCCCTGTTCTTGGAAAACAAGCTGATTTGAATTTGCAATTCACATCCAGAATCTCGAAAACCTAAATAGTCACTGTCTCCAAATTGTCTCCTCCTGATGAAAGGCAAGAACCCTTTTACAATAATATTTTTTTATGACAGTGGGAATATAAATACATGATTCGTATCATTTTCGATACGTAGCATCATGCCAGTAGTGTCATCCATTTCCGTAATGACATAATCTCTCTCTCTCTGAATTTCTTCCTTGAATGGAGTCACTCTGTCTGCCAGGCTTGGTGATAAAACCCTCAGGCTAATCCTTTTGTTATCATGAAGTACCAACTTATGTAAACAAGGTGAGAGCCTGTACTGAACACAAAGCAGACCATAACACTTTATCTTGGCAAGGGTACCTCCAGAACTCACTCAGAAAGTTAACAGAGAGGTGGGTTGAGAAGTAATAAATCTGCAGATCAACCATCACCATTGGATGGACATCTGACCAATCAACAGTGGTCCTCTGACTAGAAAGGCCAATGAGGAACCAATAATCACATCACAGAGCTTTTGGGTTGACTTGACAGAAGGGAAAACTTCTTCACAAATGTTTCACAAGGCTCCAAAGGTTTACTGATTCAAGAGTTAAGAGGTCCAACAGGTTTGGAATAGGATTTGAAGAGGTAAGAAGTTTGCTGAATTTACCCTTGATCCAAGCTCAGCTTCTAGTTTCCTCTTCCTCTGTGCCCTGCACTCTGTACCTCCAAGAAAGGCCCCAACAAAGTCAAATCACCTTGCAAGCTGCTAGACTCACACTCATCCTGATCGAAAAACAAAGACAAACCAGCGGCTACCCTCAAGTTACAGAACATATTGTGATGCTGTTAGTTTTTATGAGCAATAACGAAGTGCACATACGTTTATGAGTGATAAAATATATTAAGATATGATCCCCATTCATTCCATGTTCGATTTTAATGAGAATGAATGTAAATGTTCATCGTGTGTTACTTTAATTCATTACCAGTGTGCACTTAAATATGTGCACTCTTCTGCAGTCCACTATCTTGAATTTAAATTACATGCTAATTAATAGTAGATTGATTTGCATATAGAACCTGTCTATATCTAAAGTGGTCTCGCAAATTCTAATAAAAAAAAACACGGACATCCCAACCTAAACAGAATATTTTTTGGGTAGTAGATAATTTGACTAATTTTGTTTTTAATCACAATATACTAGATATATTAGATATTTGTGTCAGACTAAAAATATTAATATTAAGATCAGCCATCAGCCAGTATTGGACAGTAGTGTGGAGTAGTAGTTAGGGCTCTGAACTCTGGAGCACAGGATTGTGGGTTCAATCCCAGGTGGAGGGCAATGCTGTTGTACCCTTGAGCAAGGTCCTTTACCTAGATTGCTCCAGTAAATGCCCAGCTGTATAAATGGGTAAATGCAAAAAATAATTTTACATCTTATAACAATTGTAAGTCACCCTGGATAAGTGTGTCTGCTAAGAAATCAAGTAATAATAATATATCTGACTAATTACTTAACCTCCTTTTGTATTGCCAGTTTAGTTGTTGATTTAATAATACATTAATTTAAAATTGATTTGATCATGCTTCTGTTCATTAATTCTATTTGGGATTTACTGACTAAGGAACTCCATATTTGCAAATATAATTAGTTTTTTGTCATTTTGTGGAAAAATACAATATGTGAATCCACAGAAGATAAGAGCTTTCACCCAACACATCCAGTAACAAAGTAGTTTTCAATTATTTAAGCATCAGTCTTCTTTTTCTTTTATATTTCTTATTTTTTTCATATCTGTGCACTGCAGGTCCTGTTTAATGTTATATATCTGTACAGTGGTATAGAGAGAGACGCACAAACAAAAAACTTAAAATTAGAGTGGGAAGATTAATTAAAATTGAACATTTTAAGTAGGTCATCATTTTCAATAATTGCTGCGACTACATTATTTTCAACCTCTGCCATTTATAACAACCCAGTGCATTTTTTGATACGGTCCCAGTAAGAAGTTCATAGTCAAAGGTGGCTGGTTGTTTTGTGGTCAGATCGCTAAAATATTCTGCCCCTATTCTGATCAGTTAGGAAAATTGCTAGCGTTTAGACTAGGTCCCGAGGTGGAAAATTCCTGGTGTCGATATGCTGGCATAAATCCATTCACATGGACCTTGGGGGGCAAGAAAAGACTCATCACCCACATTTATTTCATTGCTTCTTGCTTTATCATTTTCAGATCCGTGAGTTTACTTAGAGATAATTACTTGTCACTGAGATGATGTGTAATTGTGTATAATTATAACCCTGTACCAGGAGAGCACTTGTAGAACTGCAGCTGACAATAAAGAGGCCGAGATTGAGATGTGAGGTAGTACAGGGAGTTGGAAGAAGCAGGAGAAAAGCGAATCTGTCAATCTCATATCATTAAAGCACATATCAATCATAGTAGACAGGGCATTTTCCTTAATTGTTTTAAAGCAAAACAGAAATGTTACCTTTGGGAGATTCTGCATAC
This sequence comes from Amia ocellicauda, assembly GCF_036373705.1. Classification (NCBI taxonomy): domain Eukaryota; kingdom Metazoa; phylum Chordata; class Actinopteri; order Amiiformes; family Amiidae; genus Amia; species Amia ocellicauda. Next base: position 34,360,594 of record NC_089854.1, on the reverse strand, counting down.
ACAAAGCACAAGGCCTTCATCTTTTCTTGGTATTTTTTCTTTCTTAGTTAGTGGGGATGGTCCTGGGGTCAAAGATTAAACATGATTAAGGTCCAATTTCCATTTACTATATTAAAAAAAATATATATATATCAGTTTTGTATTCGCCTTACAATGTCCAATAAAACTCTTACTCCAGCAACTCTTTACCAGTTCTGAGTAAAAACTGATTCATGCTCCTGGCCCCTGGTCTGATCAGTTAAAAAAAATATATATACATTTTTGTTTTGTGCCAGAAACAACTCCTTAAGTACCAGGTTTGGTAATTTATCAAGGCATGACACATTCATAACATCAGAATATAATCAATCTTTTTTTTTTTTGTTATACTTATTTATTTTGTTGATATTGTTGCTATTCTTTTCTGGATGCCAGGGGGAATTTGATGTGGGGCCAAAAGTGGCACTGACCTGAGACTAATAAGCACTATTATTGTAGACACTGTGATGTCTGAAAATGATTGCTTGTCACCACTGTACTGTGAAAGTAGTTGAAACATTGTTCTCTGTTTTTTTTCAGTCTAACAAAAGCAAGAAGTGTATGTCTAAACTTGACAACATGATCAACTGGATTTGGTATTATTTCTTATATTAGATGCATAATAAAATGTGGTCTTTGCTTCACAGGAAAATGACAGCACTGCTGTGTCAGTAGAGGGAGCTGTAGACTTTTAACAGTTTTTTTTTTTTTTTTTAGCATATTTGCACTTAATTTAGCATTTGTGTGTGTGTGAGGGGTGGGGGGGGAGAGGGTGGGAAGCTAACATGATATGCAAATGTTGTTCTAAACATTTATTTTAGTAACTTATTTATGAGCAATACAGTTGCCTGTAGAATTATAGTTGCTGGTTATTATAAACTGAATTTATATTCAACTGTGTTACAAATGGAATAGGTTTTCACAAGTGTAATTATTTCATCTTCAAATCCTGTTCCATTTTTTTATTACAGTCTGTCAGTTTTCATTTTGAGACAACCATGAGGTCTTAACAGTTATCTCTCATCTGCCTCTCTATAGAGTTTTGCATTTGTGGTGGAACTTTATTATTTTTTATTTTGTTTCTCAACACTACTAAGCAGCACTTAATAATGTTACACCTCTTTATGATAGTTTGTCATTTTCCTTTGAATTGTTTGGCAAAATAATTCTCTACTGCTTTGTAACAGTTTCATGTTGAGCCATTTGGTGTGTAACAGAATTGAGGTGGAGTCTGAAAGTATACCAAATGTAGCCTGTTCCAGACAGTTTCTGCCAATGTGATACATGGATCTTATTAGACAGCATTTCCACTTTGATTTGTTTGGTGACTTTCACATTGTATCAATTTTATAAGTAGGGCCGTACATAAATTCCTAACCTGCTTGTTTTAAATTCTTTTGTTTAGACCGAAATTTAAACTTGTTACTAGGTACTTACTTATAATATCTCCCAATAATGAGGTGCCATTAATGCCACATTGTGTACATGTACATTTAAGTAGAAGTTAAGTAGAAGTGAAGATTAGGTTACTTGCATAGTTTAACAAACAATAACACAATGCTCTACATATACCCACGAAATGTAAGAGGATCAGAAGAAAAATAATTTACATTTGTGTGAATTGCATTAGAATGAGGATTACAGTGCTCTACACAGGTTACCTAATCAGCTGTGGTTTATGGAGGTGCTGAGAGGTGGGAAGAGGGTGTGCCATCCTAATGTTCAAGGGCAGCTTATTTAAGCACTGTGGGGCAAGACATGAGTGAGCCCAGATAGTCAGACACCCGAGGGAAGGCATGACTAATCAACCTGTAGAAGAGGAACAGAGGGCTAGAGGGGCTATAGGAAGAGACCAGAGACTCCAGATCAGATTGGAAGGAGGAGTTTGGAAATTATACTTTACACTGTTTGAATGAGGTGAGTGTCTGGCAGTGTGGAGGTGAAACTATGATTGTATTGCTGTTCCTCTCCTAGTTTGGTCTAGGGCCACTGTTTTTCCTGAAGGGCTTCATGATTGCCAGTTGATACAGTGACACTTGTCTCCTGCCCAGTCGTTTCTGTTCGGTGGCCTATATGCATTTTTCTTATGAAGCCAGAGGGTCATAAACTTCAGTACTATTACTTAATGTACTTTTTGCTACATTTGCAGTTTAAAGGAATATATTTACAGTATGCTACTAATGTTATGTTTAATTAAAACAAATATACTCCATTCCAATATGCATTTTTCCTATATTTTCTTTAAGGCATTTTCACAATATTTTCTGCTATCAATGCAAAACTTAACTTCCATATTGACACTTTCTAAATCTTGAAGGACATGTGATTTAAGACTAAATACCTTGAACTCTCCTAACTCCTCCTAACTAACACAATATACTCATTTGTTTAAGCAAATTTCCCAAGTATTAATTGGAATGAAAAATAATACCTGCCTAACAATGCAGTGTTTCATTAAAGTAAAAGACATGAAATGTAATTTGGGCTGTAGTGCAAATATTTATAGAATAATTTCTGGATAGCGAAGTGTTGCTTTTAACTCAGTCACATGTTTTTTTTAATATATGCATTTTCCATAGCAAGAGTGCAGCCTGTATAGGTTTATTTATTGGCTTCAGTATGACTGATTTTGTTCATGTACTCTAATTTGATCTAGTAGTTGACAAGTAGTGCTGGTATGCTATAAAATTCAATTTTCTTCTGCTTCTGTTTCTGGAAAGCTTTTAACATTTGTGAGAAAATTGGTATATAGTCCCAAAGCTTGCACTGTCATTTTGTAGACTGTGACAGATATTGAATATCTGCGGTTTCTAGCCACTTTCCTTGCAGATTGAACAAAACTTCTCAAGGGAATTATATTGAGACTTCCACCTTATTTGCTGTGTTTTTGATTCACTATTCAACTTAGGCCTACTGCAAAAACATTTCAGAATGTCTGTAATACCAATTAGTTGCAGTTAAAATACAATAAAAGCTGAATTGCAAATGAGTAAACTGCTTGATTGTAATCATCAAAAACTCAATCAAATGCAAATATTAATAGACGACCTCTGCAGAATTTACAAACATCAAATTACCAAACCAATCAAAAATCACTTGGATCCATCTCTTAATAGCTTATTGTTTGTATGTTGTCAGATAAGCCTTTATAGATTAATTGTTAGAGAATTGTCAAGAAGGCACAGTTTGGACGACATTCTGAAGTGGAGAGCAGTAAATGGATGGAAGATGGACAAAATCAGACTCAGGTTTCAGGAAAGCCGAATGATTCATGAAACATGGTATTCTGGCTCTGGAGACAATATGAGGACACTGAGGACACCTCACAACAATTATCTACAGTCACAGGAAGATCTGCAGCCAGAGGGTTTCAAGGGAGGTTACAGTAGCCCCTACATTCATTAATTTGAGTTTGTTTCACTGGTACTACCAAACATCATGCCTAATGATTGATTTGATACCCTGGATGAAAGCACTGTGGGCTAAATATATTGAGATTTGCAAATTAATGGAAGATGTGTAGTATTCTGACTCTTCAAATGGCTACTAGCTTATAATTCAGGGTCAACCTCATGCCATAGTGCCTTGCATCGGTATCTCCAGCATAGCTTTGTGGTTTGAGCCAAATTTCTATGAGAAAAAATCCTTCAACTTTGAGAGTTTGTTCTCTGATCCTGCAATCTGTGTTCAGTTAGAGGTCATTATTCTCCAGATTTTTTAAGGCTTTACAGGGTTTGCTGTTGGTTAATATACCCTGCAGGGAATGAGCAAATCTGATTCTAGTGAGAGAGGAGAGGAATTCATCACCTCATCGCTTTTTAAAGCATTATTGGTCTCTCTCGCCAGGTCAATCAATTACATCCCAGTGTAATTCTCTATCCCTCCCAGAACAAAGGCATCCAAATAATTATTTTGTGCTGTCCTTGCAATTTTGCATTTAATATAATGAAATCAAATCTAACTTGGTAGAAAGATTAGTCTTTATTGTTTAAGTATTTTACATTTCAAAAGAATAAAAACACATTCAAAATTTTAATACTTATGATTAAAATTTTTAAAATCAATTCCTAAAATCACTTAAAAATTTTAAAATCTTAATGTAATACCTAAACTCAACTAAACGTGCATAAAACAATAAAACAAACTTGTGATAAAAGCAAACTGCAAACCAACAAAAAGGTCAAATACATTGAAAGTAACTGAAAATGCATCAGACAAAACAAAAAACAAATAAAACAATAAAATAAAAACAAAACCAAAATGGTCTGATGCATTTAAAATTAAAATCCAAACGGCCAATGTATTTGACAAATACAAAACAACCAAAAAACCCAAACAAAAAAGTGCCTTTAAAAACAACTCAATCTTTAATAACAATTAACATTTCGTTTTTTAAAATCATTTAAAAAAAAAAAAAACATTCATTAAAAGTGGTTAAAAGATCTTGAACTCGGGCTCCAGCAGGGGGAGATGGCCGTCCCCGGAGGTGGGTCCCATCATGGGATCCTGAGCTCCCCCAGATCTTTTATTTGCCAGTTCTTAAAGGCTTCCTCCTTGCCCCTCTGATGGACCTCCAGATTGACGTAGTCCCTCACTAGTACCATGCCTTTCCGCGCGATGATGACTGGGTCCAGCGCCTGCTTATTGAATAGACAGATGTTCCGTCCCTCCCACAGGGCCTGTTTCACTGTGCAGACGACACGCCACCAGCACCTCAGGGTTGGAAATGTGATTCCCCTGGCTGGACCATAAAGGATCTGCTGGGCGGTCGCCCGCACAGGAACGGCAAACCTGTGGAGGAACGGAGAAAACAGGAGCCAGACCCTGCAGGCGGAGGGGCAATCCCTAAAGATGTGAGCCTCCGTCTCCTTTCCCAGGCAACCCTTGTAGGGACAGGTGTCAAAAGGGGCCAGGCCCCTTCTGTGCATGAATACTCGGGTGGGGAGACACCGACTCACAGCCATCCAGGAGACATCTTTCTGCGTGTTTGTGAGGCAAACGTGCGTAGCGTTAGCCCAGATAAATCGGCAGGTTTCAGGAGGGAAATCTTCTATCCGGCTGGTCTCCTGGGTAGATCTCATCTGGTTACAGATGGTCTTATAATCCCAGGAGGCCAGCACGACTTTATAGAGGCCTACTTTGAGTGCAAAGGCTCAGAGCGCCCTGTAGAACGGCGGGGGATCCCAAGAGTGCGGCCTGGTGTTATCCATGGCGAAGAGGCCGAATGGTCTCAGGCTGCTGACTCATAAAACTCACTTTCTTGCCAGCAGCCTGGATGTTCTTGACCACATATGCCAGCCCCTGCGCCTTTATCAGCTGCACAACGTCCGGGACCCCCCTGCCTCCATCCAGGGTACCCTTCACCATCTGCACTCTTTTCAGCCTCTCCATTTTGCTCCCCCAGACAAACCAAAATATAATTCTGGTCACTAGTTTTGCGATGACCTTGTCCGGGGGGAAGATCATAACCTACGTAGAGGAGTATCGGGAAGAGGATGGCCTTTACGACCAGCACCTTACCAGCCATCGTCAAGGTCCTTGTGCTCCAGCCGTGGATCTTCCTTTGGACCTTGGATAAGGCTTCCTCCCAGCTCCGGGTGCCCGTGTTGGTCCCGTCGATCGAACCTTGATGAACGGCTTCACAGGGAACACAGTCGGCGGGCCCCGGCCTACAGGCCATGCCCTGGAGAGGTAGACCTCGCTCTTGGCCTTATTGACAGCGGCCCCCGTCGCCCTGCAGAAGCCGTCCAGCAGTTCCTCAACCCTGGCCACGGACGGCACGTCCGTGCAGACCACGGCTACGTCGTCCATATAGGCCAGGGCTTTTAGTTGCTCTCCGCTGGAACCCGGGAGATGGAAACCTGTCACCCGGACGTCCCGGCGGATCGCCTGCATGAACGGCTCCAAACAGAGGACGTACAGCACAGGGGACAACCCTGTCGGACCCCCGACCTGACCGGAAATGGTTTGGTCAGGTGGCGGTTCACGAGGACCCTGCTGCTTAGGCCGCTGTAGATGATCTTCACCCAATTCCTCAGGCCAAGAGCAAGACCCATCCTCTCCATGACGAGCTGCAGGTATTCGTGGCCCACTCTGTCGAAGGCTTTCTCCTGGTCCAGACTGATTAGGACCAGGGGAAGCCCTCTCTCGTTCGAGTAGGCCACGACATCCCTGAGCAGCATGGCGTTGTCGGCCGCCGATCTCCCCCGGGCACCGCAGGCCTGGTCGGGACCCACGACTTGAGGGAGTGGCCGCTGCAGCCGGAGCGTCAGTGCTTTGGCCAGTATCTTGTAGTCGGTGCACAGGAGGCTGACCGGCCGCCAGTTCCTCAGATCCTTTGGATCTCCCTTCTTATGAAGAAGAGAGAGGATACTCCTCTTCATAGAAGGGGCCAGTCTATTCTCTCTGTACATCGACCCCAAGACCTGAGCCAGATCTTCCTTAAGCACCTCCCAAAAGATCTTATAGAATTCAGCAGGGATCCCATCGGGACCCGGTGTCCTTCCAGAGTTAAGACTCTATCACCTGGGAGAGTTCAGTGGTGGTGATCTCTGGATCCTCCTCCGCCTCCTTGTCCCCTTCGTTGCGGGACTCCAACAGGGACAGAAAGTCCACCTCCTGGCCCGAGGAGTCGATCATGGAGGACATTGCAGGCCGCCTCTCCTTCGTTTTCTTGAAGAAGAAGTGGCTGCACTTCTCATCGTCCTCCATGATGCGGACCCTGGAAAGGACCTTGATCTTTTCTTGCTCCTCCCGATAGAGGGCGGAGAGACTCAGTTTGACCCGGGCCACCTCCTCAACTAGGTCGAAGCCTCTGAGCTGTAAAAGACTCAGGCGCTGGAGGTGGGCGTTTAGATGGGAATATCTCGCCCGCCTCTAGCGAGCTTTCCATTTCCCCAGCTGAATGAAGTAGCCCTTGGTCCTTTTCTTCACCATCTCCCACCACTCTATGGGAGAATCAGAAAGGTCCCTCAGGGTCCTCCACTCCTCGAGGCGTCTGCTAAAGGTCTTAATAACACGAGGGTCATCGAGCAGAGAGGTGTTGAGCTTCCAGACCCCAGGCCCCGACTCCTGTGTGCTCGGGATGAGCACCTCTGTCGTCAGGAGCCTGTGGTCTGAAAAGAAGACCACCTCCGAAGACATGGTGGTCCTCTCCAGTGGCTTACTAAGGAGGATGAGATCTATCCTGGAGAAGGAGGAGCCAGAAGATCTCACCGAGGTGAACAAGTGGACCAGGTCTCGACCTGCGTCGCAGAGTTCAAAGTCCTCCACGAACGCAGCGAGGTCCCTGCTGGATGTATCGTTGCGGGGCTTACTCCGGTCTACATCCCTCAGAGCACAGTTGAAATCACCTGAAATGATAACTGGTAAGGTGCCGATCAGGAGCAGGCGTAGCTGAGGGAGAAAGAGGACTCTCTCTCTCTGGCTGGTGGGGGCATAGGGGCCAACCTGCCCGCCTCTATCACCCTACATTTTTTAACAGCTATAAATGGGTTCTTCAGGAGTACGGCAATCCCGTCCGCTCGGGACACATTGGACCCCAACCAGAAGGATTCGCCTAGGGTCCAAGTGTCCCGGAGATCTTTGTATTCTTTTTGGAACGGGATGCTGCACTCCTGCAAACAGATAATATCTGCTTTCATACCAGCCAGAGAGTTTAAAACATCGGCCCTCTTTTTCACCTCAGCAATGCTCCTCACATTTATAGATATAATAACTAAAGCCATAATGGCGGTGAGGGCAATTACCCGCTCCGTAATAATCATGTAAAGAAACCCTCCTCTTCCCCACTTCTCTCTTCTCCCTCACCTAGCTTAGCGCTCACACCCATCATTTCAACCATTTGCCTCACCGCTTGATCCTCTAGGTAGACTATTGGGGGGGCTCGACTCCCGCCACCCGGTAAGGCTGGCGAAACTCCACTGGGCTCAGGGCCCGTGGTGCTGGAGGTTCTCCCTGGTTCCCTTGCAGCTGAGGCCCGACGAGCAGATGGCAGAGCAGAGGCCTTGTGTGCAACTGAGGAGAGGACTGGATAGACCCCGCTAGTTGTTCTTTTAACTAATGGTGGGGGAGGGGGTGGTCTCCCCCTTCCCGGCTGTCTGCTGCCACAGGCCTCCTCCCCCAGCGCCAGTGACTCCGCCATTGTGGCCCTGAGGTCTTCTTGGCAGAAGACACTGGCGCTGACTCTCCTCTCCTGAGGACCTGCGGCTCTCCCACTACTGCCGGGAGGGCATACCTGTCCCCTCCCCTGAGAGAGTCTAGGGCGTGGGGCAGGAGGGATGTTACTATTATGGGGCCTGTCCTCCACCAGGCTGCCCACTGGGGGGAGTGGAGAAGGCCCACAGCTCTCCACTCCGGACTCGGAATGGGGCATATAAAACTGAGAGGGAGAGGTCTCTGCAGCGGTGGGGGAGCTGCCGCTTGCTCTTCGCACCCCCCCTACCCAGGCTTCTCTTCTCTGCCCTTCGCCTCTTCCCTGCCACAAGTGTCCACTCCCCCTCTGCCTCCACTTCCGACCCAGAGTCGGAGAGGGAGCCTATGAGAGGTCCTGAGGACTGTTTCCTCTCTACCCCCATCTCCTTTGGAGGACCTCCACTTTTCTGTCTTGGTCTCCACTACTCCCGAGGGCCCGCACCCTGTTTGCATAGGAGGAGGGGCAATTCCTAAAAAGGTGCACTCCCCCACCGCACAGGTTGCAGGCCCTCTCCTGCTTGCAGGCCCTGGTCAGGTGTTCTCCGCCACAAACCTTGCACTTAACAACAGTGCAGGCTGCGGCTAAATGACCCAGGGCCCCGCAGTTCCTACACAATTTGGGCATGCCATGGTAGAAGACAAGCCCCCTGTTTGCACCCAAAACTACGGTGCTCGGCAGGTGGCGTACTCTGCCGATGGCGGCCACTTCCACCTGCAGGCGCACCTGCCACCGCCAAGCACCGGTCCAAACCCCATCCTCATCATTGACCCTCTTACTTTCAGACAGGATCTCACAGTGTCTCCTCAGCCATACCTCTACATCATACTCTGCCACTGCTTCATTATAGATCTGAATTGTTACAATTTTGATTTCTCTATCTGTCAGGGCGTGGAATACAAAGTCACTCAGGGGCATGCAATCTTTCTTTTCTCTGTAAATATTCCAGAAACTCTCCAGCACTCTCACCTCACCTAGGTCCAGGCAGTTTCACCACGCAGTTCAGCTCAGAAGGGACGAAGCTCAGGCCCCTCTGCAGCACTGACCTGCTAAACTCCAGCCGGGTGAGGGCCGCGGTCTCGACTCCAGCCTCTTGGCTGAAGCGCACCGCATTGTGGCGCCTCACACCAGCGGTTCGCTGGGCCATCCTGCACTCTCCTACCTGGGAAAGGGTCCAGAGGCTCTCAATCCGGAGGTCGGGGCAAGTCCACCTGGCAGGGAAGCAGCTTCCACCTCCGGGGCTCTTGCAGGGAGCTGGCCTTGCGGGGAGAAGTCCGGGCCCTGGCTACAGGAGGCCTCCCTCAGGGACGTTCGCCTGGTCGGTCCCTGGGATCCGAGGCCTCTCCTGGATCCTGGCTGGTGACGTCAGCAGGGTAGATGGTCGGCCGGGCTTCTGGTAGGGACCCACTCCGTGAGGAGTCCACCGACTCCTCTGGCTAGGTCCCTTGTCGCTCCTGGTCCGTCCCAATCTCTTGGCAGAAAATACTGTTTATTGGGTTGAAGTATTTTACATTTCTTAAAATAACACAATTCCAATTTTAATACTTGTGATTAAAATCATTTAAAATATCAGTTCTTAAAATCACTTAAAATTTTTTTAAATCTTGTGATTTTTAACAAAACTAAAACAATTAACTTTTAAAATAAACGTGCTCAAATCAAATAAACAAAACGTGATAAAAGCAAAAACTGCACACCAACAAAAGAGTCAAATACATTGAAAATAACTGAAAATGCATTAGACAAAATAAAGAAACAATTAAAAAAGAAAAAAGAAAAAACAAACAAAAAAAGTCTAATGCATTTTAAATTAAACCCAAAAACGGTCAATGTATTTGACAACAAAATATAACAAAACTCTACCAAAAACCCTAAACAATTGTGATTTAAAAACAACTAAATCTTTAAAAACAATTAAGATTCGTTTTTTTTTTTTTTTTTTTTTAATCTTTTTAAAACAGTCATCCATAAAATCTTTAAAAGATCTTGGACTCGGGCTCCAGCAGGGGGAACTAACCGTCCCCGGAGGTGGGTCCCATCATGGGATCCTGAGCTCCCCCAGATCTTGTATGCGCCAGTTCTTAAAGGCTTCCTCCTTGCCCCTCTGATGGACCTCCAGATTGACGTAGTCTTTTACAAACACCATGCCCCTCCGCGCGATGACAATCGGGTCCAGCTCCTGCTTATTGAACAAGCAGATGTTCCGTCCCTCCCACAGTGCCTGCTTCACTGCGCAGACGACACGCCACCAGCACCTCAAGGTAGATGTAGAGATTCCCTTGGCTGGACCGTATAGGATCTGCTGGGCGGTCGCCCGCGCAGAAACGGCGAACCTGTGGAGGAACGGAGAAAACAGGAGCCAGACCCTGTGGGCGGAGGGGCACTCACTAAAGATATGAGCCTCCGTCTCCTTCCCCAGGCAACCCTTATAGGGGCAGGTGTCATAAGGAGCTATGCCCCTTCTGTGCATAAACACTCGGGTGGGGAGACACCGACTCACAGCCATCCAGGAGACATCTTTCTGTGTGTTCGTGAGGCAAACGTGCGTAGCGTTAGCCCAGATAAACCGGCAGGTTTCGGGAGGGAAATCTTCTATCCGGCTGGTCTCCTGGGCAGATCTCATCTGACTACAGATGGTCTTGTAATCCCAGGAGGCCAGCACGACTTTATGGAGGCCTACTTCGAGCGCAAAGGCTCGGAGCGCCCTGTAGAACGGCGGGGGATCCCACGAGTGCGGCCTGGTGTTGTCCATGGCGCAGAGGCCAAATGGTCTCAGGCTGCTGGCAAAATAAAAGCGGTTCATGAGACTCACTTTCTTGCCAGCAGCCTGGATGTTCTTGACCACATAGGCCAGCCCCTGCGCCTTTATCAGCCGCACAACGTCCGGGACCCCCCTACCTCCATCCAGGGTACCCTTCACCATCTGCACTCTTTTCAGCCTCTCCATTTTGCTCCCCCAGACAAACCGAAATATAATTCGGGTCACTAGTTTTGCGATAACCTTGTCTGGGGGGAAGATCATTCCTACGTAGAGGAGTATCGGGAAGAGGATGGCCTTTACGACCAGCACCTTACCAGCCATCGTCAAGGTCCTTGTGCTCCAGCCGTGGATCTTCCTTTGGACCTTTGCTATGGCCTCCTCCCAGCTCCGGGTGCCCGTGTTGGTCCCGTCGATCGTGATCCCCAGAACCTTGATAAACGGCTTCACAGGGAACACGGTCGGCGGGCCCCGGCCGACAGGCCATGCCCTGGAGAGGTAGACCTCGCTCTTGGCCTTATTCACAGCGGCCCCCGTCGCCCTGCAGAAGCCGTCCAGCAGTTCCTCGACCCTGGCCACGGACGGAGCGTCCGTGCAGACCACGGCCACGTCATCCATATAGGCCAGGGCCTTCAGTTGCTCTCCGCCGGAACCCTGGAGATGGAAACCTGTCACCCGGACGTCCCGGCGGATCGCCTGCATGAACGGCTCCAAGCAGAGGACGTACAGCAGGGCCGACAGGGGACAACCCTGCCGGACCCCCGACCTGACCGGAAATGGTTCGGTCAGGTGGCGGTTCACAAGGACCCTGCTGCTTAGGCCGCTGTAGATGATCTTGACCCACTTCCTCAGGCCAAGAGCGAGACCCATCCTCTCCATAACAAGCTGCAGGTATTCGTGGCCCACTCTGTCGAAGGCTTTCTCCTGGTCCAAGCTGATTAGGACCAGGGGAAGCCCTCTCTCGTTCGAGTAGGCCACGACATCCCTGAGCAGCATGGCGTTGTCGGCCGCCGATCTCCCCCGGGCACCACAGACCTGGTCGGGACCCACGACTTGAGGGAGTGGCCGCTGCAGCCGGAGCGTCAGTGCTTTGGCCAGTATCTTGTAGTCGGTGCACAGGAGGCTGACTGGCCGCCAGTTCCTCAGATCTTTCGGGTCTCCCTTCTTGTGAAGAAGGGAGAGGATACTTTTCTTCATCGAAGGGGCCAATCTGCCCTCTCTGTACATCGACCCCAGGACCTGGCCCAGATCTTCCTTAAGCACCTCCCAAAAGATCTTATAGAACTCAGCAGGGATCCCGTCGGGACCCGGTGTCCTTCCAGAGTTAAGACTCTTTATCACCTGGGAGAGTTCAGTGGTGGTGATCTCTGGATCCTCCTCCTCCTCCTCATCCCCCTCATTGCGGGACTCCAACAGGGACAGAAAGTGATGGATCAGATTTTGATCCACCACCTTCTGGTCGTACAATTCCCTGTAGAAATCCCGCACCACTGTCTCAACAGCCTCTCTGCCCTCCACCTCTTGCCCCGAGGAGTCGATCATGGAGGACATTGCAGGCCGCCTCTCCTTCGTTTTCTTGAAGAAGAAGCGGCTGCATTTCTCATCGTCCTCCATGATGCGGACCCTGGAAAGGACCTTGATCTTCTCTTGCTCCTCCCGATAGAGGGCGGAGAGACTCAGTTTGACCCGGGCCACCTCCTCAGCTAGGTCGAAGCCTCTGAGCTGTAAAAGACTCAGGCGCTGGAGGCGGGCGTTTAGATGGGAATATCTCGCCCGCCTCTCGCGAGCTTTCCGTTTCCCCAGCTGAATGAAGTAGCCCTTGGTTCTTTTCTTCATCATCTCCCACCACTCTATGGGAGAATCAAAAAGGTCCTTCAGGGTCCTCCACTCCTCGAGGCGTCTGCTAAAGGTCTTAATCACACGAGGGTCATCGAGCAGAGAGGTGTTGAGCTTCCAGACCCCAGGCCCCGACTCCCGTGTGCTCGGAATGAGCACCTCTGTCGTCAGGAGCCTGTGGTCTGAAAAGAAGACCGCCTCCGAAGACATGGCGGTCCTCTCCAGTGGCTTGCTGAGGAGGACGAGATCTATCCTGGAGAAGGAGGAGCCAGAAGAACTCACCCAGGTGAACAAGGGGACCAGGTCCCGACCGAGTTCAAAGTCCTCCACGAACGCAGCGAGGTCCCTGCTGGATCTATCGTTGCGGGGCTTACTCCGGTCTACATCCCTCAGAGCACAGTTGAAATCACCTGAAATGATAACTGGCAAGGTGCCGATCAGGAGCGGGCGTAGCTGAGGGAGAAAGAGGACTCTCTCTCTCTGGCTGGTGGGGGCATAGACATTGACCAGCCTCAATACAGCCCCCTTGTATTTAAAATCGAGGCTGGCCAGTCTGCCCGCCTCTATAACCTTGAATGTTTTAACTGTTAAGAAGGGGTTTTTCAGGAGTACGGCAATCCCGTCCGCTCGGGACACATTGGACCCCGACCAGAAGGATTCTCCTAGGGTCCAAGTGTCCCGGAGATCTTTGTATTCTTTTTGGAACGGGATGCCGCACTCCTGCAAACAGATAATATCCGCCTTCATTCCAGCCAGAGAGTTTAAAACATCGGTCCTCTTTTTCACCTCAGCAATGCTCCTCACATTAATTGAAATAATGGTTAATGCCATAATGGCTGTGAGGGCAATTACCCGCTCCGTAACAATCATGTAAAGAAACCTTTCTCTTCCCCACTCCTCTCTTCTCCCTCACCTAGCTTAGCGCTAGCACCCATCATTTCAATCATTTGCCTCACCGCTTGATCCTCTAGGAAGACTATGGGGGGGGCTCGGCTCCCGCCACCCGGTAAGGCGGGCAAAACTCCACTGGGCTCAGGGCCCGTGGTGCTGGAGGTTCTCCCTGGTTCCTTTGAGGCCGAGGCCCGACGAACAGATGGCAGGGCAGAGGCTTTATGTACAACTGGGGAGAAAACTGTATAGACCCCGCTAGTCGTTCTTTTAACTAATGGTGGGGGAGGGGGTGGTCTCTCCCTTCCCGGCTGTCTGCCGCCGCAGGCCTCCTCCCCCAGCGCCAGTGACCTTGCCATCACGTCCCTGATGTCTTTCTGGGAAAGGACACTGGCGCCGACTCTCATCTCCTGAGGTCCTGCGGCTCTCCCACTACTGCCGGGAGGGCATACCATTTCTCTTGGCAGAAAGATAGGATCTGCATTCACCCGTAGCATTTATTTTTCATGTATTTAGCCACATTTTGCAATTATCTTACCAGACCAACACCGTCCACTCTCCTATGGTGTAACTAATAAGGAATACTACACAGTTGTTAGGTAAACTCTTACATTATTCTTTGACAGTCTGATTGGAGCAGTAGTAAGAGAAGATATGCAAGAGAATAATTAATACTGAGAGTAATCCTTAAGAGTCATTGCTCCCTTTTTCAGCTACTCACTCAAGTAACATTTTAGGAAATAAGATGCAGAATAAGTGTGAATTGGTGTGCCTTCCCCTAGCTAGTGAATTGAGTTACACCATGGTCTGATCCTTTCCCTTGGAGAAGTCTATCTATTCCCAGGCAGTTGTTCTCATGAATTAAACTCCCCATTTCTTGATGTTATCCTATTATCTCTGACAACTGGAAAGTCATTATCTTGATTATGCTAGGCCTGTAGGCTCTGAAACCACTTCTGCTGTAGAGAATTGATTCTATTGAAGGGCTAAAATCCCTTCCCATGCAAGTGTGTGGGCAATTTAGCTTGCAAGGAGGTTTTGGAGTTGAGAAGAAAATAATTTATTTCAGAGCAGTTGTCGATTATTATTTTATTTTTAATCCCCTATTTATTTTATTATGCCGGACTGTTGTGTAGTTTATTGCGCTGGTGGATCCCGGACATTCTGTTTCTTAATAAAAAGTCGCAAGCACTTTTACACATGAAGGCAATTTTTCAATTACAGTTAACACACTGTAACTGTTCTGGTTCATATTGCCATGGGGACAGTAACATGTTACTTGGAAATTAATAGGAGGGTGACTTGGCCCATCATTTAATAACATGTTTGGTCCACTTCCTCTTGTGTGCAGTGTTGGTTACCGTGGTACAAGCAGGACTGCTGCCCTGGGGTTAATTGAGAAATCAGCTGGATACGTCCCTGGTTTTCAAGGACAGTTTCACACAAGCAGGTTAAAGACATTGAATCCCTGTTGTCTTAAACAAAGTTATCATCGATGGAATTTGATTCAGTTATTTAAAATTCTCAAGGTAATCAAATTTATATCCAGGAACTACATAAAATGAGGACCAGAGGTGACCATTAGAAATGTTGTTTAAGTACTTATAGGAATTAAAATGGGAGACACAAAACAGTGTGGGGGGGTTGGACCACATTGGCAAAGGGGAGACCATAGCACAGGCATAAAGAGAAGGACAAAAGCAAAGGCACGGAAGCGTTTCAGGCATCATTTAACAGTAACACAAAGACGATATGAAATATGCTTAGACTTGCCTGTACAATAAAAAATAAGACTCCTGGATTATGCTTTTGTGTTCTGCATAAGAGAAGAAACTAAATTGAATCCTGTAGACAAAAGCCTTACAGCTCAACTATTTCCACGCTATTCCAGAGAGAATTATTTTCTGTTCTGCTGTTCCCCGCTCACGTCAATGTGTTTTTCAGCCAGGCCACTGCTGCCTATAGAAATGAGAGTTGATTTCAATCTGCACAACCACAGAATAGAGATGTTTGACAATGGTGGTCTATAGATACCTCTTTGCTGTAGAATAATGGAAAACTTTTCACCATTCTTGGTTCGATTGCAAAGATTCTCAAAAAGACTGATGCATTCTGCGGAAGACATGTCCAGTATATCGTGAGGGGGCAGTTGACAATGGAATGAATCACCTATGTATTAAATATTAAATGCAAGGGTCACAGTGCTCATTTAACCTAGTCTCCACTGGGCTCTGTTCTCAGAGCATAAATGATACTCCAATACAGAAGGATGTAGTGCTGCACACAATTATTAGTAATTTATTCAGGTGTTTTTTTTCTTGGTGTAGAATGACACAGACTGTAGTGATTTTATGATAATATTTGAACAGCTGCAATAAGTTATTTCAATTAAACCTGCACAATGAGAAGTGAGGGAAATTAATTCCCCTAGCTAGAGAGAATTATTCTTGTCATCTAATTTTCCCATCTTTCTCACCTGAGGAATTGTTTTTCCCAATTTCTTCCCCCGCTTGCAGTAATTCTTCAGTTTCACATGTCCATCACTTCAGTCAGAGTGTCTCGAGTGTCTGCCAGCAAAACTAAACTAAAGTGGCTTTTGAGAATGAATTCCTGCTGGTAACTGGTTGATCAAGCAGCTAGTAAGTTTCTCTTAATCTCTTAATTCTCTTTTAGTCATGTTTGCATGACACATATGTACATTATTTATGTATGCATATAGCTTATCCCATGTTACTCTGAATAAAAGACAGTCTCGAATAAGTGCCAAATTTAGATATCAGTAATTTATTAAACTTTGCTCCCAATTATATGGAATTATTTTCTGACACCAGCACATTTAATTAAAAAAGCTACAAAAGTAAAAAAAACACCATATGGCCAAACATGACAAATGGAAGAATAATGCACTATATAGACTTAAATAAATTTTATTTAAAATACAGTCACACTCCCATATGTCTTAACTACCAAGTTGTTAAACAGCTGGTCAGTCGCCCTTGTGGACTTTTGGCTTTCAGTTGAAAAGCCTGGTTATGGGAGCTCTTCCTCATTGTGATCAAGCTGGAAGTGCACATATGGCTGTGCAATCCACATAAATAACCTTAGAATCGATGTCTAAGCAATTCATCTGCTTTTAATAACCTTAATCTTTTAACCTGAAGATTAAGCATTTATTCAAGGTAATACGGTATGTATACAGAAATTAGCATTTATTCAAGGTTATATGGTGTATATATAGATATTAGAACATTAAACATGAAAGTGAGCTTTTATCTCACGTCTAAAATGCAGTTGGGTATAGTATAAAAGCACAAACTAGAAAACTAGACAGGCAATTTAAAGGTAATGGAGATGATGGTGAGATTAGCCTCGGTACCTGTATTGATCTTTCGGCAAACTCCCATATCTGAGACAAAATCATAAACACTATTGTATTGTTTTGTGTGCTTGTAACAAAACAGCAGAGCCCAAAGTCTAGTGGGCATGCTGTGTGTAGCACCACTCAACAGCTTCTTTTCTAATCATAGACATTTCTTGGCGTTTGGAGCTTTGGGGACAGTTGACAAATTGGTATTCATGTTGCCAAGGGTCAGGGCAGGTTAACTGGCTTCGGGCAGGCAGGCAGAGTGTGCCAGGGGTTGAGTGTTGTGCTCAGATCTTCAATACTACCTGTTGATCAGGGTTGCTGGGTTAATGAGGATTCCAGCCAGGCAATGAAACTGGAGGACGCCCACACCTGCTGCAGGTCACCTGTCACAAAATGTAGGTGAAGTACATTTTTTTTTTAATATAAGGCAGCATTAATAAAGCACAAACTTTCGATTTCCATAGGTTTATACTCGGCTTTTACAGAATGTTTCATATACAGCTGCCTTGTTTGTAGGTAAGCACAGGCATCTTTTTATGTATCTTTTCTGGGCTCCTCAGTGGCTCAACCAATAAAAGCCTCCTCTCCAAACAGGCTTCCCAATGGGTAGGTGTGTAATTGGCAGAGTGCTGCTGGGGTTGGATGGTCTCCAGTCAGCTTGGGATTCTTGGGCTAGTCACATTATTGCGACTCCTGTAGCGTACTGGACACCTGAGCTGTGCAGTGTTATTTATCAGTGAAACCTAGATTAGTCAGTCAACACAATGGTGTAGCTTTACGGTTTGTGCTGTCCACTCACAGTGGGAAACGAAGTGGGTTGCTTGACACCATGCATTTCAGATGACAAGTATGTGTTTACTGGCTTCATTCCTCTCACGTCAAGCACAGGGGTTGCAGCAGTGACCCGAGTTGATTAACACTTGGGAAGGTGTGAAAGAACGCAGTAATGGCCCAAGCTAAATGTAAAATGAAAGATGGAGAAAAGGCAGTGCACACACTTTTGGGTCTTATAAAATAAGTTATTTATTTATGTATTTTGATTTAATTTCACAAGCAAGAAGCGAAACAGTCAAACACGACACAGCGACCAGTATCAGGAGATCCACATGAAGGTTTTCAGTCAAGTCAGTTAGCACCAGCGCACAAAGGTAGGAGCCGAGAGAAATTATTAATGACATAACCTTTTTGGTTGCTCTTTTAGTGCAGCAAAACCTCTTTCTACCCTTGAGCAATCTGAAATGTGCCTGTAGGTGTGCAGGGTAGCTATCAAATAATTAGGTCATCATCAGAAGGCACTTTACAAAGAAAACTTTTTGTAAATTGGGAGATACAGAATATATATATTTTTTAATGAACATCCACTGTACACTCTATAATTCTGTAACTTCTCAGCAAAAGGCATCTCCACTAATATTATGTTCTGTGTTATCTAAATTCTTTGAACTAGTTCAACTAGCTACTTTAAGTTGGATCAGGTGAGTTACACCTGAAACAATGGCCACGATTAGTAACAACAATGTGTTGTTCAATTGAGGTATCTAATCATGAAAGACAGGTTTTATGTAATGTTTACGGTTTGTATTGTTATATCAAATTAGCATCTGTACTTAGAGTTTAGTGATTGTTCAGACCAAATGGCACAGGTTGTCAGTAATTACATATTGTGCTGTGTGTTTTGTCATATTTTGATTGTATTCAGACTATTTGCAAAACCTGCAGATATTAGTTAGTTAGTTCTGGTAGAAGAAGCTTGTGGATATATTCTTATTGTCACAATCTGCTGAATCATGATTCAGCAGGAAAACCTCTCCCCAGTTCAACTGCTTTGAATTTTTAGAATCTGGTAAAATTGGTGTTGCGGTACAATTACAGTTCAGCTATAAACCTACTATCAAAAAGGTACTAATTCACTTGTTTATGTATCATTATTTATCTTCAACTGACATTTCTCCTGTTGTTTTTGCATTTATGGAGCAATTCCTAAAAATGTATTTTTATATTTTTTTACATGCCTTTTTACTGTCACTATTGTGCAAATTTGTTTTATTTTAATGGATTACAATGCAACAAAATGCTCAAATGGAATGATTGAACCTATATCACTGTAACACATCTCTCTCTCTCTCTCTCTCTCTCTCTCTATCTATCTCTCTCTCTCTCTCATATATATATATATATATATCTCCAACCCTTTCCAATCTGTCCATCCTCCTCTCCGCTCCAGGTCGAGTCTCATTCTTCACCTCGGGCACAGAGAATCTGCACCGCGTAGAGAAGGTTAGCTGGGGGACCCGTTTCGCCATCACGGTGTCGTTCACCTGTGACCCAGCCCACTCCATCAGTGACCCTGCCCTTCCTTAGAGCAGGTCACTCTGCAGAGAAACGCTGTCCCCTGCAGGCTGGAGGACTCCTGGAAACGTAAAAAACAGGAGAACAGGGAGGGTGGGAAGAAGAGAGAGAGAGAGGGGTGGGGTTACCATAAATGGCAGCTTTGATAAGAATTAAGGTGCCTTTAATTTCTGAGGGGGTGATACCTTTAAGTATACTTGGAGCAGTCAATTTTTACATTGAGAGAAAGCTGCCATTGAACTGTGAGTGGAGTTCTACTTGCCTTCCTCAAGGGTGTAGAACAGCAGTGGTTTGAAGTGTACTATTGTTGGAGCTTCTTCATTCTGTGTGTAGTTTTTTCTTTGTGTGTAACCACATGCAGGCCCCGTCAGGAGTTTTTCTCTTTAATCAAACAGACCCTGCAGTGCCGGCCCAGGAGCAAAGCAATAAATCCTCCTGCTCAGAAGCTGCTGCAGAAACGCTTAACACTGTTTTAATAAAGGATGACATTTGACCAGGAGTAATACAAGGTCCTACTAAACCCCAAACCAGACCAAAAGGAAGGGGATAGTAACCATGTTAATATTATGATAGGGTTATTAATATACTCTACTCCTATCTGTATCCTCTCATCCGCATTGATATCTATTTGTGTTTGAAATTAAACCAAATATTCTCATTTCATATATGTTTAGCCTTGGAATGAATATTTGTTAATTATATTTTGTCCTTTTTTGAAAACAGCAATGTGGAGTAATTTAATTTGTCTTCCCTTATACTTGTTTTAGTTCGAGCTTTTCAATGTTATGTGAATCAAGCATTTACCAAAATCCTTTTGTTGTTCCATTGTTTGGGCATGCCAGAGTTTATCCCAGACTGTATTTATTGTCTTCTGGTTAATCAAGACATATTCTGCATCATCTCATCATTAAAGATTTATCTCACTCCAGTACCTGGTCTTACCAGCAGGATAGAAATATGCCTTATCACTCTGATCCACTTTAGGGAAACCCAGGGTCACATAGCATTGAGACCTCACATCCAAGTAGACAATCTAAGGTGTATCATGAATGTAAATCTAAAAGCCATCAATTCATTTGACAATTGAAAGGCTTTAAGATCTCCTGCAATGGAGGGGTCTCCTCAAAGTCAAACAGCTTATTAATTATTATGGGATCAACAGAAGTATATAAGTAGGACCAAGCATCTTTCTCTGTGGGTGAAACTGAACAAGATAAAGTACTTCCATGAAATCTAGCTCTGCAAGGCTTTTATTTTAATGTCTTAATTTTTTTAGGATAAAATGTTCATTGTTTGCAATATACATGTTTGCTTCTCGATTTGATGTTTTATGCATCCAGTATATTTGTCACTGCTTAATGACTGTTGTGCAGATGGGGTGTAAATATTTGTAGATATGTGTGCTACATATGTCATCAACCTACAGGATCTGGAATAAAATGTGACATAGACCTTTGTGTAGGTGTGGGTGTTGTTGTGGTCTGGGCAACATTGTGATATTCTTGTCCAGGTACATTCAACATTATCCCATAAATCCATAAAGGAGAGGGGAACATTTCAGCGATGTTATTAGTATGGTTAACACAGTAAATTACTGCCATATAAAATTGAAAAACTTTTGGAGAATACGCATTGTAGAATTATGTTCTTACCCCATTTAATGTTGAAGCAGTTTTCTCATCATTTCAAATGAAAATAAACTTATTTCTTGCAAAATCTTATTGCAATCGCAGGATTTATAGCAACTGTCTAGTAAAAGACTAAAGGTCCTTGGATTCCATATAAATAACTTTGTTAAATTTTCTGTACATTTCAATAAAGTTGTGTGTATGAGGTATTACTGTTTTTTTTACTTCTGTAATGGCAATTATATATTACAGTACATTTAAAATGAATTGATTAATAATTATCCAGGTGGTCTCATTAAATGATCAAAATAAAATGCTATGATTGAAACCCCAAATATATATATATATATATATATATATATATATATGTATATATATATATATATATGTATATATATATATATATATATATGTGTGTGTGTTTGTGTGTATGAATTGCATTGCAGACAGGAGCTCCTTACAGTGACGTAACCCCTCCGTGAAATCACAAGAGTGTATAAACCTGCGTCTGGAGACCAGTGCCCTACTGGGTGAAGCTGTGTGGTGCGGTTCGAATCCCAAGCCAGGGGCACATGCTACACATGTATGTATATATATATATATATATATATATATATATATATATATCTGGGGAAAGGTTTTAATCCAGTCGATCAACAAAGGAAGATGATGATATATATAGAATACTGTACATATTTAAGTATCTTTTCATCTACTTCAATCTTCTTGATTTTCACAAAGCTTTTGAACATGATTTTGGTTTTAGTTATTTTGTATTACTTTCATCTGAGAGTTTCTGACTTTGAACTAGGACTTATTTTGGCAAAAGTGTCATAAGCAAATTGTAAGTTATTCAAATAATCTGTTTATCTTAATTCCTTTTTCTTCCCAGTCCAAACTCATAAACACTTCAAGTGTTGTAAAGAAAATCCACGTACTCCTTTGAAGATCTTGATCTTGTCAGGGTCTTGATGGAGTCTTATCCTTAATAAGATTTATGTATGTTTTGATTTCTTAAAGTACTGATGTCTGAACCTGTAGACTGAATCAAATGCTTTCTCATAGTCAATAAAAGCCAGACACAACTGAAGCTCATAGACTCTGCATCCTCCTTATATACGATCCATCTTGTTATATCCAATTCCACTATTACATCCACTGCATGTCTTTGAATTATATGTTGGCAATGCTACACATTCATAACATTGAAGTTGTTTGATGAACTGCTCACATTTATACTGGAAAGTAATACTTTATGGTACTTGGTAATATACTTTTGTTAAAGGCCAATGTTTGATTTAAATTGCTTGCTCTTACTTGTGAATTTCTAGGACTGGAATGCAGTTCAAAAACCTTTTCAAACATATTGTGGATGATATATATGCTCCTCTAAAACAATGCTTACAGTTTAGTCTTTCTAAAATAGTGTTTTTTTCTTTTTTTTATATTGCTCATATCTGTTCTGTTCGAAAGACAAAATGTGCCTATGTCTCAGGCGTCAATACCCAGGTTCGCAGCTTTGTAGATTTGCCGTGTAATGAAACTGCCACAGCTGGCATTACTGATAATATATATATATAGAATACAAAGAAACCAAACTGCTAAGACACATAAAGGAGAATATATTGTTGTGTATCTTCGTTTACATTCAAAAACACTACTGTAGAATAGACATGTTGTCAAATTGTGGTTCTGCCCTCTGCTTATGATTGGGATCAGAAAAAACAGCTTCTCTCTTCATCATTTGAACTATTCAATGGCTCTGCTTTTTTCCTGTGTGTTCGATATGATTTTCTTTTGTGATGTCTACCTTTATTTTCTGTACTAATGGCTTATTTGGCCCCCAAAACAGATATCAAAGCAGATCTGAAGGAAGCACTCATTTGGTCTACTTGAAATCCACTTGAAAAGTCTTCTCAGGAGTAATTTGATTGTAGTATCATGACTTGCACAACAATATCACGGTTAGGAAGACTAGATCAAAGAAACCTCTTGTTCATTAAGCCACTTTTTTTTAAATCTCTTTTGCAGTTTAATTTCCCATTTTATAAGTTTTAGGCTAATTGGCAAGCGCTTGTATAAAGGTCTTCAATGTTGTTTTGCTGCAGTACAATAGATTCTGTGGATTACGTTAGGTCAACTAGCAAGTGTGACAGACCCCATCTGTAGTTGGGCCACTGGGGTGCATCTTCTTCCCCATCAAGGCAGCAGTCACTCGCTTCACAAGCGGCTCTGCTTACAGCAGGGAGTACAAGATGTAGTGCCCCTGCTGGTGAGTGTGGACTAAGCAGGGGAATGCAGGATGTAGTGCCCCTGCTGGAGTACGAGTCTAGAGCAGGGGAGTGCAGGACTTGGCCTCCCTGCTTGTCTCTCACAGTCACACACACTTTAACACCAGAAAAGTAAATAAAAACTAAACTACAAACAGTCCACAAAACAGTTAATAAACTAAACACAAATCTAAGTGCTCACCCCATCTGTTCATACACTGAACATCCTCTACAGCCACCACCCTGACTGCTCTGCACTGCTTCCTTATATACTGGCTGACTCCACCTTCCCCACTAATGGCAGAGCAGTGTATTCTGGACAGTGCAGTGTCCTGTCCCAGCTGCCATGTTTTTAAAAGGACCCAGTCACTTTTAAGCAAAAGTGTTTTCAACAGAAGTTGCGGTGATATTAGCCAATAGTGCAAACAAATACAAATTAAATTGCATGGGTCAAATTTTTATTTGCATGAGAATTTGATCAATGTTAACCAACAAGAAAATCTGAGGAAGGGAGTCCAGTTTACAGTGTGTGAGGCGACCTTCTGGTAACTTTGCTACACAAGTTTCAGCTTAGGTCAAACGGAACCA
Organism: Amia ocellicauda; assembly: GCF_036373705.1. Classification (NCBI taxonomy): domain Eukaryota; kingdom Metazoa; phylum Chordata; class Actinopteri; order Amiiformes; family Amiidae; genus Amia; species Amia ocellicauda. Next base: position 34,336,701 of record NC_089854.1, on the reverse strand, counting down.
TTATACTTATATTTCGTAATGGAAGATCTCTATTTCAGAGAACCAGGGTTATGTTCATAATATTAAATTAAGTTTGTTAACCCATTCAACAAAATGTGAAAAAGTCCAGTGGGGGTGAATACTTCCTGCAGGCAGTGTATCTAGTGCTTTAATGTATTTGGCAATTGATAAACGTTTGCATTAGACAAAAGCTTATGCAGTTTCCCATGTTCAGATGGATTTCAGTAACTTTTCCAGGTCAACTCAGTTTTGGCCACAAGTGCTTATTAGAAAGAAGTTTTAGATGAAAGTTTGCCATATAAGGACAAACATTCTCCCTTCTAAGCATTTGTGAATGTTTTTTATATACTAGTATTAAACTTAAATTAGCAGTAAAAACAATGAGGTAATAACCCATTTTGGCATTCTTTATGTATCCATACAAAAAAGAAAAAAGATCTCGGATTCAGAGACTCTGTGTTAACAATTAATTTTAGCTAACATCCACTCAAGTGATGGCACAAATAACATGATTTTAAAGTATTTAGAATGTATAACAACTGTATAGTAAACTGTAGTAATTGATTTTTAACCTATTTTAACACACACAGAATAAACTACACATTTGGTTTGGTTATCATTTGTAGGATGGATTTGAACAGGCAGAGGGTTTTACCTAGCAGAAACTGGCACTATTAAAATACCTGAAATCAGCAACTGGTACAAGAGTGAGGAAGCAAGCAGCACTTACAGCAGTAATCGATCAATGTCAGTGCTGATATCCTGCATCATAACTTTATGAGTATATTCATCAATTCTTGTCTTCAAAGGGGGTGAACTATGCCACAGGAGATTTGAGATCCTGACCAATGTTTTGTGCTTCCAACCCTCAAAGACAAAGATATGTTTACCCTACTGTTTTCATTGGACAAGCGTATACAATTCTTCAAGGTTGAATGGAGCTTTGGCATATTTTACCAAATAGATCAATACAGAATGTGCCGTATGTTGTTGTTTTTTTTGTTTAGTTTGTTTAACTATGCTAATGATCAGGTAAACCAGTCATGTTTAAGTTGTTTCAATATGATATGCAGAAAGCTCACTTGTAGTTTTTGTAATAATGTATTCAAATATAAGGCTTATGATAAATTCCAACTCATCTACCTCTGCTGACCCTCTTCAAATTCTGATCAGGTTCTGATTGATGCTGTAAATGCTTAAATAGCTGGAATTGAACTATAAGACTGCCAGCCTATACATAGAAGCCTTGTATATTGATTTACACAGTTTTAATATTACATTTCACATTATATTTTCAGGGTTTGAAGGGTAAATTAACTATCTGGAGTACATAATCCTTTTCCTGCATGATTCCATTATTTGACATTGCTAAAGTTTTCAAAGCAGAATGGGATGGTATTAACGTTACTTAGAAAATGTATGAGTGAGTCTTGATTGATGGACTTCAGAGGTTTGGACTGTGCTAATGTTGTTTCTTCCTTACATATCCCAGCAATCTGGTTTTACAAATAGTTTGTTCTAACACTTCCTGTTGTGGAGAGGCGAGATACAATGAATATGGTTTATTGACTTTATTGATGGAGTTCGATCAAGATTTGGATCACGGATTTGACTGGTTCCTGTCTGTTCTGTTTGCTGTTTGTTGTGTAAATAGGGAGCTGTTCAATGTGTAGCCCTAGGGTTTGATTTTGTTTTATGTTGGTCTTTTTGGTTTGTGCACTGGAGCACAGTGTAAATAAATCACTCTCCTTTCACCATACCCCTACCTTGTGTTTCCTAAACCCCACCTTAGAAAGATATAGCTATAGTACATATACAAAAGTTAGTATATAAGAGGTGTTCATATTGTCTAAAGATTATGTGCATCCCCAGTGGAATCAGGAGAGACGTGTTTCCCCACTTTGTGCTAGTACCCTGTTTATTTTATTCTCATTGGAGTGTCTTATCATTTCATGGATTTCTTATTCATCCAAATTATAAATAAATAGAAATCTGTGCAGCAGCAATAAGCTTCTGTACACTATCTAGAAGGATACTCAAATATTTACTATATTAAAAACATTTAGAAGCAAATGGCAGATGAACACAAATATCCATAAAACTTTGAAATGAAAAATCAATGTAGGACAGATGTTGTGTGTGCATACTATTTCCCAAATAGTCTGTTTACTGTGTGGGAGTCAACACAATTCTGTCTCCTTGGCTTCATTGTGAAAAGCTTGCATGAGTGCCAATCATCATACTCTGATTAATGCAAGATCTGCATGACTCAGCTGAATGGAACAGGAAAAAAAACAAAAACAAATCAATCTTCCATATTAAATATAGAAGATATTTACACATTGTTTTCTGTTTTGAGAGTTTCTCCCCACTCCCCTTTTTTAAGTATTCTAAAAGTAATCAGATTAAATTAGTGATCTGGTGTATTGGATTGGTTACAGATTATTTTATAAACAAGGTTATTAGTATTAGTAAGGAAGTAGCCCTCCCAACACTGTATATATAAACACACACACAAACACATGGTTTTGCCATAATAACACCATCTACTTTTATTTATTTCCTTTCAACCTACCTGACACATTTTACCACAGTTGACAGTTTGTTTGTTTTTCACCTTCTGAAAGCTAACACTCTGCAGAAATGGGCTGGGAATTGTGCAGGTTATATACAATTCCCCTTTGCCGTATTATAACACAATGTGAGACAAAATCTCCAGATCCTACTATGTAAAGTACATGCAAGTACATGTTTGTTTTTAAGATTTAAACCATTTAAATCACAAGACAACATAAACAGTTTGTGACTGTCAAGAATTCCCCTGTCACTGAAAGTTATTATATTGAATGAATATATTACCTGTCACAGGCCAGATTAACAACTGAGACAACAGCTGCCAGATTCACAAAATAAGAAACATTACTTTTTGAGTGTGAGTGAGTTTTGTTGTGATAATATCTAATCTCTGCCTGTAGGCTTGCTAAAGTTAATCTGTTTATGTTTTAGAAGGACAGAAATTATCACAACAAAGTAATACCATAGGAATCACATCAAGTTGGAAATCAATACAACATCAAAACTCAGCCAAGCTCTACTTAATCACCAGAAGTGAACCCCTGCATTTCCTCAATCAATCCCTCAAGATTCTAAGACATTTATAAAATAAAGAAGGCTGTTTTATTAATTTCTGTCTTTACTCATATTCATTTGAGGATCTCATCCAGATGTTTCTTGAAGGACCTCAGGGAATGTGCTTCAACAATGTGACTGGGTACAAAAGTAGTCACCTACTGGATTTCTAATACTTTTATGAAGTCCCTTAAATCCACTAAACCCACTTCATGTGGATTCCCATTTTCTGGTGCCTTCTAAAGCTTGTCTGGCATTTTCTTTTAAGGTACTGTAACACTGTATGGGGAGTTTTCACAATGCTGGGCTGTTTAAAAGGCAGGGTTTAGGAAGCAAGGAAGCACGTTAATTATTTAAAGTGCTACTCTGTGTTCTAATGAAATGGACAAAATCCACAAAATCCACAAATCCAACTGGTTCGTGCCTAACTAAATGTGCCAGTTTCCACTCTAAACATATATGAATAAAAGACCAGACACAGCAAATAATCCAAATTGCAATGACATTCTCAAGTCGAAGTTCATAAATCAAAAGTTTGTTACCAGTTTTCTTACATATTGCCTTCTTGTTCTGCTCTCCACTCATCGTTTTGCCACACCTCCCATGGGGGGTGCATCCATGTGCTCCACAAGCAGTGGGTACACTCTACTACAGGGGAATTGCGGACAAACGACAGATTTTGTTATAGGCGAGAGGTGTACACTAAATCTTCCAAAGTTACGAGGGCATAGGCAAAGTTCCCTTCAAATTACGTGGGCATATGTATGCCCTTGAACTTCGATGGCAACACAGAACAACAGCCAGGAAACTGTTCTGCTATTCATGACTTTGTCTTCATCCCTGTTAGTTCCTGTTGATTTTGTTCAAATTCAGTTTTTCTATACTACTTTCTCCATAGACTGGATCAAAGCTTGTTTTCACTTCAAATGTAAAAATACACTCTCTGTCTGATACAATGGTATAGGCTGCATATGAAGTCAAAATATGTGCCTAAAGGTTAGAATGGAATACAACATGCTCTCAAAAGACTGGAGCATTTGGTTCAGAGGAGAATTTCACTTTCACCTATATTCTAGCATCTTATTTGCATTGATCTGAAATGGACAATTGAGTTCAGTGCCCAAAGAAACTTGATTTGCATTTTCTTTTCCCTTCACAATATGATTTGACTGACATTATAATAGCTTTTATAGTTGATGAGCATGCAGCTACACTAGCTACATTCTATACGAGTTGCCTGTTAATACAGACTGATAAAGACAATAGCACATTTTCCAATTGAGTAACCAGTTGTCAAGGTTTAAATGTAGCACCTAGGGTAGGCAGCCTCCTCTCTTGCAGTTCCCACTACTGTAGTAGTAATGAACTGTCTTAATTTCTGGTCCTGTGGCTTAATTAACTTAATTCTTTAATTCACTTAATTCTTTAACGATTAGCTCGAACCAACACTTGCAGTAGAATGAATGGGAAGAGAGAAAGTTTTGTAGCCCTTGTCTAATACTCCTAATAATCACAGTCCATAATTGACTACTGGCCAGTAAGCAGCAGATCCATTTTTAAAATGAAGTGTCTTTATGGCATCCTCATATGACATGCACTGCACCATTAAAAGGTTAACCCCAGATCCTTCAGCATACATTTCTACTGTATTCAACAGTTTTTTTGCTCAAGGGGAGACTAAGTGGGATTTTAAAGAAAATGTTGGTTTTCAAGGTTATTCTAACAAAGATCTTCCTATTTCTGTTTGAAATTCCAAAATCACACTCTAATAGACACCTCAAATGCTTAAAATACATACTAATATGACCTTTGTGAATTCCCAACTGTGGGAAATTGCAAATCTTACTCCTAATTTGTGTGTTAAATGTGTTCACTTGGTCAGGAAATGTTAAATCCCTTATTCTGATTTATAGAATACATTCTGAAAGTAGCTGTTATTTAATCCATGTATTACTTTCTTTTTTTGGAACTACCTTTTTTCTTATCGACAGCATGGTTTTAATTTGCAGATTTCCCTAGGTTTAAGGGGGTGTTTTAGGTATTGACAATACCTGTGGTTTCCAGACCTCTGTTTGATTTGTGAGTGTCTTTCAGTAAATTTATAGGGAGACATTCCAATCACCTGTAGGAATGCATTTAAAACAGGTCTAGCCAATGTTCAATTTGCATTAATTTGAATGTATTAACTTGCTACCAATTTATTTTTCCTCTGGAGAACTGATTCCCCTATAAATGAGAGACTTAAGGAATAAACACCATAAACACCTTCACTACCCTACTTCTGATGAAATGACTAATATAAGGTCGAAACATTTTTTTTCTGTGTCACAATGCAGAATGCAACTTTATTTTAAGTTTAAGATAACACATTAGTCATTTATTATAATTTTCTCACCCAAGATGCTTTAAATTCTTGGAAGCAATACACACAACTATTTTCCTTGAAAAATACATAAATTCAGGCAGATGCCAACAACTGAGCCATTTTGACTTTAACACAGATTATAGAATTCTTATGATTTTACTGGAAGAAACCCATTCATCTGTCCAAGACTAACTTTTTTTTAATGATTGATGCCTTTTTTTGCACTTATGTTGTAAGTCGCCCTGGATAAGGGCGTCTGCCAATAAATAAAAATAATAATAATAATAATAATAATAATAATAATAATAATAACTGTGGCAGGACAAGAGAGAGGTGGCAGGTGTGTGCTGCCCAAATTAATTGTCGTCAGAGCTTATAACCCAGATAAACGGTTCCTTCACCATATTGCCTCACAGGTTTTAATTTGTTCAACACACACATCCCTGCTACCATTGTGAAACATAGCGGATGGTAGATTTTGCATTACTGAAAATTACAACCATCAGATCCGGGAAACGTTTTTTTTTATTTTTTATTTTTTTATTACAGGGCACTCCAGGTTTCCCAAATCAAAATAATATCTTCTATACACATTGGAGTGAGACCGGGATGCTGATTTCCATATACATTCCATATATTTTATCTCTCTGAAAGCACTTCAGACTGCATAGCAGAGATGACAGCTGGTGTAATGCCTGTTGCTCCTGTATTTGACTGACACTCAAACTCTCCTATCTAAACCTGAAAGACATTTTATTTATTTTTCCCTCCACTCAGAACATGATTTATTTGAATAGCAGTAACACTGTCATGTGATCTGCTCCACAGCAGAATCTGCTATCTTCTTTACTGGTTTAAAAAGTGCCTGTTAATACATACTCATAAAGAAAATAGCTATTATTCTAAGTGAGAAACCAATTGTCAGAGTTTAAATGTAGCAAGTAGAGCAGGCAGTCTCTCTTGCAGATTCAACCTCTGTGGAATGAACACAAAGGCAATTGTCTACAGAAGTGTCAAAAAAAAAGGATACAACTTCCTTGGATTCACATCACTCACCCATCCCGTTCCACTTGGGATATGCATGCTGGCAACTATCTAGTCTCTGAAGACATAGATTAATAATGGAACAGGGTTTACAAAGTTGTGTCCTTTGTTTTATTCATGCCCCCAGTTTGAAAATGAGTCTCTCGATGCAGAGAGAAATACAAAAATATTGTCCACTCTGGACAAAGCCATTCTCTTTTTCTACAAATCTGTAAGCTCATAACACAACAATTTTAGTCAGATCATTTGACTGCATTAATTAGAAAGGGTACTTTAAAGCCCCACTAGGGAATAGGCGGTTTCATTAGACCTAAACTGAGTTTTAAATACTTCCCCTTGAGTGTGGGTGGTCGACCTCATGGGTCTGTTAAAATTGCATCAAACGTTATTACACAGGAAAAAGCCTTAATTTGTCCATGTATATAATGTGATTTTAAAAAATGTATCTTTGTTTTATTTGATAGATTTCTGGGTACACTGTCATAACAATAAACTGTCTGACAATTCATGATTTCCTGCCACTGTTGCATATATACAGTACTGTGCAAAAGTTTTAGGCAGGTGTGAAAAAATGCTGTAAAGTAAGAATGCTTTCAAAAATAGACATTTTAATAGATTATATTTATCAATTAACTAAATGCAAAGTGAGTGAACAGAAGAAAAATGTAAATCAAATCCATATTTGGTGTGACCACCCTTTGCCTTCAAAACAGCATCAATTCTTCTAGGTGCACTTAGAACATAAGAACATAAGAAAGTTTACAAACGAGAGGAGGCCATTCGACCAATCGTGCCCATTTGGTGTCCATTAATATCTAAGTGATCCAAGGATCCTATCCAGTCTATTTTTAAATATTCCCAAAGTTTCAGCTTCAACCACATCGCTGCGGAGTTTGTTCCAGATTGTGACGACTCTCTGTGTGAAGAAGTGTCTCCTGTTTTCTGTCTTGAATGCCTTGAAGCCCAATTTCCATTTGTGTCCCCGGGTGCGTGTGTCCCTGCTGATCTGGAAAAGCTCCTCTGATTTGATGTGGTCGATGCCTTTCATGATTTTGAAGACTTGGATCAAGTCCCCACGTAGTCTCCTCTGTTCCAGGGTGAAAAGGTTCAGTTCCCTCAGTTTCTCCGAGTAGGACATTGCTCTCCTCTGAACTGCCTCTAGAGCACAAAATCAGGGATTTTGTAGGTATATTGTCAGGTGTATGATTAAACAATTAGACCATAGACGCAGTGGTCGGCCAAGGAAACTTACTGCAGCAGATGAAAGACACATCATGCTTACTTCCCTTCGCAATCGGAAGATGTGCAGCAGTGCCATCAGCTCAGAATTGGCAGAAAACAGTGGGACCCTGGTACACCCATCTACTGTCCGGAGAACAGTCTCCTCAATGCTGAGAAGTACAGGCAGATACTTATCCATCATGCAATACCATCAGGGAGGCATCTGATTGGCCCCAAATTATTCTGCAGCATGACAACGACCCCAAACATACAGCGACAGTCATTAAGAACTATCTTCAGCGTAAAGAAGAACAAGGAGTCCTGGAAGTGATGGTATGGCCCCCACAGAGCCCTGATCTCAACATCATCGAGTCTGTCTGGGATTACATGAAGAGAGAGAAGCAACTGTGGTTAGTTCTCCAAGATGTTTGGGCCAACCTACCTGCCGAGTTCCTTCAAAAACTGTGCAAGTGTACCTAGAAGAACTGATGCTGTTTTGAAGGCAAAGGGTGGTCACACTAAATATGGATTTGATGTAGATTTTTCTTCTGTTCACTCACTTTGCATTTAGTTAATTGATAAATATAATCTATTAACATGTCTATTTTTGAAAGCATTCTTACTTAACAGCATTTTTTCACACCTGCCTACAACTTTTGCACAGTACTGTGTATGTATGTGTGTGTATATATATATAGTAATTGTACATTTTTGTATCCTTTCATATATCACTTAAATCATTATCTGTAAAGGTGACTATAATGCATGATGTTTCAATGTAAATTATAGAATAACTGTGTGGGTGCTTTGGGAATTTGTTTGTATAATTTCTCACAAAAGAATGGCTGTTTTTGTAACCAGAACATTGTGTAAATACATGGCAAGTTTGTTTCTAAAATAGGGACTTCACTTACAAAAAGCAGAGATGAGAGCTGGTGTAAGGCCTGTTGCTCTTGTATTCATCTGACTGAGAAATGCTCCCATCAAAGACCATGAAACATAAATGCTGCTACTTCGACTCCTATAATTAGAGGTATAAGTTAGTGCTGCACCAAAAATATTATTCGACTATATGAATGGTGGTTTCGTTGAGAAAGAGGTTTGAAATGACACTGACTGAGGTGATTGACACTTCAAATTGAGCAGCTACAAATAGGTTTTTATTGACTCAGAACTTTGAGAAGAAATTTGGGAAACTGGTTCACTTGACAAGACAGGAGAGTTCATTAGTCTGACAGTAATACAGATGTTGTCATAATATACACTGTTAATATAAGCAGAGGTTATAAGCACATGAAAAATGGACCCTGGGGACTGCAGAGTGGCATATACAGTTATGTCCTCGAGCTCAGAGTGCAGAAAGTGTATTATAACCCTGAGCTAGGATCCAATACCAACAGTGCTATTTGCCAGTTGTGTCTGTGGGATAGAGCACAATTAGCTAAACAATACAAGGTTTGATTGGGCAGAAGTTGCTTGGGGACTCTGTGGATCACTGGGCACCAGCGACTCTCTATGCTTCTTGGGTGCCTGCAGGCTCAGACTGCCAACAAACTTTCTGACAACACCACATACTCTGGTTGTGTTAAAAATAGTGGATGGCTTTGACAGAGTGAGTTTCAGAAGATTTTGGGGTTTGTCTTTTCCCTCTTGAAGAATGTATATTTGTAGTGGTGATTGGTAGTAGAGTGACAAAAGGGGAAATAATTGGAGAATACTAATATATAAGAAAAATAAAATACTGAAGTGGAGTAAAGGACAGAATGCCAGTTCTTCTCACCACTGCATTCATGATGCCAGCTATTTTTCTTTTCCTTTTAGTTTTTTCCAGGTAACCAATTAGGGATTGTCAGTCTTTAGGGATCAGTTTCCCATTAACCTTAAATTTGGCTGATTTTGGTTTCTTTATTTAGTAAGGAGCTCTGATTAAAGGAAAACACTGCACAGAAAAAATAAAAATGACAATCTGCTCAGGAAGTGAAGTTCAAAAGCTCAGTCAATAATAAAATCATAAATATCTCTGCAACCCATGGCTTCCTATTTTTAGTCTTGCACAGCTCTTGTGTGTGAAACATGAATGTTTTTTTTTTTTAATTATCTCAAAATATGAATGACTGCTTTGAATTATAGTCTTTGAAAGAAAACTGAAAGCAAAGAAGTCAGGAGAATGACTACATATACTAAACCTCCCAAGGCAAAAGATTGTACAGAGCAGAACTGAGATCTTTGTTTGAATATTTATGTAGGTTACGGATTTGCAAAGCAGAACGGTTGACAGGTAGATAGTTGACAGAACCCGCTCTGAATTTGGTGGTAAATGCAAGACTTTCTGTGCAAATTCACAAACTCAAATTGTATAGAGTAAAAATCAAAATAAGCTAGTGTGTGAAATCAATCAACAAAAACAAACAAAAATATATTGAAAGTTGTTTTAATCTGTTTTTAGTTTACAGAAGTAAAGCAGACATCTGCAGGAAATAAATTCAGAGTAAGTGCATTTAAAATGGAAAACAGGCGGCACATCTTTACATTAAAGATGGTGGGTGTCTGGAACAAGCTACCCACTAACCGTCTTGAAGTTTAATTAATATTTATTTTGATTCGATTCATGTGAAATATCATTATTTCAAATGAAGATATCACAGACTGAGTTGTAGAGAACGTTTAAGTCGAATGCTGACAGGATGTTCTCATTTTGGGGATTATGTGCATCTGCTCTATGAAACGCAGCAGTGTACTACAGATCCCATACTTTTTACGTCCATGGTCCATTGCTTCAAGTTACCCTAATGTTTGAAATGAGAACACTATGCATGACCAATATCAAGTTACTTTTGTTTTCATTCAAAATCGTGTTAGCATTTAAATTATTTTAGCACTCTAAACTAGATGTATTTCTGTACTGTGATTGCCAGGCATTGGTGATGGAGCATAGGGAATCTGTGTGCCCCATGTACATATGCTATTTTCTGTTTATTCTCTTAGGTCAAAGATTGCAATAAACCTATGATAGAGATTTGGGTCTAATTTATTTTCATTTTGGTCAAGGACAACATAATTATATTAATTTTTTTCACTCCAGGGGCCTAATTGGGTACACCATCTGTTTTACAATTTGGTTCCATATGCATAAGCAGATAAAAATGCTCATACATAATTTCAGAGAAGGTAGAAAAGTAAACCTCCAAACATAATTGTCTGCAATTTGTATGAATAATAGCCTATCGGCAGTTCTAATTAATACATTATAATTAATGAACATATGCCCTGTGCATGCCCAATGAAAATACAAGTTGGCAACATGGTCCCATCATTTGATCTGTCCTTGTCTTTCACTAAATGCCATTCACTTACTCCTGTTTGCTAATAGATTAATCCTAATACCAACTCATAGCTTCAGTCTACCAAGACAACAGACTTTATTAGTTTGGCTTTTGTGATTTTTAACTGATTTAATTTGTCGTAGGCTGTTTCTATATAGAGCCATTCACATAGCCTTGAAGTGCTGATGTCTTTCGTTCTTTCTTTATTTTTACTACATAACCTACATCCAAGAGGTACAAATGTTTTAAAGTTGCAGCAAAATTAGTTATGAAGTGAAATTAAATTAAATTCACTGTAGTAATTGAGTCTCTAGTCCCTCCCTCCTGTAAATCATCCTAAGGTCATTGTGGGAGTTCAGTTCCGGTTCAAATACGGCGATCTACATATAAGCAGCACAGCATGTACAATAAATAAAAATGGATATTAGTTCTGCAATTTAAATGCATGTATCAAGTTATTACATTCAGTATAAGGCTTTATGGCCTCTTTTACCCAAGGGTAGGATGAAAGAACTTTTTCAAGTTTAATTTGCTACCATGCCTCTTTTGTCTCAAGAGCTTCTTCAATATAAATGGCATGGGAGAGGGTACTGACCTTAACCTTGACAAAGTGGAAAACAAAGTTGGCTTTTTCTTTCTGGCTTGTGGTAGGTATACATTTCATGCATTTGTGACTTTTTTTCAATGATAAACAATGTGCACTAATAGTCAGAGAAAACATGTCTCAGTGCAGATTCACTGCAGGCAATTTCATTATAAGTTTTCCCCTTACTTCACTACATCACTGCTAGTATAATTTGTAAAACCCCAGATCCCTCTATCCCAGTAGTGATACAGAAAACATATATTTAACTACTCTACAAGGGGAGTACAGCAATACTGACTGAAGTGAATGACACTTGCAATTGAACAACAGCTACAAGACCCTGTATTGATACATACACCTTGGAGCTTTCTCGAACAAAGAAAAAGCAGTTCAGTCAGAACAACTAATGAAATAACATAATAATTTATTGCTAGTGTTACAATCATTGAACGTAGTAATTTTGCATTGGCCTCACATTCAAGGGGTCATCTTCCTGAAGTTAATTTGCTAACGTTTACATTCTTGACTGGTGTCAAGTTTCAAACAGGGGGCAGCGCAGCATCTAAACGAAGAAGCCAAGATTATGGGTAATGAAATTACATTGTATTTCAGTGTAATATATGTATGTATGTTTGAAAGAGATGAGCCTACCTCACTTGGATGTACAACACTGCCAATTGTTGACCCCGAGTGAGCTGTGGCTTGATATGATCCCTGTCAGTTTCTAGAGCATTAGAGGGCAGAGTACCACGAGTACCAAGACTCGCAGTTTGAGGACCATGGGGTCCCTGCCTCCCTACCTGCAGCTCGTATGTGACCACCAAAGTGAGGCCTGATTTGATCAGACCACCTAGACCTGACATAAACTATGTGTGATATAGTTCTTAGAGCCTGAAAATAGTGCATTAATAAAGAGTTAGTGTACATACATGTCACAGCTTCATTCACCCTACTTCAGTTCACCACCAGAGGTCCTTCTCACCTGAATACTAAACCCTGTCTCTCACATTCCCCAGCACCAGGATCAATCATCCAATTAACATTCCTCTCAACCGTGTGCACTTGTTCCATCCTCCTCCTCTTCCCATTGCTCCAGCACTCACAACCCTGTTACCTGCCTCCCTCTACAAAGTATATATTCCCCTCTGTTCCTCTGGCACTTCGATACATCTTGCATTCTCTTGAGAGTAATTTTAGAGCACTTTTCCTATCTTTGTAACTAACTGTGTTTTGACCTTTGCCTTCTCATTCCTGACTACCTCTCTTGGATCTCCCTGTTTGCCCAATTGACTGACCCCTGGACTGTCCTTGTTTTTTGCCTTTTGCATTTCCCCTTGTTGGATTGTTTGCCTTTCTTCCATCTAATTATTGAGCCTGCAATTGGATCCACCATCCTTGTCCCTGAGGCCATTACAATACAAATATGAAGGAGAAGGGAATATGATTGGCAGCAAATTGTTTTGAATATGTTCTATGGGAAAGGAAGGTATGGGGAAATGAATCTGGGGAAAGCAACACCTGCTATATGCAATACAATGTTTTTTATTTAAAAGCCTGTAGGCATGGAGGAGAGAAAAACAAAGGAAAATGTAAAAAGCCAGCAGGCATACAGCTTCCAATAAGTTGAATAAGCTCAATTAAATCAAACCCATGGCAGGGGATGCTGTTTTTGGTGAGTTTAAATACTCTAGCTTTTAATATTTAGAAAACAGATGTACCTCTACACATACTGATGCTTCATATTCTCCTAAACTTTATCAAATTGATGGGTAACCCTGGTTCTGGATGAATTCAGTTTATTTTGGTCTCTGTTCCAAGTGAACTTTCAATTACTTGATTTAATTGTATTTGTTAAACTAAATGAACCAAGCATTGTATACAGATCAAATAGTAGGGGGAGATGTGAAGAAACATATCTGTGGGACTAGAGCCCTCCAAGACCAGAGGGGTGTACTATGAAGCGAGGTAACTTCAGAAGTAACTTTGTGTGGTCGGGTGTAACTTCCCGATTAACCCGTACTACGAAAGGTGGATAGTTTTTACCCGAGGTATGCTGTCATGACAATTTATGCTGCATCTCTAAACTGCTCCGAGCAGGTTATCTTCATGGTTAACTCGATGTTACCCTATATAAGCACCGCCTCTCCGCCCCCAATCTTGCTGGGAAAAATGCTGGCACATTTGGAAGACCCAATCGACATTGGTGCACGGATTGTGAGAGGCTAATTCTGCAGGGCGAGGGTGTTTAGAGACTGCAAATCCTCTAGCTTACCCCGATGATGTTCTCTAAGAAAGATATCGATTCTCATCTGAGGGAATTCAGTATCTTTGCCAGCTTCTAGGGCCAGACGTCTCCAATGCCACTCGCTAGAGTGATCACTGTTGAACAGACAGTGTGCCTTGCTTTGCGTTATTTTGCCAGCAGACACTTCATGTATTCCATCGGTGATTCTGAACATCTGAGCAACACTGTTCTTACAAATTTACTCTGTTGGCAATGCGCTGCCAAACAAGCCTCCTTGGATTTGTTGGCCGCCACGGTGTTAGATTTAGCCGTTAACCTTTCTTTAAACTCCTCATATCCTGACATTATCACCATGCATTATTCCGGAGAAAATATGGTGCACAGCCATTATGCACAAACTCAGCCTGTGCTGCCAAACGTTCCCCTTTTACACGAACGTGCACAAACTCCAGTTAAGATAACACTGAATCACAATCACAAATCAAATATTACAGAATACACATCAGTTTAAATAGAGCTGCTACCCATTTGGTGTTATCAAATACCCTCCTTAAGAGATAGTTCTTATACATTGTATTCTTATACATTCAGTTTGGATACAGTAGAGGAATTAACTGTCAAAGTCTAGTTCCATTTTGTTTATAGCTTGCCTGCCAAAAGAGCTTTCCCTGGCAATTTAACTGGAATTTCTATTATTATTGTCATTTTTATAAATCTGAGTAATTTCTAACTCCGTGTCCAGGGAAAGAAAAGTTATTTGATCTCAATATAAAATATACACACCCAATGCACAATACTACAAAACTGGCTTTTAGTCTACAAAACTGGAATGTTCCAGCTGTATTTCTTTCTTTTTTAACAATGGACAAAATCATTAAATCAGAATTGCTTGACTTTCCCTATTAGCATGTTTGCTGAAGTTTTGACGTAATAGATATGTTTGGATTTTTTTTTTTTAAATAGAACTTTATTTCTGTAAGTATGTTTTCATTATTGGATGCAAACTTATTTCCAAGATGGGTGTTTATTTCAACTCTATTCCAAATTTTTCTATGCTATCTTGTGTGAGTCATAATATTTACCAAAACTTAATCTACAGTATGTACTATCTCTACTTACTTGTGCACAGGGGAAATTGACTGATTCACATGCATTGGATATGCCTCTGTTCTGGTCCGCTAAGCTGAATGGAGTTGAGAATCGCCTTACAGTATAATCTACATTTGCCAGGCCTTTAGCTCACAAACTATTAGAACTAGAGTTTATTTCCACAAATAACAGCATCAGCGGGGTTGAGAATTAATCTCAGTTAAGCTAAAGGGCAGTCCCTCTTAGCATTTGCACAAATACTGGCAGAAAATACATTTCCTTTAGCATATTTATTGGATCTTGCATACCTCTGCATTTAATCAAGAAAAGAGTGATATTTTCATTGTCATTGTTCATAGTTACCAAAGCAGGCTTGGTAACAATGGTTTGATTTAATAGGACCTTAATAATAATAATAATAATAATAATAATAATAATAATAATAATCAGCAGGATTCCAATAAACAGGACAGGACTTAAAATGTTCCTTTAAAAAATGATTTGTATTAATTAGATTTTTTTTTTTGTGGTTAATTATACATTAAAGTTACCATTGATCTTCTTTTAATAATAATAGGCATATAGAACACTAATTACAATTACTGTACAATTACTCTTCTGGTGTAAAGCTGACAGCCCCATGTATCAAAGCCTGACCCCCAATCCCTAGCTATGCATG
Source organism: Amia ocellicauda (assembly GCF_036373705.1). NCBI lineage: Eukaryota > Metazoa > Chordata > Actinopteri > Amiiformes > Amiidae > Amia > Amia ocellicauda. The sequence goes on along the minus strand of NC_089854.1, from coordinate 34,321,020 downwards.
CTACCACTGGGCCAAAAAGTCAATACTCTTTTTAAAACAAGTTATTTTTTCATCTGTGGTTTCCCAATGAACCCTGCCCTGCTAGAAGGATAAAATGTAGATTAAATAATATGAAAAGTAATATATATACATTCAAGTTGATGTTTTAGGGACCAACCGTAACCCAACTGTTACCCAACCATGTCTAGTCAGCTTCACTGCCATGGTTGCGCAGCTTGCTGCTGATCTCCACAACTCTTTGTGGTGAGGTGATGAATAATAAAAGCATTTCAGACATTTACTGACAAATATTGTGATACCTGAAAATATGTGTGTGTGTCATTTATTGATTTAGCAAAGCCTCATTAAACAACTCTGTATTCTTTGATAAGGACAAGTTAACAATCGGTGAATCACTGCAAAATCTGTTGCTTACAAGGGATTGACTTGATTTCGGCCTAGAAAGCATGTGTACTTCTCAATGTGAGCGTCTCAGAGCCAGGAAATGTGACACATTGATTCCCTGGGCTGCTGTAAATGCATCAACCCTGGCTCTGCAAAGTGGAACTATAAATGGCATGATACTAGAGCGATTTAACGCTAGGCTAGCTGTATAAAATCCACTTAATCTGTTTTGGCTATTCTTTGAATTTCTAGCTTAATCTCTGTCCATATTTTACCTTACTAACTTATTTTTCTTTCAAGGATAGTGTCAAACTATATATATATACACTCACCTAAAGGATTATTAGGAACACCATACTAATACTGTGTTTGACCCCCTTTCGCCTTCAGAACTGCCTTAATTCTACGTGGCATTGATTCAACAAGGTGCTGAAAGCATTCTTTAGAAATGTTGGCCCATATTGATAGGATAGCATCTTGCAGTTGATGGAGATTTGTGGGATGCACATCCAGGGCACGAAGCTCCCGTTCCACCACATCCCAAAGATGCTCTATTGGGTTGAGATCTGGTGACTGTGGGGGCCAGTTTAGTACAGTGAACTCATTGTCATGTTCAAGAAACCAATTTGAAATGATTCGACCTTTGGGACATGGTGCATTATCCTGCTGGAAGTAGCCATCAGAGGATGGGTACATGGTGGTCATAAAGGGATGGACATGGTCAGAAACAATGCTCAGGTAGGCCGTGTCATTTAAACGATGCCCAATTGGCACTAAGGTGCCTAAAGTGTGCCAAGAAAACATCCCCCACACCATTACACCACCACCACCAGCCTGCACAGTGGTAACAAGGCATGATGGATCCATGTTCTCATTCTGTTTACGCCAAATTCTGACTCTACCATCTGAATGTCTCAACAGAAATCGAGACTCATCAGACCAGGCAACATTTTTCCAGTCTTCAACTGTCCAATTTTGGTGAGCTTGTGCAAATTGTAGCCTCTTTTTCCTATTTGTAGTGGAGATGAGTGGTACCCGGTGGGGTCTTCTGCTGTTGTAGCCCATCCACCTCAAGGTTGTACGTGTTGTGGCTTCACAAATGCTTTGCTGCATACCTCGGTTGTAACGAGTGGTTATTTCAGTCAAAGTTGCTCTTCTATCAGCTTGAATCAGTCGGCCCATTCTCCTCTGACCTCTAGCATCAACAAGGCATTTTCGCCCACAGGACTGCCGCATACTGGATGTTTTTCCCTTTTCACACCATTCGTGAAAATCCCAGTAACTGAGCAGATTGTGAAATACTCAGACCGGCCCGTCTGGCACCAACAACCATGCCACGCTCAAAATTGCTTAAATCACCTTTCTTTCCCATTCAGACATTCAGTTTGGAGTTCAGGAGATTGTCTTGACCAGGACCACACCCCTAAATGCATTGAAGCAACTGCCATGTGATTGGTTGGTTAGATAATTGCATTAATGAGAAATTGAACAGGTGTTCCTAATAATCCTTTAGGTGAGTGTATATATATATTTGGCACAATTAAAATGCAGTTTGTGAGTAAGGATTTCACAGGTTTAATGCTTTTAGAAAGCTTAAAGTCAGTTGCCCAATTTGTCAAGTATTTGACTTTTTTTTGAAGGGTTGTGGAGTAGTTTTGTAAACAAGTAGAGTTCCAATTTTCTGGTAGGTAATTTAATGGATCCAGTCTTGTCCAGTTGTAAGATTATATTTCAACTGAATTTGCCTTCCTCCCAGTTAGGATATGTAAAATATATATTTAAAATTATCACCAGATGTTAATTGTTCATTTCTCTGGCTGACACTTTTATCCAATGTGACGTACATGGAAGTTTGTACAGGTGTTTTTTTACTGACGTTATCTGGGTAAAGTGCCATGCTCAAGAGTACAGTCACAGTGTCTTCTGGTTTAACATTCCAGTGCTATATGCATAAAACAGAAAAGTATTGCAGTATTGCAAGTGGTTGGTTTATATGTACTCATGTGATAGTAGGAGTGTATAAAAAAAATATGTGATTTGTTTGTTCAACTCTTGACTCTTGCAACTTGTAACACTTAAAAGTGTAACCCTCACCACAATCATGGCTGATGTACATAAGATGCTATCCAGTAAATTATTAAATGTCACATCATCAAATACAGAAGAGCTCTGCTTTGAGGGTATTTACAGAAGCCATGATTTATAGAATTGAACACAGATACTTTAATTATACACTCCTACTAACACAAACACTAAACTAAACAAGAGCACATATACACGAATACATTTAAGAAATGTGATGGTTTCCCTTTAAGTGTAAAATACAGCAACTTGCCCCTTAATTAGCATGTTGACTGTGTTTTGTGCTTTGTGGAACACCCTTAAGCACTACTCCAAACTGCTGCCTGCTGTGGCCCATGATTATAACTGACATAGCATTGACTCCAAAAGTCATTATCTGTAATTCATTAGCTATCACCCATGGGTCCAATTGCTTTAAGAGGTTTTCAATATTGCACTGTTGTAAACACTTGCTTAATACATGGAAAGGCTTGAAACAAGAGTTAACACATGAAACACTTTCAAGAGAAACTGAAAGTGAACTGAAACGCAAATTATTTTGAATCCCAAACTGATGTTATCAGTAGGAAACTGTATTTCAAATATTGATTACTAATGGTGCAAAATTGCTGCTCTCCACTTCTTGTCACCTTGCCATATCAGACTTGCGATGAGAGCTCTGTCTCTGAATTAAATCATAGAAAACAGACTCTGTAACACCCCCCACGCTAGGGAGTTGCAAAAATTACATGCTAACCATTTATTGTAGTCAAGGTACACCAATTAAAAGTGTTATGTGCTGAAAATAAATAGAATGGAAAATATATCCAGGATTCTTCATATCAGAGAGCAAATCAGTGATGCAAAAGAGTTACTAGGATGAATATGTAGGCAAATGCAAATGTTGTATGATTGCACGATATTTAGTTATCCCATAGCAGCAACAAATGTTTAAAATATAGCATCACATTTCTTTACTTATTTATTGTTATATAACCTTCTACATTGCAGTGATCAGTACAGTAACTTTGAAAATGTGTTTTGTGTATATAAAGTATTGATTGAAACCACAAGTGACAAACACTCAAACAAACACGACATACAAGCTTGTACAGAGGAAGACACGGTAAAAATAAAATGTGGAGCCACATTTTCCAAAAGTGGGGGGGTAGTCATAAATTATCAAATAATAGTTCAATCGTGCACAAACATCAACACATAAAATAACTGATAAAACGATAGGTTGCATATGCAACCCCGGTTATCTGAAAAAGGAAGTACTGCCCAAGGGGGAGAGGTGTCTGCGCACTGCCGTAGGAACCCGATCGAAACGTCACTCTATTAAAGCTGCCATTGGCCCCTGTGCTCGTCACTCAGAACAGGTCCCTTCCCACTTCCTGTTCCATAAAATGTGACATCAGCGCAGGTTCGTCCTCTTTTGCCAGGAGCCAGGACTCCCGCGTGACCTTGCAACCTTGCCTCCCAGGAGCGAGGACCGTAGTCACGCTCTTACCGGGAACTGTCTAGAATCAGCATATACAAAGCGGGGCTACAACTCTTACATCCTCCGCTCATAATAGCAAGGCCGGCTGCTCTACTAGTGCAGCTAGGAGCGAGGCCGTAATCTACTTGCACAATATCTGGCACAGGCAATCAAGCAACTTGTGCAGCCTCCGTGCATATCATGGCAGTGGACCCCTGATCCAATAGGAGTGGGGCCACAGACCCAATGAAAAAACAACAGAATACATAGCTAGCTAGTCAACAGAGTAGCCGAGCTGAACAAGAATATACAATATGTACATATCACGTGACAGCAAGCCTTCATGCTTGTCAGCGCGCAGTACAGGAGCATCCAACTCAACTGAATAGTACAGAGTGGAAGAGCTCTACTGTGCTGACAATTAGATTTTGTACAAACGAACTATATACACCACGGGGTGCAGGAGCCTGCTCTTGCGCCACACGTGGGACATCATAGCGGTGACCGCTTGCTCCACTAGCACAGCTAGAAGCAAGGCCACACCAGCTTGACCATGTCGTGACAAACAAACTATATACATCACAGGGTGCAGGAGCCGGCTCATGTGCCACACGTGAAACACAGGAGCAGTTGACACCTGACCAAGGAACTATATACACAGCGAGGCAGTGAAACACTTGTAGTGAGCTCCATGCTGCACAGGTCAGCCGGAGCCACAGTCCTGCTGTTTAACACATTTATATATATACAATGAGGGAAAAAAGTATTTGATCCCCTGCTGATTTTGTACATTTGCCCACTGACAAAGAAATGATCAGTCTATAATTTTAATGGTAGGTGTATTTTAACAGTGAAAGTTATAAATTGATTTGCATGTTAATGAGGGAAATAAGTATTTGACCCCTTCGACTTAGTACTTGGTGGCAAAACCCTTGTTGGCAATCACAGAGGTCAGACGTTTCTTGTGGATGGCCACCAGGTTTGCACACATCTCAGGAGGGATTTTGTCCCACTCCTCTTTGCAGATCCTCTCCAAGTCATTAAGGTTTCGAGGCTGACATTTGGCAACTCAAACCTTCAGCTCCTTCCACAGATTTTCTATGGGATTAAGGTCTGGAGACTGGCTAGGCCACTCCAGGACCTTAATGTGCTTCTTCTTGAGCCACTCCTTTGTTGCCTTGGCTGTGTGTTTTGGGTCATTGTCATGCTGGAATAGCCATCCACGACCCATTTTCAATGCCCTGGCTGAGGGAAGGAGGTTCTCACCCAAGATTTGACGGTACATGGCCCCGTCCATCGTCCCTTTGATGCGGTGCAGTTGTCCAGTCCCCTTAGCAGAAAAACACCCCCAAAGCATAATGTTTCCACCTCCATGTTTGACGGTGGGGATGGTGTTCTTGGGGTCATTCCTCCTCCTCCAAACACGGCGAGTTGAGTCGATGCCAAAGAGCTCGATTTTGGTCTCATCTGACCACAACACTTTCACCCAGTTCTCCTCTGAATCATTCAGATGTTCATTGACAAACTTCAGACGGGCCTGTACATGTGCTTTCTTGTGCAGGGGGACCTTGCGGGCGCTACAGGATTTCAGTCCTTCACGGCATAGTGTGTTACCAATTGTTTTCTTGGTGACTATGGTCCCAGCTGCCTTGAGATAATTAACAAGATCCTCCCGTGTAGTTCTGGGCTGATTCCTCACCGTTCTCATGATCATTGAAACTCCACGAGGTGAGATCTTGCATGGAGCCCCAGACCGAGGGAGACTGACAGTTATTTTGTGTTTCTTCCATTTGCGAATAATCGCACCAACTGTTGTCACCTTCTCACCAAGCTGCTTGGCGATGGTCTTGTAGCCCATTCCAGCCTTGTGTAGGTCTACAATCTTGTCCCTGACATCCTTGGACAGCTCTTTGGTCTTGGCCATGGTGGAGAGTCTGGAATCTGATTGATTGATTGCTTCTGTGGACAGGTGTCTTTTATACAGGTAACGAGCTGAGATTAGGAGCACTCCCTTTAAGAGAGTGCTCCTAATCTCAGCTCGTTACCTGTATAAAAGACACCTGGGAGCCAGAAATCTTGCTGATTGATAGGGGATCAAATACTTATTTCCCTCATTAACATGCAAATCAATTTTTTGAAATGTGCTTTTCTGGATTTTTTTGTTGTTATTCTGTCTCTCACTGTTAAAATACACCTACCATTAAAATTATAGACTGATCATTTCTTTGTCAGTGGGCAAACATACAGAATCAGCAGGGGATCAAATACTTTATTCCCTTACTGTATATACAGAGCGGGGTACAGGCCAGACGCATGCACCACCGCAACACAATGTATAAGGAACAAACTATATACAGGGCGGCCTCATAAGGCAATGTGCCTGTAGGCCGCATGACAGACCCTGGGAACACATCGACGGGCTGTCAGTAAATCCAGCAGCAGCTCACGTGGGTGCTCGATTGGAAGGCATAGTCTGGTGGAAGGGAAAAACACGGTTCACTAGCTCCCTCAGGATGCACTTAACAGGGGCAGACTGGGAGACGAAAAGGCAGGAGCCAGAGCCTGTAGGCTACTGGGGCTCGACTGCAGCCAACACCGGGTTCCCAATGGAAGGGACCGGTCTCGTCAAGTTGGTCTGAATGCCGAATTATCCTTAGTGCGTTCCAAATAGCACCTGAGGGCCCGCACAGGGCAGAGCAGGTTAGGCCGACTCTCTTGCTCTAAAGCGAAGGGAGGAGGATGAAAAACCATCAACTCATAGCCCTGTTGACATGAAATGGAGACAGCACTTTTGGGAGGAATGCAGGGTTAGGCCGTAGCGTGACCCTGGAGCCATCTCCCGCAAAATGGACACACGATGGGTGTACGGACAGGCCGTGTAACACGTTTTGCAGAGGTGATTGCCAGCAAAAACGCAGTCTTAAGTGACACCAGCTTCAGCTCAGCTGAGTTCAATGGCTCAAATGGGGCTTGGGAAAGTGCGTCCAGCATTACATCAAGACGCCATGCAGGCAGTGAAGGGGTGCGAGGAGGCTGCAGATGTCGAGCTCCCTTTAAAAACTGCATAGCCAGGAAATGAGACCCAGGGGGCTCGCCATCAATCCGGACATGACATGCGGAGATGGCCGCCAGATACACTTTGAGCGTGGACGGGGACTTGCCCTGGTCCAACAGCTCTTGTAGAAATTGCAATATGACCCCGATGGGGCAATGAATTGGGTCTTGACCGCCGTCTTGGCACCAGGTGCTAAACGTCCAGGAATACTGCGACCTTGTAGAGGGAGCTCTCGCCGACTGAATAGTGGCTACTACTGCATCTGACAGACCCCAGGTAATCAGTCGCTCCAGGCCCAGAGCTGGAGGAGGCCCGGATTGGGGTGCCAAAGCATGCCCTGCACCTGGGACAACAAGTCCGCTCTCACTGGGAGCTGCCAAGGCTCTCCGTGGAGGAGGGCGATCAGGTCTGCGAACCAGAATCTGTGAGGCCACCGAGAGGCTATCAGCAGAACTGTTGCTCGTTCTCTCCTGACCTTCTCCAGGACCACCGGGAGAAGGGGGGATGGTGGGAACTCGTAAAGGAAACAGCAAGGCCACATCCAGCTAACGCCTGAGCGGTCTTGGATCGAGAACCATAGTGGGCAGTGTGTGGACTCTGCTGAGGCAAAGAGATCCACGTCCGCTCTGCTGAACCAGCTCCGCAGTTGCTGTATCACAGACGGGTGGAGGCGTCATTCCGAGACATGGGGGCCTCCCCGAGAGAGGAGGTCCGCCGCCGTGTTGGCCAGGCCTGGGAGGTGAACTGCTGTGGAGGAAAAAGCCCTGTGGACAAAAAACCAACACAGCAAGCAGTCGGAATATATAAGGCAATATATAAACACGACTATTATTTTTAAAGTGTGCTATTTGTGTCAGAAACTGAAACCGAAACACACCGGAGCCCCGAAGCGCAGACGGAACAGAGTTGGGTTGGGCTGAGGTTTTCTTGTATAACTTGTCTGGAAGATTAATAACCTCATGCAGACTGTTTCTTTTCGGGGTAGAAGACCATTATCTCTGTTTCGAAGAAGATCAAATTGAAATGGCTAAAGTCTGGCAAATGACAAAGTTAATGGTGGTACTTCTTTGGAATACATTTCCCATTCACTGACTTTGATAGTTTAAGATTATCTGAAGGCTAAAAATATCTGAAACAAGTTTTTTGGCGGGAATTTAAGTGGTAAGCAGAGCAAAGCATATAATCCCAGGTGAAGTCGGTGTTAAAATAAAAATAGGATGTGATTGAACGGTGAGATATAGATATTACGTACGATATTACGAAGTGATTCAAAGGGAAATAATATCTGGTGTTAATAAATAAGTGTTGTAGTAGACCCATCACTTTCAGCAGAGGGGCAATGCACAGAAGCACTGAAGTGTGATTGGGCTGCTCTCATACATAGCAATGAGCAAACACACATTGGGAGAATTTGTCCATATAGGGAATACATTAATTGGTAGATTGGTGGGGATGTTAAAAAGAGTTGATGTTCCCCATAAGAGAAGTTATATTAATTTCTGTGCATTCCATATCTTACCATCTTAGCTTTCAGTGCATGTCCAGTTGGGTTTGATAGTTTCTTCCAGCTCATATTTGCATATCTGTGGAATGCTATCCCAGCTTACATAATACAATAATAGAATGTGACTAATATCGCTTTGAAATGAAATCTCGAGACCTATTTTTATGCACTTGCCCTTCCTTCTGTTTGATCTGTTTTGAAATGTATTGCTGCATAATTGAAAGCTTATATGTTGTATTGCTCTTGCTCTCTTTTTCATTATAAGTGCTTTGCGCTGGCTTAACATAAAAGGTATAAAGTGAAGACGATAATTATTATGATTTGTTCCTGATTTATTTTTAATCAGCTTTGAAACAGCATTCTCAGAAACTGCAGCAGTCAGTAATTGTGACTAATAAGAAAGTCTTACACAATAAGGCTGACAATACTTAACACAACAGGCAACAAAAAGGACATGAAATGACAGCGAAAATGCTGGTGACATTAGCTAATCATTCGTAAACTAATTGCACGACTCTTCTCATATCAATCCATCAATTGCTTTTTAAGAAGATGATTCACTAATTCGACTTTTTAAATGCTTCTCCTTTGGATGAAGCAATCAGAAATACAGATTTAATATAAGACCAACTGGGAAGGCATAATTACCTATTATTTTTTATGTTAAAGTATAAAGGCAGTGGAAAACAGATTTAATCTTGACGAAATGCACAACATACTGCTCATTCTTTCTGTCTGATTCCTAAATGATTATTATTTATTTATTAGCAGATGTCGTTCCCCAGAGCAGCTTACAGTTTTAACAAGAAACATAGTACTGTCTTGGCAATTGCAGAAGTTTTATCTTTTGAAAAATATTAAATTCATGTAAGGGGATTTTGTCTCAAACACTTGAAGGCACTCAAAAGTTTTTCTTTGAATAAGGCTGTACAACTTGTCCGATGAACGATGAACCAAACTTGACTCAAATTAAAGATAATGCTTTTGAAGTGAGTACAGGTCAGACCCTCCTCAGAGTGCTGTGCATCACACAGCTCTACAAAATAGAGGATAAAACTGATACGCCAAAACACCAGTCTCCCGGTGAGGGAGATTTTTACACTCTACTGATTTCGCACAGGGGTTGTTTCTCTGTAACAAGCTCATGTACGTAATGAACCCTGTTACACTTTACTGTGCCAGGCACCAGCATATTGAGTACAACATGAGCAGATTTGTGTTTCCAACATACAATATTGATCCCTACTCTTGACATACAGTTAATATGAGGCAATCTTGACTTTGAGTGTGTTTCCTGGGGTAACATCTGCGATTGTGATGGTGGGAATAACGATGTATACTGCTGTGTGTTATATGATTGTAATTTTTCAAGGAGAGTCTTTTTTCAGGGTAACCTCTGCTATACTCAATAACCCAATAAACTCCATTGAAATTGGTCATTGAGGGATATGTATTAATGGACAACAATTCACCTCAGTATTTATTCCCATAATGGCTTGCATGCTGGGATCTATGGGGTAGACAGGCTGCATGAAGCTGTTCAGTGTTCAAGAGGGAAATACGATGTGTCCGAAATTACAATCATCTGTAAGATTTACTTGAGAGACCAAAACCTTTCATTCTGACTACTTTAATGTAATAAACATTTTATGTTAAATAATTTTTGATTGGGTTATATAATACACTGAAGACATTCCTTTGATTTCAATCACTTCATAACTTATAAACACTGAACACATTGATCAGATTTGTTAATTGAATCAATATATTTTCAGTCTATAGAACCCTACCCTACCCAAACACCCCAAAATACAATTATGTAAATAATAACCTCAATCTACACAATGACCCTGACATTCTCTTTTATGTAGGTTAATGCAAAATGAATGGAATATGACAAAGTGTAATTTATAGTAGAGGCAATTTCAGCCACATATTTATGGCCTAAATTTATCGACCATTGGTTAAGTGTAGCAGGGGCAATTTTACCAGCAAATCATATAGTGAAAGCCTAAATTGTATTTTAATCTGCAAACCTGATTTAGTTAGCACCCAATCCCTGCACTATTGAGTAGTGCCAGATCTTTAATTATTAAGACCAGTCTGTGTATTGCTTATTAATAATGCTCCTTTAGAACATTGATTTCAAAATGTCTACTACATAATGCAGAGCTTCACCCATTAACCACCAAAGCAACAACAGCAGCAACCTGATTTGCTGTATACACAATATCCGGTAACATTTATATATCTACAATTATATAATAAAATAACAAGTAAAAGCATTATACATTTTGATATAAACTTGTATAAATGAACCCTCAGAAGTGGGAGTATGGAAAAGGAAACCTATTAAATGTACAGGGTCATTGCATACCAACTCAACCTGCTGTTGCCCAACCCTCTCAGATTTTGCTCAGAAAAATCACCTGGGGGTTTTCAGGTAAGCAGAGTTAAAAATGGCTAGTCATTATTTAATATAAAAAATCCACTTAAACTTGATTTCTCGAAGGTCGACCTAAAGTGCAAAAAGGGACATTTTTCCTAAAAAGTTACTAATTCTGCATTAACATTAGTAGACCAGTCTTCTAAAATTTGTGAAACACTTTTGGTTTCAAGTTTCCCACTGGTCATTAAACCCCTCTGAAATCTGCTATATTTGCAATTTGTACCATGTTTAGACCAAAATAACTCAGTGGGAGGCTACTAAAAATCAGCAACATATGGTGTTGGTTAGATATTAATGAGCTCTACATGAACCAGTCTAAATATTTTGGAATCCATTTAGTATGCATTTTTGCCAGCATTTTGAAGTTGTGATGTATGCTCCAAATGGAGTTAGTGTCTCCTGGTATTTTATTCTTTAAATGATTATTCCTTATGAATTGAACGACATGTTACAAATGATAGTAGCATCTAAGTTGAGCCCAGGGTGACATTTTCTTGTCAAGATCAGTTTTGCACTTTAGGTTAACCATTGAGAGGTCACAGGTTGAAGGAAAATTAAAAAAGAAAAAAACAATCTACCATTTTTGAATTCAGCATAACTGAAAAGCCCCAGGTGAATTTTCTAGCACAATCTGAGAGGCTCTGGCAGAAATGCCCCTTTTCTGGTTGAGCTGGCATGGAATGATCCTACTACAATCTGAGATTAGATTTTATTAGTAAATTAAGCTGAGGTTTTGATGTTCATCTTCTTCAGAGCATAATTTGCATAATGTCCACATTTTGCGTAATAAATACAGCATTGCTTAAAGATTAACTATGATTAAATGATTGTATGAATTGTGATTTTTTGATAAATAGATAAAAATAAATCAGAGATTTGCATCAGATACTAGATGTTTTCACTGCAGAAGTGAGAAGTAAATAAAACAGTACATTAAGTATAAACATTTAAAATTTAACTAGCCCCATGATACTTGGCAAAAGCAAAATGCACAAATTCAATTTAAAATGTATGCTTCATAAATAAACAAACACACAAACAAACAAAAACTGTCCATAAATATATAGCTATATATTTTTACAGATGAGCCAAAGAATTTAACACAATCAACATGTATTACAATTATGGATGCATTAAGAAAGGCATAAAGAAGACAAATACATTAAGATACATGCAGTGCCTTGTATGCTTATGAATGCCATACAGGTAGTGTAGCATGTGCAGTCAGACCACAGCTCGGATACAAACCAGTCTCAGGGAGAAGTACCTGATCCGTATAGACTCAACTGAGTGATGAAGCAAATCCCTTGATACCAGGGGTTTGAGCACTCGTTTTAAATTGAAAGGCAGTGAAATCACTGTAACAGGACATTGTACATAGTCTGCCAAGCTTATAAGTCTTGGAGGATTGAGGATTGTGGCAAATAATGATCCAATTGAAAGAAAATTATAGGGTAATAATAATAATAATAATAATAATAATAATAATAATAATAATAATAATAATAAAGCTAAATGTCTAGGTAGCCCATATTTACTGTAACTGTAATTTCAAGTTATTATTGTTATTATTATTATTATTATTAATAATAATAATAATAATAACAGGCTTCTGTATTAAAATTAATTATTTGTATTATTATTATTATTATTATTATTATAATAATAATACAAATAATTAATTTTAATACAGAAGCCTGTTATATCCAAAATAAATGTCTTACTAATAAATGCATACTAATTAGTATCCGGTTCTATTTTTGATATCAAAAATGCATACTAATTAACATCCATTGACGTGTAACTTAACCCTTTACACTCCGCCCCATTATTTTCAGATCATTATAAATACATGTATCAAATATGTTTATCAAAATATAAATAATAAAATAAAATAAAATATAGAAACTAGAGACCTGGAACTTTCAAATGATGTCTGACTCGCGTATGCAGGGTCTTCCTGGCCTGAGCTACAGGCCATTTCTCATAGTGTACAGGACTGATGTGCAGCTGCTCGAGTCTTTGTTCGTACTCTGTCAGCCGATTAGCCCTTAAGGCCACAACTTGTTCTTTCATTTGATATAAGATAAATGCACATGGTACAAACTATCAAGGAAAAGAAAAAAATACCTGCACACTTACTTATAGCTCAAAAAATCATAAAAAGTATTTATTTAGCCCATGCGTATCAGGTTTTTAACACATTGTTAAATTGTATTTTTGATATCAAGAATTGTATTTTTGATATCAAGAATTGTATTCTTGATATCAACAATTGTACTCTTGATATCAAACATACATACTAATTAACATCCGTTTAAGGATTAGATGTCACAACGGCTTGCCATACAAATCTCTTTCATGGAGTTACCTTAGTAACTGTAACCTAGTACATCAAACACACAATAATGTTAATGCTCACTTTCTGCTTATTTCATTCACAATTCTCAGCTCTCAGACAGAAAGTATGAATTAATCATTCACTTCCTATTTTATATACTGTGTACAGTAGCACAGACCTTTGCTTTATTACTGTTCCTTACCAAAACATAACCATCACATTTCAGTTGGGACATTTCAAAGATAAGCATTATGCATTAAATGCAATGTCTTAGGTCTGTTGTGATATATAGGCTTCATATGATCTTTACATATATACAGCTCTGGAAAAAATTAAGAGACCACTCCAAGTTCAGAAAACAATGTTAAGTGTTTTTTTCCAGAGCTGTATACAGTGAGGGAAAAAAGTATTTGTTCCCCTGCTGATTTTGTACTTTTGACCACTGACAAAGAAATGATCAGTCTATAATTTTAATGGTAGGTGTATTTTAACAGTGAGAGACAGAATAACAAAAAAAAAATCCAGAAAAATGCATTTCAAAAAAGTTATACATTGATTTGTATGTTAATGAGGGAAATAAGTATTTGATCCCCTATCAATCAGCAAGATTTCTGGCTCCCAGGTGTCTTTTATACAGGTAACGAGCTGAGATTAGGAGCACTCTCTTAAAGGGAGTGCTCCTAATCTCAGCTCGTTACCTGTATAAAAGACACCTGTCCACAGAAGCAATCAATCAATCAGATTCCAGACTCTCCACCATGGCCAAGACCAAAGAGCTGTCCAAGGATGTCAGGGACAAGATTGTAGACCTACACAAGGCTGGAATGGGCTACAAGACCATCGCCAAGCAGCTTGGTGAGAAGGTGACAACAGTTGGTGCGATTATTCGCAAATGGAAGAAACACAAAATAACTGTCAGTCTCCCTCGGTCTGGGGCTCCATGCAAGATCTCACCTCGTGGAGTTTCAATGATCATGAGAACGGTGAGGAATCAGCCCAGAACTACACGGGAGGATCTTGTTAATTATCTCAAGGCAGCTGGGACCATAGTCACCAAGAAAACAATTGGTAACACACTATGCCGTGAAGGACTGAAATCCTGTAGCGCCCGCAAGGTCCCCCTGCACAAGAAAGCACATGTACAGGCCCGTCTGAAGTTTGTCAATGAACATCTGAATGATTCAGAGGAGAACTGGGTGAAAGTGTTGTGGTCAGATGAGACCAAAATCGAGCTCTTTGGCATCAACTCAACTCGCCGTGTTTGGAGGAGGAGGAATGACCCCAAGAACACCATCCCCACCGTCAAACATGGAGGTGGAAACATTATGCTTTGGGGGTGTTTTTCTGCTAAGGGGACAGGACAACTGCACCGCATCAAAGGGATGATGGACGGGGCCATGTACCATCAAATCTTGGGTGAGAACCTCCTTCCCTCAGCCAGGGCATTGAAAATGGGTCGTGGATGGCTATTCCAGCATGACAATGACCCAAAACACACAGCCAAGGCAACAAAGGAGTGGCTCAAGAAGAAGCACATTAAGAGGATTTGGAGAGGATCTGCAAAGAGGAGTGGGACAAAATCCCTCCTGAGATGTGTGCAAAACCTGGTGGCCAACTACAAGAAACGTCTGACCTCTGTGATTGCCAACAAGGGTTTTGCCACCAAGTACTAAGTCGAAGGGGTAAAATACTTATTTCACTCATTAACATGCAAATCAATTCATAACTTTTTTGAAATGCGTTTTTCTGGATTTTTTTGTTGTTATTCTGTCTCTCACTGTTAAAATACACCTACCTACTGATCATTTCTTTGTCAGTGGGCAAATGTACAAAATCAGCAGGGGATCAAATACTTTTTTCCCTCACTGTATATACAGACGTGCACAAATTTGTTGGTACCCCTCCACAAAAAACAAAAAAATGCACAATTTCCTCTGAAATAACTTGAAACTGACAGAAGTAATTGAACTCCACCATTGTTTATTCCATATTAAATAGAAATCAGACTTTGCTTTTCATTTTGTTTTTCAACATAACATTGTAAATAAAACAAATGAAAATGGCATGGACAAAAATGATGGGACCCTCAACCTAATATTTTGTTGTACAACCTTTAGAGGCAATAACTGCAATCAAACGTTTTCTGTAGCTGATTGATTTGGGCCAGACTTTGGCACCTGTTAACAGGTAGTCTGGTCCACTCTTCCTGAGCAAACTGCTCCAACTGTCTCAGGTTTTATGGGTGTCTTCTCCAGACTGCAAGTTTCAGCTCTTTCCATAGATGTTTGATAGGATTCAGATCATTACTCATAGAAAGCCACTTCAGAACAGTCCAATGTTTTGTTCTTATCCATTCTTGGGTGCTTTTAGCTGTGTGTTTTGGGTCATTATCCTGTTGGAGGACCCTTGTCCTGCGACTGAGACAGAGCTTTCTGACACTGGGCAGTACGTTTTGCTCCAGAATGCCTTGATAGTCTTGAGATTTCATTGTGCCCTGCACAGATTCAAGGTACCCTGTGCCAGGCGCAGCAAAGCAGCCCCAAAACATAACCGAGCCTCCTCCATGTTTCACTGTAGCTATGGTGTTCTTTTCTTTGAAAGCTTAATTTTTTCATCTGCGAATATGGAGCTGATGTGACTTGCCAAAAAGCTCCAGTATTGACTCATCTGTCCAAAGGACATTCTCCCAGAAAGATTATGGCTTGTCAATATGCATTTTAGCAAATTCCAGTCTGGCTTTTTTATGTTTTTCTGGGTCTTCTTCCATAGAGGCCACTTTTGCTCAAAAAGTGAGGGATGGTGCGATCAGAAACTGATGTACCTTCACCTTGGAGTTCAGCTTGTATCTCTTTGGCAGTTATCCTTGATTATTTTTCTACCATTCGCACTATCCTTCTGTTCAATCTGGGGTCGATTTTCCTCTTGCGGCCGTGCCCAGGGAGGTTGGCTACAGTTCCATGGACCTTGAACTTCTCAATAATATTTGAAACTGTTGTCACAGGAGCATCAAGCTGCTTGGAGATGGTCTTGTAGCATTTACCTTTACCATGTTTGTCTATTATTTTTTTCTGATCTCCTCAGAGAACGCTCTCCTTTGCCTTCTCTGTTCTATGTTCAGTGTGGTGCACACAATGATACCAAAAGGCACAGTGATTACTTTCCTCAATTTAAATAGGCTGAATGACTGATTACAAGATTGGAGACATGTGTGATACTAATTAAAAAAACAAATGTGTTTGGAATATCACTAAAATCCAATTATTTTTATCTTTTCTAAGGGGTACCAACAAATGGGTCCAGGCCATTCTACAATATCTTTGTAGAATGAGCAATAATTCACCTCTTTTCACAGCTTCTTTGTATTATTCTATGACATACCAAAGGCATGCAAGTATACATGATGCAATAGCTTTTAATTTCATCACTTTTCAGGAGGAATGAAGCATTATTTCAATGAGCTGTAAGGGTAACAACAAATTTGAGCACGTCTGCATATATATATATATATATATATATACACACACACTACTGTTAAAAAATTTGGGGTCACTTAGACATTTCCTTGTTTTCGAAAGAAAGCAAATTTTTCGTCCATTAAAATTACATCAAATTGATCAGAAATACAGTGCAGACATTGTTAATGTTGTAAATGTCTGCTTTGTAATGGAATATCTATATAGGTGTACAGAGGTCCCTTATCAGCAACCACAGTCCTGTGTTCCAATGGCATGTTGTGTTTGCTAATCCAAGTTTATCATTTTAAAAGGCTAATTGATCATTAGAAAACCCTTTTGCAATTATGTTAGCACAACTGAAAACTGTTGTGCTGACTAAAGAAGCAATAAAACTGGCCTTCTTTAGACTAGTTGAGTATCTGGAGCATCAGCAATTGTGGGTTCGATTACAGGCTCAAAATGGCCAGAAACAAAGAATGTTTTTCTGAAACTCAGTCTGTCATTCTGTTCTTGTTCTGAGAAATGAAGGCTATTCCATGTGAGAAATTGCCAAGAAACTGAAGATCTCATACAACGCTGTGTACTACTCCCTACACAGAACAGCACAAACTGGCTCTAACCAGAATAGAAAGAGGAGTGGGAGGCCCCAGTGCACAACTGAGCAAGAGGACAAATACATTAGAGTGTCTAGTTTGAGAAACGGACGCCTCACAGGTCCTCAACTGGCAGCTTCATTAAATAGTCCCCACAAAACACCAGTCTCAATGTCAACAGTGAAAAGGCGACTCTGGGATGCTGGCCTTCTAGGCAGAGTTGCAAAGAAAAAGCCATATCTCAGACTGGCCAATAAAAAGAAAATATTAAGATGGGCAAAAGAACACAGACACTGGACAGAGGAAGATTTCAAAAAAGTGTTATGGGCGGATGAATCTAAGTTTGAGGTGTTTGGATCACAAAGAAGAACATTCATGAGACCAAATGAAAAGATGCTGGAGGAGTGCTTGTCTCCATCTGTCAAGCATGGTGGAGGCAATGTAATGGTCTGGGAGTGCTGTGGTGGTGGTAAACTGTGAGATTTGTACAGGGTAAAAGGGATCTTGAAGAAGGAAGGCTATCTCTCCATTTTGCAATGCCATGCCATACCCTGTGGATGGTGCTTGATTGGAGCCAATTTCCTCCTACAACAGGACAATGACCCAAAGCACAACTCCAAACTATGCAAGAACTATTTAGGGAAGAAGCAGTAAGCTGGTATTCTGTTTATAATGCAGTGGCCAGCACAGTCACCGGATCTCAACCGTATTGAGCTGTTGTGGGAGCAGCTTGACCATATGGTACGTAAGAAGTGCCCATCAAGCCAATCCAACTTGTGGGAGGTGCTTCAGGAAGCATGGGGTAAAATCTCTTCAGATTACCTCAACAAATTGACAACTAGAATGCTCTAATTGCTGCAAATGGAGGATTCTTTGAAGAAAGCAAAGTTTGA
Source organism: Amia ocellicauda (assembly GCF_036373705.1). Taxonomy (NCBI): domain Eukaryota; kingdom Metazoa; phylum Chordata; class Actinopteri; order Amiiformes; family Amiidae; genus Amia; species Amia ocellicauda. Next base: position 34,302,802 of record NC_089854.1, on the reverse strand, counting down.
AGGACACAATTATTATTTCAATTAAAATCATTATTTCTAACCTTGTCAATTACTATATTTCCTATTCAGTTTGCTATATTTCCTATTTAGACTCATTTCATGTATGTTTTCTTGGACAACAAGACATTTCTAACTGACCCCAAATGATAGTGTATATATACATATATATATATACACTCACCTAAAGGATTATTAGGAACACCTGTTCAATTTCTCATTAATGCAATTATCTAACCAACCAATCACATGGCAGTTGCTTCAATGCATTTAGGGGTGTGGTCCTGGTCAAGACAATCTCCTGAACTCCAAACTGAATGTCTGAATGGGAAAGAAAGGTGATTTAAGCAAGTTTGAGCGTGGCATGGTTGTTGGTGCCAGACGGGCCGGTCTGAGTATTTCACAATCTGCTCAGTTACTGGGATTTTCACGCACAACCATTTCTAGGGTTTACAAAGAATGGTGTGAAAAGGGAAAAACATCCAGTATGCGGCAGTCCTGTGGGCGAAAATGCCTTGTTGATGCTAGAGGTCAGAGGAGAATGGGCCGACTGATTCAAGCTGATAGAAGAGCAACTTTGACTGAAATAACCACTCGTTACAACCGAGGTATGCAGCAAAGCATTTGTGAAGCCACAACACGGTACAACCTTGAGGCGGATGGGCTACAACAGCAGAAGACCCCACCGGGTACCACTCATCTCCACTACAAATAGGAAAAAGAGGCTACAATTTGCACAAGCTCACCAAAATTGGACAGTTGAAGACTGGAAAAATGTTGCCTGGTCTGATGAGTCTCGATTTCTGTTGAGACATTCAGATGGTAGAGTCAGAATTTGGCGTAAACAGAATGAGAACATGGATCCATCATGCCTTGTTACCACTGTGCAGGCTGGTGGTGGTGGTGTAATGGTGTGGGGGATGTTTTCTTGGCACACTTTAGGCCCCTTATAGTGCCAATTGGGCATCGTTTAAATGCCACGGCCTACCTGAGCATTGTTTCTGACCATGTCCATCCCTTTATGACCACCATGTACCCATCCTCTGATGGCTACTTCCAGCAGGATAATGCACCATGTCACAAAGGTCGAATCATTTCAAATTGGTTTCTTGAACATGACAATGAGTTCACTGTACTAAACTGGCCCCCACAGTCACCAGATCTCAACCCAATAGAGCATCTTTGGGATGTGGTGGAACGGGAGCTTCGTGCCCTGGATGTGCATCCCACAAATCTCCATCAACTGCAAGATGCTATCCTATCAATATGGGCCAACATTTCTAAAGAATGCTTTCAGCACCTTGTTGAATCAATGCCACGTAGAATTAAGGCAGTTCTGAAGGCGAAAGGGGGTCAAACACAGTATTAGTATGGTGTTCCTAATAATCCTTTAGGTGAGTGTATATATATATATATATATATATATATATATATATATATATATGCAGCAAAACAATTCAATACAACATTCTAATTAAGCCTAAATACAAAGTATAACTTAAGAATTAAAAAACCTCAGAAGTACAGTTAAGAAAAACTACAAAGCATACATCCTAGATCAAAGAGGTAGCAAGTGCAGATATGATGCAGTGAAGTCCTACAAAAGCTAAAGGAGTGGGCATAGGATAAATCAAAGTAAACAAAAATAGATCTAACAATGTATAAGTAAGCAGGAGCATAATGAAGCATATTTATATAAAGTGCAAAATTACAGTGCTGAAGAGCTCTGCAGAATAAGCTGCTATATTATAAATACAGTCTGAACAGATGTATCTTGTGTGATCTCCAGAAGGTGGTCTGCGACTGTGCAGTCTTGCAGGTTGTTTCAACACTTAGGGGCAAGGGTTGAAAAGGAGCAGGCACCGTAGGAAGGGGTGCAGAGAGGGGGCAAAGATAGTCTTCTGGTGCAGGAGGACTGGAGAGGTTGGGAAGGAGTGAATGGAGAGATTGTAGCTCGGGGCAGTATGACCAAGACAACGGTAGGTAAGAGTCAGTGAAGGGAGTGGAGTAAGGAGACAATCGGGGCAGAGAGAACACCACACGATGGATGAGCTGTAGTAGTTGTCGGCAGGCCAGCCAGGAGGGAGTTGCGGTAGTCCTGGCAAGAGAGAACCAGGGTCTGCACAAGCATTTGAGTCAAGTACTCTGTGAAGAAGGGCCAGATTCAGCATATGTTGCTCAGGGAGTGGGAGAGAGCAGGATCAAAGGTGACTCCTAGACTCTTAGTAGCTTCTAAGGGAATTGAGATGGAGAGATGAGTAGAATTTGAAGAGGAGGAGGGAAAGAAGAAATCAGATATGGAGATGTTGATGCGAATGCATCCAGGAGGAAATAGCAGACAGTCAGGAAGGGATGTGAAAGGGGATGAGGGGGTCAGAAGAGGGAAAATACAGGAAGATCTGGGCATCATCAGCATATAAAGGGTAAGAGAAACCATGGGATGTGATGAGGGGTCCTATAGAGTGTGTGCAGAGAAAGAACAGGAGGGGGCCCTCAACAGATCCTTGGGGCACACCTGTGAGGAGATGTTGCGGTGTGGATGAAGATCTGCACCATGTCATTTGGTAGGTGCGGTCATTGAGGTAGGAGGAGAACATCTGAGAAGGCCTTCTTCGGGGATGTTTCTTACCATACAGTAGCTCTCAAAAGTATTCACCCCCCTTGGACTTTTCCACATTTCATTGTGTTACAACATGAAATCAGAATGGATTTAATCAGGAGTTTTAGCCACTGATCAACACAGAAAATGTCCATAATGTCAAAGTGAAAAATACAATCTAAATTGTACTAAATGAATTACAAATACAAAACCGAAACTAATTGAATCCATAAGTAATCACCCCTTCAGTCAATATTTGGAAAGGCACCTTTGGCAGCAATTTTAGCAATGAGTCTATGTGAATAAGTCTCAACCAGCTTTGCACATCTGGACACAAAATTTTTGCCCATTCTTCTTTGCAAGATTGCTCAAGCTCCATCAAGTTGGATGGGGACCTTTGGTGAACAGCAATTTTCAACTCCTTCCACATATTCTCAATTGGATTGAGGTCCGGGCTCTGACTGGGCCACTCCAGGACATTGACCTTTTTGTTTTTAAGCCACTCCAGTGTGGCTTTGGTTGTATGTTTGGGGTCATTGTCCTGCTGGAAGATGAATCTTCTCCCAAGTCCCAGGTCTCTTGCAGAATTCAGCAGGTTTTCTTCCAGGATTTCTCTGTACTTTGCTGCATCCATTTTGCCCTCTATCTTTACAAGGTTTCTAGGCACAGAGAAGCATCCCCATACCATGATGCTGCCACCACCATGCTTCACGGTAGGGATGATGTTCTCAGGATGATGTATGGTGCTAGGCTTGCACCAAATGTAGCACTTAGCTATTTTGGTCTCATCAGACCATATAATCTTCATCCACTTGGTCTCAGAGTCTCCCACATGCCTTCTGGCAAACTCTAGCCGAGATTTGATGTGAGGTTTTTTCAACAATGGCTCCCAGCTCAGCCATGGAAGACTGTAACTCCTTTAGAGTTGCCATAGTCCTCTTGGAGGCCTTCCTGACTAGTGCCCTTCTCACACAGATTTTTGAGGATGGCCTGATCTAGGCAGATTCACAGTTGTGCCATATTCTCTACATTTTTTAATAATGGAATTTACTGTGCTCTGGGGAATATATGCCTTGGAAATGTTCTTATATCCTACCCCTGATGGTGCTTTTGAAGAACCTTATTCCTTATTTGCTTTGAATTATACTAACCAACTGTGGGACCTCCCAGAGACAGGTGTATTTAACCTGAAATCATGTGACACACCTTAATTGCACTGGAGGTGGACTCCATTCAACTAATTACGTGACTTCTAAAGACAACTGGTTTCACCACAGCTCAATCAGGTGTGTCATAGCAAAGGGGGTGATTACTTATGCATTCAATTATTTTCTGTTTTGTATTTGTAATTAATTTGCAACAATTTGCAGATTATATTTTTCAATTTGACATTATGGACATTTTCTGTATTGATCAGTGGAAAAATCTCTGGATTAAATACATTCTGATTTAATGTTGTAATGTGGAAAAGTCCAAGGGGGGTGAATAGTTTTGAGAGCTACTGTAAGTAGACTATATCTGAAAACTGAACCAATATGTGTGAATTGAGCTCTGCAATGTGAATGTGTAGAGAAAATTAATCTATGAAACTGAAGTGTAAGTCTAAATATTTCTAATAGATTGTATTGGATGTTTTGTACAATGTATTTTTTTTTCTTTTTGTTTTCCCCTTGAACAACAGTTCATGTTAAATTTTTGCCAGAAGTGTGTACTGGTGCCAGTGTAACGGGTCCCATTGGGTAAATTAGTTTGTTACTTTGACATAACCCCTCTGTAAAATCAGTATTGTATTAAGACCTGGGTTTATTACCCTACTGGGTGGAGCTGTGTGGTGTGAAGCAAGCATCTGTGGTGCATGGTTTGAATCTGAGTTGAGTTTGGCGCTCTGACCCACACACACTACACCAGCAGTGGTGGTTTCATGGTTCATATGCCCTGTGCATCCACTGACTTGATTACTCCATAACACAACTCTGGGAGTAAAACTCAAGGAGAAGAGCACTGAATTGCCTGCTCAGAGGTTTGTCCTGAACTAAATCCACTAGAATATCTCTGGGAAAAGCTGGAAAGGCAAATCAATTATTCAGCAGATACCTTTATCCATAGCAATGTACATGATTTTATAAACACTAACAAACTGTTCTTCACAATCTTACAAGCATAGCAAGGATATCACTATGAAAAACGTATACACGTAATAGCAATTGTAGTCTACAAATTACAGCAAAGAGTGCAAAGACCACCTCCTCTCACTGTACTGGAAGCAAAATTGCAGGATGAACTGCACATTATCCCCTTTGCTGTCTATCAAACATATTGCAGGTGGTGTTAAAGCCAAGGGTGGGTTTACACCCTGTTAAATAAATGTTGAGCATCTGTTCAATTTGACTTGACTTTTGTCCCAATACGTCTGGTAATATGTTATTTTACATTTAGGTAGCCATAAATCCTTAAAATATTGTCACTTTGATGTGATGTGTAAGGGATGGTTACTTTTTACAAGGTATGAAAGTAGTGCTTAAAACAATCCATATTACTGAGTCACTGCAATTGTAATAAGCTGTATGACATTGGTTTATAGTTGCAGTCCAAGAATTGTGATGAGTCAAAAGTGAAGACAGACCAGCTAAGTAACTACTAAAGCAAGCACACAAAATAGGAGCTATAAAGCCCTACTATTAAACATGACCCTCTAACAGTTTTCAAGTACTTCTGTTCAGTTTTCAGTTCTGAAATGTACACTATAGTACAATACAAACACTAATTCCAAAATGTGTAATGCAATAGGATATACCTGGGAAACCTGATAATAATAAGGATAAGCAACACATGGACCCCCCTCCCCTGTCAGCAGTCCAGTCTAGTTTACTTAGTTTAGTTAGTCTAGTATAGTTAGTACTCCATCTAATCATTCCACTGATGTCAATTTCACTCCTAGAAATGGGATAGGTGGGGGGGGGGCAACTATGACTCCTTTGAAAAGGGGGGGTCCTCTGGTTCTGCTGCCCACAAATAATTTCAGCTGAGCAAAAAGTTAGGTTAACTCCCTCTTTGCATAACGTATTCCTTGGTCTGTAATAGTCATAGACAATTAAGGTACAAAGTAATTTTCTGTGCATAAAATTAAGTTGTTGTTTTTTCCTTGCAAAAAGGAAAAACAAGCACTAGAAATGTACTTTTGATGAATACATTGAAACAAATGTTATTAACTTCAGGTATTTTAGACAGTTGTCATAGGCTAGGACATCTCCGAATTAAAGTTGACCAATATAAGTGCGGAGCTTTTTAAAATGTCTTCAAACAAGTTTAATCAAAAATCCAAATTCTACAGCTAATATAAGAAACCAACATGGTTTTGTCCTGAAACTACAGCTTTCTTTTACTGTGTTTACACATGTTGCACGAACCACTTAGCGTGGAATTGCACAGGTACACATTATGTATGCAGCAAGTTACTTATAACACTCTATTACATTAAGTGAACATTTATGGAAATAAGCACTCCATATACACAGTGTATGTGCATTAATAATTTAACGGGAAAACCTCTCATTACCACAAACAAAGAAGCACACATGTTTGATTAGTGATTTCACGTTACAGCTTTCGTTTTAGCTTGGGGGGGAGGAGAGAATCGGAGAACTTACTTGTTATAGCAGGTTTAACCACTGGACACCAGTGGATGCGTTCACTAGTGCAACTTGAACTGTCCCATTACCATAGTCTCTGAGGGGAAATCGAACTGGTTACTGGACGAGATGGATTTCCCCCAGGATGAATGCAAACTGGGGGTCCGCTTCTTGAACGAGGACGTGTACCGGTAGAAACTCCGGTGCCTGTTTTTCAGGTACTCCCGGTAGTTCTTTGTGAGCAGTGTGTACAAGAAGGGGTTGATGCAGCTGTTGCTGTAAGTGAGACACGCCACCAGGTAGTTGATACAGGTCTGGGTGTTAGAGGCCAGCCGCAGGGGCTTGAGATAGAGGGGCAACAGCTGCCATATCCAAAAGGGGAGAAAACACGCCCAGAAGACGAGGACGATAGTAAAGATCATGATCAATACTTTCTGCTTGGGGGAGCGCTTGTTATTCCCCTTGTTGGTGACCGAGTTTCTCTGGGACTCCAGATACGTGCGGGCAAGTTTCGTGTACAAGTAGCCTATGATGATCCCCGGGGCCATTATACTGGTGCAGAAAAGGACCGTAACGTAAATCTTGTAAGCCTCTGGACTCCAAGTGGGAGCGCACATCCTCTTCACCCCGTTGCCTTTCTTGGTCGTCTTTAGGTTCACCATAATCATCATGGGCAAGGTGAGCAGGAGGGAGAGGACCCAGACTCCTCCGGCCATCCCTTTCCTGTAACCCTTGGAGCGCTTGACCGTGTCTAGGGGCTTGGTGACGGCCAGGTAGCGCTCGGTGCACATCACCGTCAGGGTGAAGATGCTGGCGTGCATGGTGAGCAGGTCGAGGCTTAAAATGATGCGGCACCCGACGTCCCCGAAGTACCAGTCCTTGAGCAAGTAGGTGCACACTACGAAAGGGATGGTGGACAGGTAGAGCAAGTCGGCAAGGGCAAGGTTGATGATGGAAATGTACATGGATGCGGCGAAACGGATAGAGTGGCACATCACCACCAGCGTGTAGACATTCCCCGACACCCCCACCACGTACACCAGCGACAGCAGGGTCCCAAACGTGGAGGCGATGATCAGCTCGTCCTCAGACCCGGCGTCAGGGCTGCTGAGGTTCGCCGAGCCGCTCAGATTCATGCTGGAGTTTGGCAGCGGATCCCAAAGTCGAGCGGTGGATCCATAAGGTTTTACCCAGAAGATGCGCCGGTGCGCGGGCTGACTGACAGCAGAGACAGGGCTCTGCAGCTGACGTCACCGCGAACTCCACTTCACACGTGTCTTACAGAAAGTACCGGACAAGCGTGAAAACAGGGAGAAACAGCCCAGCTGACACCGCCGCGCTGCGTGTCAGCCGGGAACCCGTCCTGGTGGTCGGCAGACATTCAAATCAGACATCTCGTGTTATTTCTGTCTTCCCTGACTGTCAGCATCCTCTTCGATCAGGGGGGTTATAATAGTAGGCTATGCGTGTTTTGTTTTTCACTACATGCTATAGGACAAATTGAGCATTTAATGATTTTTATGTTGCAATACTTAATAGTTATGCTAATCCTACTTCACTGCATATATTTCTTAACCCCACCCACCCAACACACACACACACACACACACACACACGCCCATTTTATTGTGTTTCCAGTTACACCTGTAATTTTAATACTAACTTAGTGCTTGATTGTATTTCTTTAATTGTATGCATAACTTGTATTTTGCGAATTGTTAAAAATATTAATAATGCCACTAGTACTATACTACTAATACTGGTTGTAGTAGTAGTGATCATTCATGCTCCACAGAACGACTTATACGCTTTAAACATAAATACATTTTGTGCTCATGGTCGTGAAAAGAATAATACAAAGTATGTCATAAGAAAACAAATGTCATGCAGTATACTGAATACTTTAATGAAAAGACCAGCAATTTTGTAAAATATAAAAAAGGAGTTTCCTCTATGACAGACACCGACATATTAATAAAGCATTAGTATCACTTCCTGCAGTGAAAGGGTTTCTTAAGCGCACGTAGGCTCACTTTTGTATGACCTTTACTTTTCTATAATGTATTTCTAAAATACATCTGTAATTCTCTCGTATTTTGTCATACTCTTCATCGATGTCGTTACAACAACATGAATCCAATAACTGATGATGTTGTTGTCGTTGTTGGTGATCATGATTTGCACTTGTGATATTTATTACAGTGAGAAGAAGTGCAGCATGTAAGTCCTATTTTATCACAAAATGGTTTACATGTTTCAAAACAGCTTTAAAATAAACAGAACTACCCATTCAAGTACAAATAAATGAAGTGAAAGGGGTACTGAAAGAAAACATTTGCTTTGTGTGTGTGTGTGTGTATATATATATATATATATATATATATATATATATATATATATATATATATATATATATATATATATATATATATATATATATGAATAAATGGAACATTTTGAAAACTGTTGAAATCAGCATTGCATAATGGAGTGTTCTTCTAACAATCAAGTATTTGCTTATGAAGGCTCAAAGTAAGAAAACGGTTTGAGTTATTTGTTGATTTCACCACAAGATTATGTTGGTCCTGTTTGAAAACCACATTCCTACAATTAAGACTAGCAGAAATACGTTATTGTAACTTTAGACCTGTATAGTCTATATTTTAAGCATGGACAATACAAATAAATCCCACCACAGACAGTAAAACCATTGAAAATCAATGCAGTTCATCTAAATTAAATGATACTTTTAAGGTAAGGTGATTGTCCTCTCAAGCGGAAAGAGAAATGAAAAATGTAATCTCTCACTGCATTCACTCTCAAGTTTAGCCAGCAGTAGAGCATAACACACATCTATAACTTTTCTGGTTATCCTCCATGGAACAGGAACCCCCACTCCACTGAGGATAATCAATCAAAAAATGCCCTACTCCTATACAGTCAGCATTGAGACCAAAATTACCAACAACAAAATGCTACTGGAGTGGTGATATGATTTAATAATTTTATTTAATGCAATCCCATAGAGAAAATAAATAAACAAATATAATTATGTGGATTTGAAAATATATGATTGTGTTTTTAAAATACATTGCAAACAAGTATTAGCCTATATAATGTGGTCTGTGTATTTTATATGCCATTTTTTAAAAATATGGCAATTGTTCCCAACAAAATCTGAGCAGATTCAAGCTGGCTCACTGCCACAGCCCCTGTGCTGAATGTGGGTGTGATGTAGGCTGCTAACCTCTGAAATGTGTGCTGCAAAGGCAAATGCTTGTTGTTGCACTATAAGTCCACAGAGCAAATCACAGACAATTCTGTGGAAGCCATACAGCTTTCACTGATAACACTGCAGAGCTCACAGGCTCCAAATAAGCTACAGAGGTTGTTGTTCAGTGAAAAGGTGAGGAAACCCTGACTGAATCAGGCCCTTCCAAGTCTGGCACAGTCAGCAGTGACATAGTCCAGATTGGAACCAGCGCTGGACTATCTGGACCTGTGTTCCTGGCAGAGGATGTTACTAGTAGAGCCACATAGGAGATCCTTTATAGGTTTATTTTAATAATGCTACAAATATTTAATGTGGGAATTGTACATGGCATTGAAACTCACATATGTAAACAATAGACACTTTAAACATTTTTTAGTATGCTTACAGTAACTCTAAGTACCTGTGTTGCTGTAGAACAAACCTTTTTTTATCTCATTTAATAAATAAAGAATGGGTGGTATGAATTACCCCAGAGTAAAAAATGTGTTTCTAGAGGGACACACCATCTATCTATCACCCCAACGTGCTTAAAAAACACAAATCCATAAGATAAACATTCTCCCTATAAGGGATGTAGCCAAGGACTAAGCAGTCATAATGAGATTCCTGTCTTTTATGAATGATGGAGGACAGTTCAAAATGATTCATAATATCACCTCAATGTAGACGGATGCATTCTGTAGTAAGGTCCAATAACTAGCTTTATACTGACGATGCATGTTCTTGATGACAGTAGTAAATGACTTCACACCTCAAGGGCAAGACTCCATCAGGTTTTTGGTCGATACCTTACACACATTAAAAAGTGTGTAGCCTTCATAAATAATAAGAGAATACAATACTGTATTGTTGTTGTTGCTGTTATTACTTATTGATTTGTTAGATGCATTTATCAAATAATACAAGAATAGAATTTACTTCAAAGAATACAATACAATAAATATACAATGCTATATTTAAAACATATTTAAAACATTAGAGAAGTGCAGCTGCATGTATACAAAGAATAAACAATACCAATCCCACTCAGCAAGCTATTTAAAATATAAGCATAATTACTGACACAGTTAACCCTGAAGAATACAACCAGTATGTAAACATATACACTAATATCCCGTTATTATTCGGAAACACCTAACTTGGAATATGATCAGCAATATTCTGAATAAAACTTCTGGAATATTAAACTATGAAGTGGAATATTTTTAGGTGATATAAAGACCTTATTCAGAAAACTTTTGCGCATGCTTGCAACTGCTGCAAAGAATCTTGGATGCAAAAGAAGAGATAGTAGCTAAGATGTGAAAGATGTGAGTGAGCAAATAAAACATTATGAAACTTACTGGTTTAAATGTAATAATGCACATAGCAAGCAAAGCAAGAAGCACAAATAAAGCAAGCACATGCAGAAATTATTATTTTTTATTTCTATTCATGCTACTCGTCTCAGTGGACTAATCCCCAAAAATGGCCCAGTTCATGGCTGTCAACCTGTCACTCTGTCACATAAACACACACAAATATATTCTATTCTATTCTTGTATTATGATCAAAATGTAGAAAAAAAGAAAGACTCAATGTAAGAAACAGAACTTGAAACTGATGTTATGTTTGGCTTATGTTTTATATCAGTTTTAATCAATATTCAGGGAACAGCTCACACTGGTTTCATATTCCTGTAAAATAACAACTCTTTAAGTAATTTTGACAGTAAATATTATGTGCACACAACAGTTATTTAATCATAATTAAACATTAATACAAACTTTGGGAATCCTGTATATAGTATGTGTCTCTGTGAAGGTTCTTTATTAATAAAGACACATAATATAATATGTGTTTAATATAATAAACATTCTGTGTTATAATGACTTAATTACTTACACAAATAATTATTGCTTAAGTTCATGCAATTAGTTATTTTTCAATACTTTTTCCACAACCTTTACAGATTTAAATAATGCAGGTAAACTAGGAACCATTACCTTAAATATATAAATATATACATAATAAGATAATACAAAAAAGGATATGTCTTATATCTTGGCTGAACTCAAGCTCTTTAACAAGCTGTTGCTATCCTTTTCTAGTGTTTGGTGTAGATACCCATACTCTCATGTTTGTGATCAATTTTGTCTTCACAAAAGCAAAAATATGAGGTATTTACTTTTCATAACTATCAAGTCGTTTATCTTTTCATAATTCTGCGTTACATTGTTTATGTTGGCTGTTTTGCTTTTTGAATTTGGTGTTCGCATCGTTCGCTTTGCCTCCAATTCACTTTTCAGAAGAATGAGTCAAAATTCTACTGATCAGATGAGGAGACAGTTTTTCTTTTCAATTCCAGAAAGAACTTGACATCAGGTGTTGAAGGTGTTGTTTTTGTTATATAGGATCATCTCCTCTCTTGGGTATAATAGGGGAAGGGGCACTAAAATAAAAGCAAAGGAAATTAGGAATATAATGTGTGATAGTTGGCATTAAACTGGGAGAGTATCAGTATGTATCTTGCTAAGCAACTATTTCAGGTTAGACTGCTCCTCAGAATTGTTTAGGGGGATTGACACAAATATCATTGCAAAGTGTTAACCAATTGGAACACAGAGACACTACCTTTGAAGGAAGATTTTTTAAATTCTCTTGTGGCTTAGGTAAAGAGAAATGCAAGATTGATTTATAATGATTCCTGCAATAATTCCTCAGTTTTTATTTACTAATTCATTTTGAAGACTCCTTTATACTTTGTCCTTGTAAAGACTTAATGCTGATCTTATCATGTGTACTGCACTCTACAGTATTGTGTTTCCATGGTTTTTGTATGTTTTCAGCTCGATTTTCATTTGTGGTGGAAGAAAGTTTTGGAGTCGGGAGTTCTAATCAGAATTTATGTGCATGGGAGCAACAGCGCAACACAGAACTCAAAGGATTTTAGGCTTGCATGACACTGTTCTCTAAAAGTTTTAAGACAGAACAAAGCTTTATACCCCATCTGGGACATACCCTCAAGGGCTTTAACATATTATAATAAGTGTCTGAATGGTCATTTCTAATAACTATAGCAGTGATTTCATTGGCATTCTAAACTAAGCCTTCCCATCTCATCAATATTATAATCAATACTCATGAATAATAATCATTCACCTCTAAATTGACAGTTGCATTGGAAGGTAATTTGCAGATAATACGTTGCAAGAAAGTAATGTGAACTGCTGATAACCAAGTTAGGAGTAACAGCACCCCAAGGACAAAGGCAGGATAGGATTTCTATATTTTTCCCCCACACATTGCTCCACAGAAATCAGTGATCTAGATCTGGCACTATGTAAGTGGATTACAGCTGCAATTTGACTTGATGGAGGCTTTGATTGAGATCAAAGCAAATTGAAGAGGGGTATTCATTACTTAAACAAGGACACATCTCAACGTTGATTCTACTTTAGACAACATATTTCTTTCATTTGACTTCCAGTTATGATGTTTTCAGTTTCTGTTAATTAATAAGCACTGAAGGGTTTCTAAAAATAAAGTCAGACTGAATAGAGAAGATGCCCTCCAAATTCTACCTATTCTTATATTTCCTAGGGAGATCCTTTTGGAGATTTGAATTTGTGCTTCTGCTTCCAGAGATAAGGAGACTCACTCACTGGACTGGGCACACTCACTCAGTGTACTTTCTGTACCGTGTCCCCAGAGAAGAGAAGCCTAACTTAGCTGGGTAGCAGGGATTTACTTGATAAGCCTGCCACTACTCCCCTGACAATGATAGTATAGTGCTCAGAACAAGTGATCAAAGTCATTAGAAAGAAAAATCAAAGGTTAATTGTGTTACTTTCATGGACACAGTATTCAACACATTTTGTAACATTGCAGCACAGAACAAGAGCGTTCTGAATGCAGTGCGGTCATGCTGCTGAGTAAATGTAATCCTATTTTCATGCAGGTTATACCAAGTTCAGTGAAGCTAAAGTAAATGAAAACTGCTTTAAATGCACGATAATTTCTAGTGAATTCAGCTTTGCTAATTATGGTATAAAAACAGGAAAAGTGAAGTGCTCTAATTGGCTTCATGATCTTAGATGAAAACAAGTGCTTACAGCAGCAGGAAGCGCCTCGTTGTTTCCTGTCTAACTGTTATAGATAATTCTGGAAACATGTGCCTAAAGCATGATTAATACAAATAAGAAAAGCCAAATGAGCATATTATACAATAATGTTCAAGAGACTTTAAACTTTAAAGCATGCCTGTACATTTTTATAGCTCCTGCAATTTTCACATAGTTCAAGTTACACTTAAACGTATTTCTTAATACAAATAATATAATAAACTATAATTAATTGCTTCATTTGTATTAAACCTATGTGCCCCTTATTAAATGTATCACATTATCAAGCTCACTAGTAAGGAGAAAGTGGCTTGGAACAGCTTTGTCACGGTGGTTCGGGGCTTCCTGGGCAATCACAAGGCCGAAAACTATGTGGAGCTGGTTGAGACTCTGTTGAAGAACTATGGCACAGTGGGCTGTAGGATGTCCCTCAAAGTCCATATCCTTGATGCTCATCTTGATAAATAAAATATAAATAATATATAATAATATATAAATAAAAAATAAAAGTAGAACATGGGAGCGTACTCGGAGGAGCAAGGCAAGTGCTTCCACCAGGATATACTGGACTTTGAATGCCGCTACCAAGGCAGTTTAACGAGAACATGATGGGAGACTACATTTGGGGGCTGATTCATGAAAGTGATTTACAGTATAATTGTAAATCTTGAAAAACTACTCACTTCTAAATCTTTTGTAGTCATTTTTGTATTACTTTAGTATAAATACATGTTACTTTGGATTCATATGTTGTTTTTTTCTGAATTTCTATGAACGAAAAGACACAAATTCGCCTGTTTTCTCATTGGAAATAGGTACATTTCAAAATATCACTGTCCTGGTCACAAAAGCTTGTTTGTGGGGAATAATAGCCATTTTCTATACTTTTGAGGCATAAGCAATTGGGAAATAACACTTACTACCCAGGAACAAAAAAAAAAAAAAAAAAACTTACACGGTGCAATAGAAGTTTGCATCACATTATATCACAGTCAATTAGGACTGCAGTGCACTTTACCACCTTCCCTGAAACAATTCTGCTTTCCACATGATGGCATAAAGCATATAGATGATATTTCTGAGTCAGACCAATAGATTGATTGGCAGAGGCTCAGATGTCTGCCCCAAATGAATAAGGTTAATCATCGCATCTTAATGCTTCTGTTTCTGTTGATATCAATCTCAGTGACTCCTGATGTACAGGGTAATGGTTCATGAAATGTTGTAGGATGCATTTATTTATTTTAATTTTTTGCTGGGGGTATTACTACCTCAGGCTAAATTGAAAGAACTTCTTGACATTTGTAGGGGTTTCTTTAAGTATAATTTGAATTAAAAGAAGAACATCATTATCAATAACTCATATTGGCTATTTGTACATGTGTTACTTTACTAATACACCTTGTTACTATAAATAAGAAATAGTCACATGAAGTTAATAATCAACATGATTTTTTTTTCAACACCACAGAAACAGGAAATGCAAACCAATATAACCACTAACTTACTATCCACTAAAGCTTTGTTTCCCAGGGTATATTTTAAATGAATGCAATCCATATATGACAGTGATGCAGTGATCCATGGAAGGCCTGGAAAGCAAGTCTGGAATTCTTGAAGTGGTCACTTTGCCAAAATTATATAATTAAATATTGGTCTATAGAATGCAAATGTTGGAACTTGTAAGGTGTTACACCAGCAGCCTGAGGACACATGTTGATTGCAATGGATTTCTAAAATTTATTTCTGCCTTGAATCCTATTAACTGAAATGACCAGTAAAGTGGTACTTCCCACAGTGCATTCATTATATAATAGTATAATGAGTATAATGAGTTATATGTTATAATATAGGTCTTTAGCTGTTTTTTTCATGTCTAATTTGTTTATAGAGAGAGAGAGAAAATAAGTAAAAAACAACTTGTTTAACTTGAAAGAGGAGTTGGTTAGTTTTTCTACTTCATTACAACATTTTTGTGAAATTAGTTAATTTTTGAAAGTACGTTTTTAGAATGGGACCTGGCTGTTGGGACAATATAAAGTGCCTCCTAAGTGATTGGTTAGAATGTGTGCATCTTTATGTATTTGTAGTAGTCTTAGTTTTTCTTTTAAAGGTTTATGAGCCCCTGTTTCTTTTTTGCTTCATGTAACACACCTTATAGACATGCTTTTTACCAAGAGTGTATAATAGGCCTACAACATTTCCTCTTTCTTTTTCCAATTCACAATGTGCTTCAAAACAAATCAAACTGCAGCTAGTTTGGAAGTGCTTTTGTATGTTTTTGTAACATGGCTTGTTGTGTATCAAGTGAAGGTTTGAGCTGAACTTGTTCTTACATTGCAAAGAAATAAGAATGAGACAGTCCCAAACATCTGGCAACAAGATAATTCATTCTTTCATTCTAAATAAATTTGAAACAATCGGCTGATTTAAGTATGATTCTATAATTGCCTGGAAAAGCCTTTGGAAAAGTTATTGTGAGGAGAATATCTTATTTAACAAATCCAAATCTGCAGAGAAACTGGAACTTAATCTTTACAAGCGCTCTTTTCTCCAAGTCCAGCAAATGTGATTTGGCATTTTTACAAAGAAAAAAAAAATGCACGAGGAAAAAACGATGATATCCTTAATTCCTTCTTTGCTGCTTTCACCCACCCACCTGCCTCCCACTTTCGACTAACGGCAACACATTCAGCGTATTCAGGCAGCATAGTCTATCAGTTTAGAAATTTGAATCTCATCTCTCACTCCTTTTGCTTATCTTGACCTAGAATGATCTTCGTAATTACACCAGCAACCGTGGCGCAGAGTGCTATTAGCGCAATCATGTTAGATATAATTATTCGTCTTCATTAGCCTAGCAGACCTTGCTATGGCCTGAGCAGAGGATCCCGACCTCTGTGCCAGTCTGCACGTCTGCTTTACAAGAGATATCCCCAGAGCGTGAGAGCAGTTAATGTGCAGGCGAATCCTTGTTTAATTGCAAGCATGTACTTTAGGCAAGATGTCTCCACATACAATATCCTTACCTTTCCCTCACCCTTCAAAGAATAGTTTGATCATGGTCTGTCCATAGGGTGTATCTTGTTTTATGCAGAACAGTTAATAAACAAACACAGATGCTTCAGTTCCAATTATCATTATGTTTTCACTCCGTTCTTTTAGTTTAAATCTGGAAGTTTTAAGACCTAGTGTTTTCTACAATGTGTTCCTGGGTGAATAAAACTAGAACTTATCAAAAGTTTTATATTTGTGTTGTCCTCAGGCCTGCTAATGAAACTATGCTCGACTGAAGTAGAAATGATTTGGACAAAAGGTTAAAGAAGCCATGGGCTTCTGATGATCTGAGAGAGTCAACCACTATATATATATATATATATATATATATATATATATATATATATATATATATATATATATATATATATATAGAGAGAGAGAGAGAGAGAGAGAGAGAGAGAGAGATAGATATATAACAGAGCGAAAAAACAATTGTGGGGATTGAACTCAGTGCCTGGTACCTTTTCATCCTTTTATTTCTTTGTCAATTACTTTGAACATTGGTTTTGTCTGTGGCCACATAGAGAAGCCAATTAAATGATTCACTGAAGACTTATAAATGCCCCTAGACTGCTGCAAAATACTTTGATTTTAATTATTGCTTCAACAATTCTTTTGTCATACAAGCATTGGTGATCAACACAGTGTTAGGGCAAAGTCGAGAGCTGTCTGCGAAGGCCTTTTTAGTTTCTGTACGTATGATTTCCTTCTACTATTGTTTTTCCTTTGTCCATTAATTACAAAGTTTGTGCTCACTCCTGATAACAGAAAGTTAGGTGCTCAAAGTGCACCAAGAATGTTTTAATAAACTTTGGAACTTTCAACATGAAGAATCTGGTGTATCTTATGAATGGGTAATGACTATGGGCTGATATGAATTCTTGGAATGCTATAGATTACAATCATGATATAATGAAATTATAAAGGACACTGTAAAAAGCTTTTTAGTCTTTACTATTGTAAACAGCCTGACTCTGTAAAACATTCTGAGCTCTTCATATGTCCTATTACTCCTATTCCATCTCTCTGGTTCCCTTCCTCTCTTCAGTTGATTGTCTCTCTCTCTATCCCTTCTCCTCTTCTTCGCTGGTCACTGGCCCGTCCTCATCCACCCCCAAGTAATGGAGCCAGATTATTAAACATTCTAGCTTCCCACATTCCCAGAAATGTTACCTTAGCACCTGTACACCCTGTGATGAATCTCTCTGCTCAGTCCATAAACTTGTAAGATAACATCACAAGCTTTGTTTAAGATCATGTTGTTGTCTTACCATACATTCACTGAATATTTTGAGATTCTGCATTTTTAGTAATTGAAGAAATATTGGCATATATTCATGAATAAATGCACACAATACTTTTGTAAATAGTGGGAGGGGAAATGATCACAAGTAGGTTAATGCTACATTTTCAGATTAATACAACAAACACAAAAGTATGGCTACTTTACAGATAAAGGCTGGACTGATTTTGTTGATAGAGGTTTTAAGTGAATTTTTCCCCTGTTACAGAATGCAGAACAGAGAAATAGAACATAGAAATCTGCAAAATCATGTCCTTGTGCTGTGTTAATTTGCAGTACCCAAACTCAGTTATTTTATGAGGTCATGCAAAACCACACCAACCCAGCAACACACTAACTCCTCAACCAACTCCTTCAGACAGAGCAAAGGTTCCCACTCTGACCTCGGCTGTCATTCAGGTCTTCACAATTTGATCAGATCTGCTGGGAGGAATTATGTGTTTTTCTAATTTGTATTATGTCTTCCCTAAATAGATAAAGTCCTACAGTTAAATGCAAAAATGAAGCCTGTAACTCCAAAAGACCGGGTCTCTCAAAGTGGGAGGCTTATCACTGTACTGATTTAACAAAGGGATTACACCACCTGTAACGAGCTCTTGTACACTATGAGCACCATTACATAAAGGGGGAATAAACATATAAGACACATAAAGAAAATAATGAAACTGATAACAAAGTCTCCAAAGAATCTGCACTTACATGATGCAATAAAGGGTTTTATCTGATCTGTTGAGGCTGAGGCTGACACTTTTGTTATCAGTTACCAAGAGAGGAGGTCTGTCTAATGCATCCACCTTGAATCAGGGCTTTTATCTATATGTAGATACATTTCTTCCATATGTTTTTATTGATATCTTGAGGATTCCAGTTATAAATCTGTTGAGCTGGGACCCTATGAATTTCTCAGGATCCTGCTTACAGGCACTAGAGATTTTCCGGGTGCCATTTACAAGAGTTGAGTTTGGGAATCCGGACTGAATTCCAAACTAGGCTCTCAAATGTTACCTTCCTATAAATGACGACAAAGACAAAAGTTTGTTTAGTTAACAGGATTAATTATTCTTCAACCCTCTATTCGGCTATGTAGTGCCTCTCAGAAGCTGCTGCACATCATTGTTTGAAAAAGTGTGTCCCTTTATACTGGGAAAGCAATTTGGAACCCATGGAAAGCATGGATCTTCTGCTACTAGTTCTTCTTGTCATTTTTCTTTTCCTCCTGTTCAGTTTTCTTTAAAAGCAAATCTAAATTGCATATTGGCACACACATAAGTATTTATTAGTATTTTGAAGTGTTTTCTTTGTGTGCAGCACTTTTGAAATGCATTTCATACTGTTTTGTATAAAAGCATTGTGAAACTGGTCCAATTACCACTTCTTTAATCTGACTGGATTCCATTAAAATTACTTTAAAGTTGAGTTATTCATTTATCTGACTAATGAAAATACATCTCCATAATTAATCTCTTTTAAGATGCACTATAAACCAGTTTAGTATTTAGATTTTCCTCACAAGGAATAAGTATTTATTAATTAAATACAGTATAATGTTGTAAAGTTGTCATGTAGAAATACTGAACTCTACCTTATCAACCTGTAGTGTTTTATATCTGGTGAATATCTTCAGTATACTGTTAACCATTAAGAGTCCTGGCTGCTCTTGCACTTAATAAGGATAAAAAGATCACAAACCAGAACCTAGAGGCACTCTTCAATTTCCTCCAGGCTTCTTCTAGTGCTATGCTTCCTTAAAATGTTTTTTTAAAGAGCTTTCTGACTTGGGTGATATTTAATGCATTAATTAACATGAAATGCTCAGAATGTTATTTGTGCGAACATCATCATAACTGGGAAAGTTATAAATTCACAAGCTTAATGGGATGACCCATAAAAATACATTGACAGGGAATAAACATCTGTACAACATGATTTTCCACAGTACAACATAAAAATTCATGAAAAATACAGTAGGTGGCAATTATGAACGAGAACAATAAGAATGGCAAACCAAATATGCACCTGCAATACATTTATGATTAAGGCCCTTTGTTTTATGTGACTTTTCCTTTGTAATTCAACTGCTCTGCCTTAGATGTCTCTGCAGCCTCCCCAGTTACAGTAATTGATTTAAAAAATAAGAAATCAACACATTGTGCTTTGACTAATTAGAAAAATAAAACTAATGATTATTATTATAAATTATAATTGAATACATTGATGTGTTAAAAGAAATATTGCAATCAAAAAGCATTATTTGAGCAAACACATCACTACAATATACACCTGGTATTCTGAACACTGATGGGTAATTTGTCATTTGTCATTAGACCACAATCGAAAGTCAACAACAGACAGACGTTTATCACCAGACAAAAAATAAAAATCTGTAAATGAAAAGACTGACAGTAATTAAACAACCTCTTTCAGTAAAAGCATTATGGGG
Organism: Amia ocellicauda; assembly: GCF_036373705.1. Classification (NCBI taxonomy): domain Eukaryota; kingdom Metazoa; phylum Chordata; class Actinopteri; order Amiiformes; family Amiidae; genus Amia; species Amia ocellicauda. Next base: position 34,282,397 of record NC_089854.1, on the reverse strand, counting down.
AAAGAAAGTTAACAAGTTTAAAAGTGACTTCTTTATGCTTTTGGCATGTATTTCTAGAACCATCTACAGACATTAGGCAGGAAACAATGAGGCCGATCCTGCTGCTATAAGCTCTTGTTTTGCATCTTCATCTAAGATCATGAAGCCAATATGCATATTTTTCTTCAGTAAGTTGAAGACTAACTAAATTCCCAGGAAAATATTTTGTAGTCTTCATTTATTTTTTCTCTGTTTACTTAGTATATATTGACCTGTGCTGCATGAAAATGTGATTATATTTTCTCAGCAGCATGACCATACTGTGCATTGAATGGTCTTGCGCTGCATTTTATTGTGAATTTAATGACCAGGTTCAACTGTTTCTACTAGGCTGCTGGTCAGTCAGGCAAATCTATAATTACCAATGGACAGGACCCCTTTTAAGATAGACACATTATTAATACATGTCACTGACCTGAATGAATGACTTTCACCCATTGACCAGAAATGTTTGATGATTTACAGTATCCCTGCACTTAAATCAGCACATCTTCAGTCGATCTTGTGTCCAGTCAAGCAGAAACTATTGCCTCCAATTCCAGAATGTAAAATCTCAAGGACAGCACAGGACAAGTATTTATAAAGATAAGGGATGACTTTGACTGAATCAAGGCAATGTTGGAAAATTATTTTGGAGATTGGAGATCTGCTAGACTGCACCCATGAAGAATCTGAAAATACATCATGTCCATATATAAAATGCAACACTCAGGAGCCCCTACAGGCAATACAACATTGCATATCCAACCCACTGTGGATTGGGATATAGGCAGATTTGTGGAAAGTTTTATAGTAAAAACAGTATTTACAAACCCATGAATCATTTAAATGTAAATGTCACAGAAGGTGACCAAAGGTGCCTGATCCACTAATTAATTTGTGCACTTATTTGTGTTTCTTTGCTTGGTATTAATGTATGTATTCTTTTTAATTTGCCATTCATAATGTTCCATATTGCCATGTTTTGGTGTATTACTTTGTCTTATTCACTTAATTGCTTTATTATTTGTTCTATGATTTAATTAATCACCATGGCCACACAATGTGACACACCTGCTGTGGGGCGTTGGTTGCCTTGACAGTCTGCAGATGCACCTTCTAACCCAATCAGACACACACTATTTAAAGCCCTAGGTAGCATTGAGAGGGAATGCATTTGTTGAAGTATTTGTTGGGGGGGGGAAAGAAGTAGTGTGACGAAAGGCAGCAGGATTTGTTTTTTCTTTTTTCCTCTCTCTTCACATTAACTTATTTGAAGCCTGAAGCAAGATGGGGGCCTTGCAAGCTGTGGAAAATGTTGACCACAAGGAGTGCAGCAAGAGACTGTGGAATGCTGTGAGGTTTTGTTATTTCCTCCATGTTATATTTAGAGTTCCCTTCCCTGACTGCTCCTGTTAGGTGAGATTCAAGACTGACATTGTTACAGCCAATAAGGCTTTTTATCAGAGGGAAGGGCTTTTTTTTTTTTTTTTTTTTTTTCCCCCCCCCCCCGAGTAGTTGGCGTCTCTTGTGTTCCCCTCTCATGGTTTGTTGGTTGTGGTGATGCCCCATGCTGCATCGACCTGCTGAAGCCTGGGGAGAAGGACAGCTTAAAATCGACAAGTGCACCCTTACCTGCTGTCCCTCACCTACAAGTTGATGAAGGGGTCCTGTGAATTGCTGGGTCCTGATGCTTGAGGATCCCTGGTCTGGTCTCCAGCCCTGTGGAGAAATTGGAGACCCAGAGGGTCAAGTTGGGTGAAGGGATGTGCAAGAATGAGGAAACCAATCGAGTGAGTGTCTGTTCATGAGCCTTGCTGGCTGCTGAGATCCACTGTGTTGTCTTGGTGCTGAGCTGCTGGAGCTGTCCATGGTCCTGAAGTGCCTGGTGTATAATCGAGGTACGGTGGCAAGAACTTGTTAAGGGAATTTTACTCGGGAAGAATTTACCAGTTTATGAGTGGGCTGAGCTTATAAGAGATGTATCAGTGACTCATGCCTTTCTCTTTCCAGTTGCATCACTTTACTGTGCCTCTGAAGGAGGAGAGGCAGTCTGGGGTCCAGGGACATTGTCTTCTAAAAATCCCAAAAGGACATTTTGGCAGAGGGACACTTTACTGTATGTGAGATTTTGCTTTGTTTAGTGTGGATGCCATGGACTGTTGTCTTTTAGTAATGGACTTCTTGATTCACTTGATATTCTCCTTTTAATGTGCTTTCAATAGGTTTTAATTTTAAATTTGTTTTATCTTGGTACCTTTATCATCCTGGTTATTAAAGGCAGTTTGAATGTACTGCGTGATGGCTAGCTCCTTTTGTGCAGACTGTCCTACAAATTCATACATTTTTAATGCTGTTTATTCCTGTTGAAGAAACAAAGAGCATAACTTTCACTTATGTTGCCGTGTAGTATCATGGGAATCTTGTCAACCTGCTGCAGGGAAATCTGGGGATGTGATAAAGGTCCCCTCATCTTAAAGCCACCCATGGCATCACTGCTACATTAAAAGCTGAAATAACTGACAATTTAATTCCTTTCTTCCATTAGGTGAGAGCATCACTTAATTTAATTTAACTGCTCTGGCAAATAAAGCAAGAGGAATAGTGAGTTAAGCAAGCCATCAGTTCTAACTTGCTCTATATTAACACAATTTTTGTATTGATGGAATTTGCCAGACAAGATTTATACGGTCTTGCTAACCATAGAGCTGTGTTTAGTAATTGATCTTGTTTGTCTGGCAGTGGTACCACACCTCTTAAACTGTAGTGCCTATACCACCCCATTTATTGAATCCATCACACACACCCAGTTTCACCTTTACAGTGGAAAAACATGCATTAGAGAAAATGATAAACATACTGTAGATTAAAATGTTTATCCTTTACATTTATCTTAACATTTACATCACTGCTTAAAACCAGAGATTAGTAGGGTTCTTTCAAGTTGAAACTTATCTGAGACTGGAAAGAAAAAGAGAGGGGGGGCGGGGAAAGCAATGTTATCCTGTCTCATTCTTCAAACAAAACTGTCCCAGAGAGCTTATAGCTTAAAATTCATGATCACAATACTTTACATTTCTTTTGTTGATCCCCTTTTTTCCACAGGCAGTATTGTTTGAACAATACAGACTGGGCTTCGCATACAGTGACCTTGATATGCAATTTGACATGCAAACCAAGTAACTCCTTCCCAATACTGCTTAAGATTGCAAATGTACTTTTCTTTTTTTTTTTTTTAAACCGTTTAAAGAAAAGCAACCAATAATATTTACTTTTCCTCAGGTGCCCTTGACATTAGCAAGGCAATGTGAAATTCAGGGGGGGCTTGGAGGTCGGGGTGGAATTCAAACAAAGATATCCCTAAAGATTGAAGGACAATCGTGACCATTGGGGTATGGAGGGGGGGGGTGCAAAGCATATTCAGTAGCATGATGACTGAATTCTGAGTTTGAAGAAATCAAGGAAAAATCTATTCAATCAAATTCCTTTATTTCAGGTAACTATTAGCCCAGGAAAATACTAATGTTTTTTTTTATATAGGTGGGACTATTTTGCATAGTATATTTTCATCTATTTTTTTCCTACAGTATTTTGTATCTTGTGTAATTCTCTAGAACTGCTTTACTGGAATGGCTTGAGTGACTCCTTGAGGTTTCTGATTACAGATTGGTCATATGAAGTCTCCCCCATGAAACAAGATAATGTCAAGAGCAATTTCACTTCAGGAAAATGTCATTCAGATATAATTATGCCCCAAACATTCAATTTTATTAAATCAAGGATTGTGGAAAAGGTGAACTAGAAAGCTTTTTAATAATAATGCAATATTACATTGGTAATATGCTATAGCTTGGTTGAGAACCTAGGGATGCGGTGGTGTCTATACACCCAGGGCACCACCATAACACTTGATGGCTTAACATTAAATAAATAGTAAATATTTTTTGACTAGTATGTGTTGGCTGTAGTTCTCCTTGTTCTGCCTTGCATTTTATTGATTTTATTTTTGTAGGATGCACACTGTGTGAACACTACAATGATCTATTCTGGCTTTATTCCTGTGTTTCCAATATTATAGACTCTCTGAAAAAGATTGCTCTATGAACTAAACAATATGAAGCAATTTAATCCATTCAACCTAGCAGTGCATTCAGAGGTCTCTGTCTATGACAAACATCTTCCTGTCATCTAAAGCTTGTGATATGGTTTAAAGAGAAACAAATTGTTTGAAGTTGTGCCCACTAAACCAAAGCTGTACAACCATCTTACTCATATTGATTTGCTACCTGTCCATTTTAAGATTTAACATTGTGGCGTGTGGGTAGTGCTGGTCTTGGTTTGTGGCTCTGGCTTGCTATGCTATGGAGTAATTTGTGAGGATTTGGCAGTGTCATTGTCTGTGTATATTCTTAATCTGTGAATGTATGGTGACAGCACTGGGACTTAGATTCAGTTTGAAACTAAAATGGATTCATATTAATTTAAGGATAAAAATGCCTTTTAAGAATTTCTTATTAACCCAAATCTGTAAAACCGATAGATACAAGTGAACATTGAGGGGTTGAATTCCATACCTCTATGCTCCAGTAGCCAGATATTGAAAACAAGTTGATTTTCACCTTAAATAATAAAATGTTGCCATTATCATTTGTGCGTTTTGTTTTTACAACAACACATTTTTAAAGGTTTAGCTTTAAGCAAGATATATAATAGGTAAAGGAAATTTCTATACATTTCTAGATCGCTGTTCTTTTTCTTCTGCTTGCTCTTCAGAAGATATCAGAACTGGAGCACATTTTGTACAAACAAAAACATAATGAAGCAGCAATGTAGAAAATGTATTTGGAGAAGTTTCCATAGCTCGCATGCATTTAAAAACAACATGTGGGGAATTAAAGCCTGCATAGTTATCTATAATTTTCTATATCTGTGTGAGAATTAGAATTAGTACTACAGACCAAAAGCTTCAAGGCTTAGAAAATATATACAAACTGGCTAGAGAAGAGAATTGTTGGTGATCCCTCTCTACACTCCCTGGATTACCAACATACTTTCTGAATTGATCTTTGACTTCTATTTTTATGTGCAAAGTGGACACTGTTAAACAAGCTCACTCAGTAGTGTAGAGGAAGTCAAGTGTATTATGCTGTCAAAGCTAAATGCTGTACAACTGTCTTGCCTTTTAATCAATTTAGGATTGTAGACCATTTTCTGCTCAAGAAAGATTTTTGGACTCATGTTGTAAAACATACGCCTACACTATTTACTCATAGTAACACAGAACTTAAAAGAAAAATCAAATTATAGTTGGAAGAAGCCCTAATAGCACACACAGGTATTACTCTACCATCTGGCAATTAGATCTGCAGGGATTACAATTACTTTTTGTTCTAACACCTCACATACCTTAATAATATTAATAAATATCCACAACAGTGCTTCTGTCAGTACAGACTAATTCAACAGGATACTTGTAAAGAAACGCATCCCCCCATTATATTTTATATATGTATTGCAATATAAAACATACATTCCTGTATATTTAAATATATTCTAGACACATCTTGTACTTTAGTCACTTGCAGAAATATATTTATATATTAAAAAAACCAGTAACACTTTACAATAAGGTACTGGTATAAATCATTAATTTATTTATTATTATTTATTATTATTATTATTATTATTATTATTAATTTCTTAGCTGACACGAAGTTTCTTAGCAACTTGCCATTATCATTTGTGTGTTTTGTTTTTACATTTTATTATTCAAGTTTGACTTACAAAATGTAAGAGCAATACAAAATGCAATAATACAGTGCACTATTACAGAGCAGCTCAAGGCATAATACATTTTACAAATTCACAATTTACACAAGTGTATATGAGATATGCAGTCATCTGCGTAGAAGTGGTAGGAGAAATCATGGGATGCGATGAGGGGGCCCAGGGAGCGAGTGTAGAGAGAGAACAGGGTGGGGCCCAGGATGGAGCCTTGGGGAATGCCTGTGAGGAGAGGTTGGGGGGTGGATGAGGAACATCGCCATGTCACTTGGTAGGTCCGGTTGCTGAGGTAGGAGGAGAACCAGGTGAGAGCAGTTCCAGAGATTCCAAGGTCAGCGAGGCAGGAGAGGAGGATGGAGTGATCAATGGTGTCAAATGCTGCAGAGAGGTCAAGGAGGATGAGGACTGAGGAGAGGGAGGCCACCTGAGCACAGCTGAGGGAGTCAGTCACTGCCAGGAGAGCCGTCTCAGTGGAGTGAGCTGTGCGGAAGCCGGATTGCAGAGGATCAAGGAGTGAGTGTTGGGACAGAAAGGCAGAGAGCTGATGGTGGACCGCCCGCTCGAGAGTCTTTGAGAGGAAGGGGAGTAGGGAGACAGGGCGGTAGTTCTGAGGAGAGGTGGCATCAAGGGGTGGTGTCTCGAGGAGTGGGATGACAGCAGTTTGTTTAAATGCAGAGGGGAAACAGTCCAAGAGGAGTGAGGAGTTGAGGAGGGAGGAGATGAAGGGGAGTAGATCAGGAGCAGTCGCTTGGAGGAGGTGAGAAGGGAGAGGGTCCAGGGCGCACGTTGTAGGTTTGTGACATAGGAGGAGAGAGGAAACTTCTGAGTCCGAGAGAGGTGAAAATGAAGAAAAGGACACTTGGTCCGTGGGAGGTTTGGGTGTGATGGGAGAGGAGGGGGGACTGTTGAAGAGCTTGCGGATATCTGCTATCTTGGAGGAGAAGGAGGCAAAATCATCAGTAGTGAGAGATGAGGGAGGAGGAGTGGGGGGCAAAGAGGGAGGAGAAGGTGGAGAAGAGTTTGCGGGGGTTGTTGACAGTGGATTCGAAGAGAGATTGGAAGTAAGACTTCTTGGCTGAGGTGAGTGAGTGAGGAGAATGTAGACAGTGGAGAGCGGTAGACTTCAAGGGCAGCTGGGAGTTTGGTCCTTTTCCACTTCTGTTTGGCGGCACGCAGACTAGTTCGGGTTGAGCGGAGAACAGAAGAGATCCAAGGCTGAGGAAGGGAGGGACGGGCAGGATGAGATGTGAGAGGACAGAGAGAGTCAAGGGAGGAGGTGAGGGAGGAGAACAAAGAGGAGGTAGCACAGTTGACAGATAGATGGGAAAAACAGTCAATGGAAGGTAAGGGAGTGAGGGCAGTGGAAGCAAGGGTGGAGGGGGAGACGGTGGAGATTAGGGTGGAAGGTGACAGAGGGAGTGGGTGCGGTGAGGATGGAGGGGAGAGAAAGGGAGAAGGAGATGAAGTGGTGGATGTTAAAGTCTCCCAGAAGGATGGGAAGTGAGGACAGCGAGGGGAGGGAGGAGACAAGAAAGTTGAGTTAATCCAGGAAGGAGGTGAGTTGACTGGGGGAAATTTAAAGCACTTTATCAGCATATAGCACAATACATACCATTTTCAGCCTGGATACGTAATTATCCTCCAAACACTAGTAGCAGCACTGCCAATTATTTAGCACGTAGAATGGCCACTGCTTTGACCATAATGACTTAAACCACTTCTTCTTTTGAGTTTTAGGTGTCTAAATTATCTAGAAATGCCTTATTCCTTTGAGCACTTTTTGGGGGGTTGGACACTTCAGAGAATTATCTAATAAGACGCCCATTTGTTTTTAAATTATTAATAATAATAATAATAATAAAAATAATAATAATAATATTTATTTATGGCATTTTTTTGTTATTCCCTGGGGGCTTCTCAGTGGCTCAAGTAGTTAAACCCTATGCTCAGGTTGAGTCTTGTAGTTTAGACCACACTATTTGCAATCAGGACAATGTCATAGCCAACTCTGATCAGGATTCACTATATGTTGGCTTGGTGCTGCAGGGGTTTGGTGGGCTTGAGTTGGTCAGACTTTCCTTGGCTTGTCTGTGAAGTGAACCCTCTAAATTACTGGCTTCCTGTGACAGTTACAGAGTTACCAGTGGGAGCTGCATCAATTCTCCCCACAAGGATCTATTCTAGTGTGAATAGAGTGGTTTGACAGGGTATCATAAGATGCGCACAATTATTGGCTGCCTAAATACCTCCCAGTTTAAGCACAGGGAGCTAAATGTACTCACTTTTTGGAATTTCAAATTACACTCACCTAAAGGATTATTAGGAACACCATACTAATACTGTGTTTGACCCCCTTTCACCTTCAGAACTGCCTTAATTCTACGTGGCATTGGTTCAACAAGGTGCTGAAAGCATTCTTTAGAAATCTTGGCCCATATTGATAGGATAGCATCTTGCAGTTGATGGAGATTTGTGGGATGCACATCCAGGGCACGAAGCTCCCGTTCCACCACATCCCAAAGATGCTCTATTGGGTTGAGATCTGGTGACTGTGGGGGCCAGTTTAGTACAGTGAACTCATTGTCATGTTCAAGAAACCAATTTGAAATGATTCGACCTTTGTGACATGGTGCATTATCCTGCTGGAAGTAGCCATCAGAGGATGGGTACATGGTGGTCATAAAGGGATGGACATGGTCAGAAACAATGCTCAGGTAGGCCATGGCATTTAAACGAGGCCTAAAGTGTGCCAAGAAAACATCCCCCACACCATTACACCACCACCACCAGCCTTCACAGTGGTAACAAGGCATGATGGATCCATGTTCTCATTCTGTTTACGCCAAATTCTGACTCTACCATCTGAATGTCTCAACAGAAATCGAGACTCATCAGACCAGGCAACATTTTTCCAGTCTTCAACTGTCCAATTTTGGTGAGCTTGTGCAAATTGTAGCCTCTTTTTCCTATTTGTAGTGGAGATGAGTGGTACCCGGTGGGGTCTTCTGCTGTTGTAGCCCATCCGCCTCAAGGTTGTACGTTTTGTGGCTTCACAAATGCTTTGCTGCATACCTCGGTTGTAACGAGTGGTTATTTCAGTCAAAGTTGCTCTTCTATCAGCTTGAATCAGTCGGCCCATTCTCCTCTGACCTCTAGCATCAACAAGGCATTTTCGCCCACAGGACTGCCGCATACTGGATGTTTTTCCCTTTTCACACCATTCTTTGTAAACCCTAGAAATGGTTGTGCGTGAAAATCCCAGTAACTGAGCAGATTGTGAAATACTCAGAGCGGCCCGTCTGGCACCAACAACCATGCCACGCTCAAAATTGCTTAAATCACCTTTCTTTCCCATTCAGACATTTAGTTTGGAGTTCAGGAGATTGTCTTGACCAGGACCACACCCCTAAATGCATTGAAGCAACTGCCATGTGATTGGTTGGTTAGATAATTGCATTAATGAGAAATTGAACAGGTGTTCCTAATAATCCTTTAGGTGAGTGTATAATGATTGAATGAATGAATGAATGAATGAATGTCAGTTTGTAAAAAATATATAATTCCCTACTACTTTCATTTAATTTGGCATACTTATTGAATCATACACAAAGCCTAGACAAAATAAATAAAATATCTTGTAGAAACAGTAGTATTTTAAAACATCTGTCTCTATCTTTACATGCACTGATCCCCGCAGATCAAGGAAAATACATTTACATTTCAAACTCTGCTGGGAAGAGAAAAATCTAAAGTAAGGTATTTGATCACAGTTATAAAATATGTTACTTCAGAGGCAACCAATTAAAAAAAGACTGGGTACATGTAAGTTGTGATGTGGGGTTGAACATGAAATCTGGGGCTCTCAGGTGGGGCTTACGAAATGTAGGCAGGGGAGTATGGTGAAAATACATGTTTTTTTTTAGTCAACAGCCCTTGTGAACTCAAAATTAAAAACAAAACCTTAGCTCCCCTTGAGCCTGAACTAAGTGTCACAGGGGGTAATTGGGACTAATTGATAATAAATAGTTTGGTTTCATAAGAGTGTATATTTGTGTGCATTTTGTTTTCTCTTATGTCATAAGTTTATATTGAAAGGAGTGTTTTCTGTTTTGTTTCTGAATTGTGAACACTGTTTAATTTAATTGATTCTTTCCCCAATGAGTGCACCTGTGGCTAATTCAAAGGCTGTGGGCTCCCCCTGTGCAAGACACACCTGTTTTCTGATTGGATGAGATGAGGCAGAGGTTAAAAGGAGAAAGTTGGAGAAGCTGAGGAAGAGAGCGACAGGAGGGACGAGAGTCAGAGCAATAAATGGAGTGGTTTAAAGTAATGATGGATGTGACTGCATGTGAGTGACATGAAACTAATTGATCTGTTCCTTTTCTGAGCAAGACATTTCAGAGAGGATTGGACTGGGCAGTTATGAGGGAGGCTGTGTGGCTGGGCAGCGGATGGGCGTTTCGCCAGAGAAGAGCTGTGCCCTGTATTCCCATCACCTGTAGTAAGACCCGGTGGTGCCTGTAACTTCCTGTTTTATCAAGGAAGGGAGAGAGTCACAAAGGGAATAGTCAATCGGGTATTTCCCAGTAATTTGCCTCACCTGGGGTCCAGGAAGGTGGAGGGCAGTTCGAGGTGGTCCATCACCGGGCTGCCCAGCACCGCATAACAAAGCATATGAATTGATTTAGTCAAAACATCATCATCAAAGCTCACAGTTAACTTTTAGCCATTATGAGTTGCATCAGTAAGCTAAACATAACAATTGTCTGTCCTAGATAACACAAGAGCATAGACAAGGTTCCTAGAATTAGATCTAATAAGTATGACCCTGAATTTCTCTGGACTTGGTTTTGAGAGACTGACATGGTCCTCTTAAAGCCACTTGCAGGACCTTAATCAGCTAATGAATAATATTTGTATTCCTGCAAATTATATTCAATGGCATAGCTTAATAGAACAATGTAACATCCATACTGACATGTATTTAACCATCCATTAATTTTCTTCAATGTTGTTACAGATAATGCATCAATAAATGCACATTTTCACCAGAAACACATACATAATTTGTTAAATTGTTGTGTGAAAATCTGCCCCTAGGAAACCCTTCCATGAAATTGGTAAACATATGATACTAGTATGCATGTCTATAATTTGCTTGAATTACCTACTTGTATTGAACAAAACAGAAGTTAGGAGTTACCCAAGTCAGACAAAGGCAGGTGTGAGAGAGAGCTATTTTGTTGTGTTTTTACTTTCAGAAAGTCTTAGCATTCCTAATCTTGTTTTTAGATTTACCTTAATTGAAGTACATCTTATTCCTAGTTTGCCTTAATTGTAGTTAATTCCGTCCAGCTGTTGTGTTGGTTAGACTAGATTTGAAGGAAAGGTGACCTAGTTTAGAAATCTGGAGGTGGAGTCAGTGAGGTGTCAATTGGTGGCCAGAAGCTGAACACAAAGGTATTTAAGCTGCTGTAGAGAAAGAACTGCGCTGTTTCTCGGTAACAAAAAAAAAAGGTCAAGCAGTTGAATTAAGGGATAAAAACCAAGAGATGGTGTTTAGAGCACCATCAACTTACTAAATCTAGAAGCATGTGGCCACTACAGTGTCAGGTTTGTAGAATGATTGCCTTCCTGGATGAACTAAGATTTAATTTGTGAACATTGTTAACATGTTGAAATCCTAGAGATCAAGGTCTGTGATCTTGAGGCTCAGGTTGTTGATCTGCACTGTATTAGTGATATGGAAGAATTAGTCAATCAGCCTATGAGAGAGATGATGTGCACACCAAAACCTAGGAGAGTTGAGACCTTAGAGCAGGAAAGTGTAGAGAACTGCTGGGTTACAGTAGGTCGTAACCGCAGAAAAGGGCAAGCACAACCCATAGAGAGATCCCAAGAGCTAGAAATGCCCAACAGGTTTCAACTGCTGGACACCGAGAAGGACAGTGACAGCTCAGAGGGTGATGGGAGGGCAGTTGAGCACCAGACCACTATGGTGTCCACTCCCCCCCCGGAACAGGGCGGTAGTTATAGTAGGAGACTCAATTCTTAGAGGTGTAGATCACACAGTATGTTCTAGTGATAAGGAGACCCGCATGGTATCTTGCCTGCCTGGTGCTCAGGTTGCAGATCTCCCTAAACTAGTAGACGGGCTCCTGGTCAAAGCCGGGGGGAATCCACTGGTCATGGTACACATTGGAACCAATGACATAGGAAAAGGTAGCGCAGAGGTTCTGCAAGACAAAGTTAAAGAGTTAGGAACAAAACTAAAGAGCAGAACCTCCATGGTAGTTTTCTCTGAAATACTTCCGGTACCACGTGCATGGCCAGGGAGGCAGGCAGAGATTAGAAAGTTTAACACGTGGTTGAAATCTTGGTGTAGGGAAGAGGGTTTTAGATTTGTGGAGCATTGGTCTTTCTTCTGGGATAGATGGGACCTGTACAAACCAGACGGTCTACATCTAAACAGAAGGGGGGCTAATGCATTGGGAGAGCATATGTGCAGAGTAATTGAGAATCTTTTAAACTAGGGACCAGGGGGGCAGGGAGCTCTGACAATGGGAGATGTTCCACTAAGGAAAGAAAACAAAGGGAAACTGCTAGTAGGAAAGTCCTGAAATGTTTGTACCTCAATGCCAGGAGTATGAGGAACAAGATGTTAGACCTAGAAGCCACAGTGCTGGCAGGTGACTATGATGTTGTAGGAGTGACAGAAACATGGTTTACAGAAAATAATGGGGATGAATACAAATTGAAAGGATACACACAGTTTAGGAGAGACAGGCAAAATCAAAGTGGTGGTGGGGTAGCATTATATGTCAGAAATGACATTGAGGCAGAAGAACTCAAATTCGATTGTAGTAACGAAACAGAATCTTTGTGGGTTAAACTTTTGAATAAAAGATCTGGAGGATTAGCGGTAGGAGTGTGTTACAGAACACCCAATTCAGATATTCAGAAAGATGTTATATTGTACAATGTAATCAGGACTGCATGTAGCAATGATGTGGCTGTTATAATGGGGGATTTCAATTTCCCAAACATAGACTAGGAAAGCCCAATTGGGACTACAGAAGCAGAAATATAAATGGTTGAGATGGTAAATGACTGCTTTCTAACTCAATTTGTCAGGGAACCAACCAGAGAGAGTGCATGCATTGACTTGATCTTTTCAAATGACCAAGATAGAGTCAGAGGTACACTAGTTAGAGAACTAACTTTCATACTTGGCATACTTCCAAAAAACAAGGACCAAGTCTAAAACAATGATCTACAAATTTTAGAAAAGCAAGCCTTGAAGGCGGCACTTAGAAGAGTTAGACTGGAGCACACTGGATACAGATTCAGCAGAAAATGGATGGTTATATTTTAAGAATATACTACTTGTGGCTCAGGAGAAATTTGTACTAAAACTTAGCAAATTGAGGACCAAAAAGCAATGGCCAAAATGGTTTAATAGAGCTAAACAAAAAAATATCAAGAGAAAGAAAATGTTGTATAGCGCATACAAAAGAGTAGAGATAGATAGGGATAGAGAAACTACTTACAAGGAATATGTTGAACTGCAAAGAGATCTTAAGAAAGGGATCAGGAAAGCAAATGGGGAAATAGAAAGAAAAACATAGCTCTTGGAGCTAAAACTAATGTTAAGAGCTTTTTTCAATACTACAACAGCAAGAGGTCAATAAAGGAGGAAGTGAAACCGATAAAGGGCAAAAATTGAAGTATCTTGGAAAACGAACAAGATGTGGCAAATGTTCTAAATGAGTGTTTCACAGAGGTTTTTACAAAAGAAAAAACAGATAACATGCCACAGGTTAAAAACCAGTCCAGTCAATCCCTAAGAGAGATCAGGATAAATGAGGAGGAGGTACTACAGGGACTAGCAGAATTAAAAACAAACAAATCACATGGGCCAGATGGTATAATTCCAATAGTAATTAAATAAATATGCCAAATGACACTTAGAACAGGGGATGTGCCAACTGACTGGAAGAAGGCAAATGTCATACCAATCCACAAGAAAGGGGACAAAACTCAGCCCGGAAATTACAGACCAATCAGTCTCACCTGTATTACTTGTAAAATGTTGGAAAAATTATTAGACAGAAAATAGAGGAGCATCTTAATAAAAAACATATTCTTGGAGATAGTCAACATGGGTTTACACGAGGCAGATCATGTCTTACTAATCTGTTAGAGTTCTTTGAACATGCAACATCAGCTGTAGATCACATGAAAGCATATGATATGATATACTTTTCAAAAGCTTTTGATAAGGTTCCACACCAAAGACTGATCCTCAAATTGGAAGCTGTAGGCATTCAGGGTAATATAAGTAGATGGATTATGAACTGGTTGATGTATAGGAAACAGAGGGTGTCGATTAGAGGAGTTGCTTCTAACTGGAGTGAGTTGTTAGTGGAGTTCCACAGGGATCAGTATTAAGGCCTATGCTTTTTCGAATCTATATTAATGATCTATGATCTGATCTTTGATCTATGAGCCATTAATCAGTTTCAAATTAAAATAAGTCAAGAAACACACCACTTACATTTCCATTCTTCGGGCAGTATGATGGGCTGATCTCATTCTCTTTCAAAAGATTTGGACTACCAACTTGCAACCTTATTTGTGTTTCAGTGGGCCATTACACTACACTGACACTGTAACCTAGTTCGAGTAGATTGATGTCCATTGATCACAGAGATGGTGCAGAGTTAACAGTGGGTAATGAGAATACGAGGTCTACCTTACATACACCAGAGCCTTAATAATATATTGTGGTGCACCATTGGAGACTAATATTATAGACTAAGAAACAATCAAACAACCTCAATATGACTGGGAACTGGAAATCTCTTTTAGTGATCCCAAAAGAGACTGATCCAGATTGAGACTCGTGAGCTTGCATAGCTGTAGTTTCACAACCTTTCTCTCTAGTGATAAAATAATTACAATAAGTCAAGGTGAAAACCACAAGAGAGTAGAAAACAGGCTAATTAACACAACGACTGCTGCTTAATGTTTCACCCTGGTGTCTGCTTGTTTCTACGTAATTCATAACAACATGTTAAGTTAATGCTTATTACAGGATATTTTGGCTAAGAAACAAAAAGGAAAAAACATGTTTTTTTATTGTATAAGAACATAAATGTTCCATGTTAGAGGAGGTCCATGTTGTTTATATTTTTACAAGCTAATCCAATCCCGATTTTCATTCAGCAGTTTTTTATGTGAAACCGTGTCAGCCTCAACTAAATGCTTGTTCTTGACTCTCATATCTCTTTGGGTAAAGAAAAATGTACCATTTTCTAAAATGTATCTAATATTAATTTTCATGTGAGGCTTCTGGTTTCAAAGTTGAGATTCCTTTAAACTCTGTGTTAGACAGACAGTGGAAATACATTTTTTGTAGTGTTTTGAGCAAAACTGCTCACTGTATTCAAAATAAGATCTTAATAATACATTGTATCATTTTTTATTATATGATACAATCATTCTATTAGCCTTTTGACTATATCAAGCCAAAAGGGTGAATGGACATGAATTCATAAATCCTTTAAGCAATGACAGGCTTGGATATTCATTTGTTTAGTTACTCTATATGAGCTATCTGTTAAGGATACACATGGTATCAATTTTGTAATTTATTTTTTATTAAATTGTATAATTTAAATTGTAAATTAATCGCATGCGTTTACATTTTAACACTGACAGCCTTAAATATTATCAGTGTATAACAATACATTATTTCTGGTCAGCTGAACAGGTCTTTTTGTTGTTGTTTTTTTAGAGAGAACAGTGAATAAACATCTGAATACTCGTCAATCCCCAAGGACCAGAGTACCTTTATTTGGGAACACAGTTGTTAAATCAATTAAACAAGTAAATTGTTCAGTCATTAGAAATGTGTGACCTCTAAAATTAACTGGATTGGGGCTCTCTAGGCCCAGAGTTTACCAAAATCTTCCCAGCTCTGAACAAATCAATAAATCATACTTTCCTACATTAACCTATTACAAGTCTGCTGAGCAATTTTTCATAATAAAGGAAAATAAAGCACCCACCTGGTACTGAATCAATTCCTACCACACATAAGTGGATTATAAACTATACACATCTATAATTATATTGACATCTGCAATTAATTCTGATTTAAATATAATTAATGCGATATTTTCTGATGAAAGCTGTTTTATGTTGTAAGACACTATTGATCTTTATAGAGCATGATTTACAATAATAGTAATCTACATTGTCATGGTGGTAATCCTTCCCAATAAAATATGTGATTCATGCAAAACATGCAGTACATACATGTTAAATATGTACTACAAAGAATAACTACTTGTTTTTAAGCAGCATTTTAGGGATATGTGCTTCTTTTTCACAGCAGGTTTAATCATGTATGTAAGATATGTGTTTGGGAAAAGAAAACATAATCTACTAATAAAGAGTCTCATGATTTAGTTAGTGACTTTTATTTATTCATGTATTTATGTATAAGAACATAAAGTTTACAAACGAGAGGAGGCTATTCGACCCATCGTGCTCGTTTGGTGTCCATTAATATCTAAGTGATCCAAGGATCCTATGTTTGCATGTATTGCATGAATGTATGTGCATGAAATTAGTAAACTGTTTTAAAGGTAAGCTATTCAGGGCTGTCAACATTGTTTCAGCTGCAGTGGTACATTTTAATTATTTACCGAAAACAAAAGTAAAAATTACAAAAAGTAAAAACTGCTGTGCAGACAGAATCCTCTGTTGACCTGACTATGCTTATGGTAGATAAAGATATATGTAGCTGAAGATACAGAAAATAATGAATCTGCAAACATTAAATATGAAAGTGTGCAAGCTTTGAATATTTTTCTTGTTTCAAATATTAAAATATGCAAATAATCTATGCTCTATGACATCTCGTAGGAAAATAAATAAATACTGGATGTGAAATTCAATTCCTATCACATAATTTCCATTTGCACCTGTAACTTTGAGTCAACAAAACTATTATAAATTATTACACCTATTTTAAGTATGAATGTCTCCAGTTTATTTGTGTTATAAGTTTTGTGATATAAATGTAATATAAGTTGTATTTCAATTTCAAAACAGTTCCCCCAGAGGGTGTTTGGAATTACTCTTCCCCATGAAAAAACTATTTAAAAAGCTGTCGATAGGCCCCTGTATACAGTCAGTCATTTGGCCCGCCCGCTGCTTCAGCCCAAGAAACACCCAGGAGAAACACCCTCTTTGCCTTTTCAAAGAGACACAATAGCCTTACTGCTGTTGTGTTTTGAATTATTTCACTCAGAAGCTTGCCTTATGATTCTCTTTATGTATATTAGTGCTTCTACTATTATTATTATATATAGCAGTATGGTGGTGTGTGTGTGTGTGTGTATATATATATATATATATATATATATAATATAATGGACTTCTGTGAGTGGTTAACCAACCAAAAATGCATACATTTAATAGAAAATTTAATGCATTGAACTATCAATTCATGTGTTGTTTGTAAACAATAACATTGATGTTAAAATTGAGTAATTGTTCCAGCAATCAGTGTTGATTTTTGTTTGTTGTTGACAAATTGTGTTCCTACTTGTAAAGATAGTATTTAAATTAATTATTTACACATTTTAAGAAATAATGTGGAATAAGATTTAGTAATAAATAGATGCATGTCTAAAACATACTGTCTTCTCTTCCACAATAACACACTGAGCACAGTCAGAATATTAAAATGATGTGGATGACTCTTAACCCTTGGGAATGCAGAAATAATTTGCATTTTTTATCTGTACAGTTCACCTTCATTGACTTTAATGAAGCAATGAGACCACAGATATGTTATTAATTGAAATGGCAATGACTCGGAATGCTTTTCGTAAAGCCTTACAAACAAACCTTCATACAGCTTCCTGAAATAATTAAATAATTAACAGTGTTGTATATAGCTTAAGCCTGAAAAGTAAGAGATTCATGTTTCCACAAAATCTTACATTTTCAGTCTTTTGTAACATGAAGCCAGCATTCATATCATAGGAGTTCACTACTATTTGGACAGTTGGCTTAGGTATGCTATACTTTCTAGCAATGAATTATTATTTTCTATTCACTATTATTATGCAGACACAAGGTAACTTACAAATTGATATCAATAGGTTGTGAATGCTATTTATCTGAAAAAGGAAGCACTGCCCAAGGGGGAGGGGTTTCTGCGCACTTCCGTAGGAACCCGATCGAAAACGTCACTCTATCAAAGCTGACATTGGCCCCTGTGCTCGTCACTCAAAACAGGTCCCTTCCCACTTCCTGTTCTATAAAACGTGACGTCAGTGCAGGTTCGTCCTCTTTTGCCAGGAGCTAGGACTCCCACGCGACCTTGAAACCCTTGGGCAGTGCTTCCTTTTTCAGATAACCAGGGTTCCATTCACAACCTATCATTATCTTTCAAGTCGGAAGCACTGCCCAAGGGGGAGGGGTTACTGTATAACAAAACTGTTGCAGGGGAGGAGGCAGTAAGCTGATAAGGGAGCCTGCCCCGAAGTGTACCGCTAGAGAGCCTCGGCAACACAAATCTGGACAGGAGCCGCAGAGGCCCCTTGGGGCCACACCAGGGCTGCCCAGGAGTGAGGACTGCAGCCACGCTCCACCGGGAACTGTCTGCAATCAGCAAATACAAAGTGGGGCTACAGAGGTAAACTCTTACGCCCTCCACTCACAATAGCAAGGCCGACTGCTCTACTAGTGCATCTAGGAGTGAGACAATTTATACAGCATGGCAGCAGGAACATTCATCCTGCCTCCGCGCAGCACAGGAGAAATCATGTTCAATGAATGGTACAGAGCGGCCAGTCCACTGTGCTGTCATAACAACTATACACTTCGTGGGGAGCAGGAAGCAGATCATGCACTACCACGTAACATGGGAGCAGTTGTCACCAATTAGCGCAGCTAATGCAGGACAACAGCAGGCTCCACCATGACAATCAAACCATAAACATTGCTTTGTGCAGGAAAACTGTTCATGCACTTTCCACATAACATGGAAGCATTGGCCGCTTGCTCCGCTAGCCCAGCTGGGAGCGACGCCACAACAGCTCTACAATGTCATACAAACGAATTAATATACACCACGGGGTGCAGGAACCAACTCATGCGCCACCCACGGAACTCGGGAGCAGTTGACGCCTGCTGAGTAGCTCTACTGTGCTGACAAATGAAAACTATGTACACAGCAGAATACGAGAGCCTGCTCAAGTTCTTACTGCTGAGGACAGCAGCAGCAGTCTCATGCTCTATGGCACACAGCCAGAGCGGGACACAGACCTACTGACCAAGGAACTATGTACACAGTGAAGCAGTGAGAACAACTTGAGCGCCATCAGCTGGGAACAGTGGTAGTGAGCTCCAGCCTACACAAGCTAGAACAGAGCCACAGTCCTGCTGTTTACACGTTATTTATATATATAGCGGGATACAAGCCAGACACATGCACCATCGCAACACAATGCAATAATGAATTAACTATATACAGGGCGGCCTCATAAGGCAACATACCTGAAGGCCACATGACAGAACCTGGGAACACATCGACAGGTTGTCAGCAAGTCCAGGAGCAGCTTGCGTGGTAGCTCAACTGAAAGGCATAGTCCGGTAGAAGGGAAAGACACAGTTCAAATAGCTCCATCAGGATGCGCTTAACAGGAGCAGACTGGGAGAGGAAATCAGGAGCCAGAACCCGAAGGATACTGGGGCTCGATTGCAGCAAACACCAGAATCCCAATGGAAGGGACCGGCCCCAACACATCCAACCTGTAGAACCGGACAAATGTAGCAGCGAAGCCCAAGCTGCAGCCGCACAAATGTCTGTCAAGGGGGTGCCTTGAAAAAGGGCCCATGATGTGGCAATGCCTTGAGTCGAGTGGGCCACCAGGTGTTCAGGCACCGGGGTCCCAGTGGACTTGTAGGCCATGGTAATAGTGTCCACAATCCAATGCTAGAGGTGCTGCTTTGAAAGCACCTGGCCCTGTGTCCGCGCTCCATAAGACACAAGAAACAGTTGGTCCAAGCGTCTAATGTCCTAACTGCATTTCAAATAGCACCTGAGGGCCCGCACAGGGCAGAGCAGGTGAAGCCGACACTTTTGCTCTGAAGTGAATGGAGGAGGAGGAAAAGCCATCAACTCAATAGGCCTGTTGACATGGAATGGAGACAGCACATTTGGGAGTTATGCAGGGTTAGGCCGTAGCGTGACCGTGGAACCATCTCCCACAAAACGACCACACGATGGGTGTACAGACAGGGCGTGTAACTCGCTCACACATTTTGCAGGTGATTGCCAGCAAAAATGCAGTCTTAAGTGACACTAGCTTCAACTCAACTGAGTTCAGTGGCTCAAATGGGGATTGGAAAAGTGCCTCCAGCACTACATCAAGTTGCCATGCGGGCAGTGAAGGGGTGCGAGGAGGCCACAGCTGTCGAGCTCCCTTTAGAAACTGCACAGCCAAGAAATGAGACACTGGGGAGTCGCATCAATCCGGACATGAGATGGCCACCAGATGCACTTTGAGCGTGGACAGAGACTTACCCTGGTCCAACAGCTCTTGTAAAAATTTTAATATGACTCCAATGGGACAATTAATTGGATCTTGACCGCCATCTTGGCACCAGGTGCTAAACGTCCGCCAGAGGTAGGAATACTGTACCTTGTACAGTGCATCCGGAAAGTATTCACAATGCTTCACTTTTTCCACATTTTGTTATGTTACAGCCTTATTCCAAAATGGATTAAATTAATTATTTTCCTCAAAATTCTACAAACAATACCCCATAATGACAACGTGAAAGAAGTTTGTTTGAAATCTTTGCAAATTTATTTAAAATAAAAAACAAAAAAAGCACATTTACATAAGTATTCACAGCCTTTGCCATGACACTCAAAATTGAGCTCAGGTACATCCTGTTTCCACTGATCATCCTTGAGATGTTTCTACTTCTTGATTGGAGTCCACCTGTGGTAAATTTAGTTGATTGGACATGATTTGGAAAGGCACACACCTGTCTATATAAGGTCCCACAGTTAACAGTGCATGTCAGAGCACAAACCAAGCCATGAAGTCCAAGAAATTGTCTGTAGACCTCTGAGACAGGATTGTATCGAGGCACAGATCTGGGGAAGGGTACAGAAACATTTGTGCAGCATTGAAGGTCCCAATGGGCACATTGGCCTCCATCATCCATAAATGGAAGAAATTTGGAACCACCAGGACTCTTCCTAGAGCTGGCCGCCTGGCCAAACTGAGCGATTGGGGGAGAAGGACCTTAGTCAGGGAGGTGACCAAGAACCCGATGGTCACTCTGACAGAGCTCCAGCGTGTCTCTGTGGAGAGAGGAGAACCTTCCAGAAGAACAACCACAGCAATGTACAGAGACATCCTTGATGAAAACCTGCTCCAGAGCGCTCTGGACCTCAGACTGGGACAAATGTTCATCTTCCAACAGGACAACGACCCTAAGCACACAGGCAAGATAACAAAGGAGTGGCTACAGGACAACTCTGTGAATGTCCTTGAGTGGCCCAGCCAGAGCCCAGACTTGAACCCGTTTGAACATCTCTGGAGAGATCTGAAAATGGCTGTGCACCGACACTCCCCATTCAACCTGATGTAGCTTGAGAGGTCCTGCGAAGAAGAATGGGAGAAACTGCCCAAAAATAGGTGTGCCAAGCTTGTAGCATCATACTCAAAAAGACTAGAGGCTGTAATTGGTGCCAAAGGTGCTTCAACAAAGTATTGAGCAAAGGCTGTGAATACTTATGTACATGTGCTTTTTTTGTTTTTTATTTTTAATACATTTACAAAGATTTCAAACAAACTTCTTTCACATTGTCATTATGGGGTATTGTTTGTAGAATTTTGAAGAAAATGATGAATTTAATCAATTTTGGAATAAGGCTGTAACATAACAAAATGTGGAAAAAGTGAAGCGCTGTGAATACTTTTCGGATGCACTTTAGAGAGAGCTCTTGCCGACTGAATAGTGGCTACTACTGAAGTCAAAACAGCAGAGTCCTTGACCTCCTTCCAGCGCTTACTCAAAACACATCTTTTCAGACAATACTTGTAATTTTTGTCCTTTACTCTCCTGTAGGATAGCACTTTACAATGTTTTAACATGCTTCTTGCGTTACTTATACTCATATTATTTTGATTTCCCCTTTGCTCCCTTTCCCGTAGCCCTTGACTGTGACCTAACATCTTGTCCGCACTTCGCTTTTACTACCCAGGAGATAAGACTTAATTTATTGTATTTACTTCTGTAAATTGGAATTTGTAAAATGTATTATGCTTTGAATTGCTTTGTATTATGTAAATCTGAATGTATAATGTTTGATGCCTTGTACTGAACTGTATTTTGTGCACTTTGTATTGTGCTTATGTTTTGTAAGTCGCCCTGGATAAGGGCGTCTGCCAATAAATAAATAAATACATAATAATAATAATAATAATAATAATACTGTCTCTGACAGACCCCAGGCAATCAAACGCTCCCACTCAGGGTCCAGGCCCAAAGCTGGAGGAGGCCCGAGAAGCAGATGGCATGCTAGACAGTACAGTGTGTGCGACCAGAGACCTCCTTGCCTGTTGATATAAGCATCCACCGCTGTGTTTTCCGTCCGAACCAGCAGATGTCTGTGATTCGATTGGAGCTTGATCGCAGCAAGGATGCATCTGCAAAGACCCGAACCACCACTGCAGCATCCGAGGAGGAGGGGGTCTGTGATGCTGCCGCCAGGAGGCCCAGTAGCCTCTGGCAAGGGGACACCCTGACGCGAGCTCTCAGTCAGAAGAGGGAGAGACACCGGTTTATGGAAGCAACTCTCTCTGGCGCCAGCGCATAATTGAAGACAAGGACCCCCTGTTGGGGCGAACAAGACGTACATGCACTTGGAAAAAGTGCGTGGGGCTAGCGACAGGCCGAAGGAGAGAACAGCAAACTCGAACACTCAGCCCTCATAAGCAAAGCGGAGGAACTTCCTGTGCACCTGCGCAATAGGGATGTGAAAGTAAGCGACTTTCAGATCCACTGTAATTAACTAGTCACTGGGCTTGATGGAATGGGACATGGTGCATAGGTTGAGCATGCTGAAGCGCAACACCCTGAGGCAGCGGTTCAGGCATCTCCAATCCAAGATGGGGCGGAAACCATTTTCCTTGGGTACCAGGAAGTGTGGGGATTAGAATCTCCCGTGCTGCCTCGCAAAATTGCTACACACACTGCAACGGGTCCCTCACTCACGTCCACAGCACTCCTCAGAAGGGGGTAGATGAGCCTGAAACTACAATGATTTTTACAGTATAAGTTGAGCTGATCTGAGTGTATAAGTGCAGCGTTAACAATGAAACACAAGGATCTGTTGAAAAAGTAGCAAATGTGTTTCATAGCTTTCCAGGTTTCATCTTGTGCCAAGCCATCATCTAATTTGACTGCCCTTCTACATTTTTCATCCGATTTCAGGTGTTATGTATTATAACACCAATGTTCTGGTTTCTCATGAGATTCTTGATGTCTTCCTCTTCAATACAGTTGCATGTGATGTTTTCTGGATTTTACCAAAAACTCATACAGCTCATGGTTTGCAGGTCCTTTCCACCAAGAATGTGCATGCCTGCCATCCTCTTCACTGAACCCCCCACTCCGTCTGGAGCACCCTTTCCATGTGACCTCTCTGAGAAGTTCCATGTCACTCGCCTTGAGCCCCCATGTGTAGGCAACGCTGCTGAGGAGAAGGCAGTTTGCTTTGTTCCGATAATGTGTCACAGGTCCATTACTTAGGATGTGCAAGGTGTCCAATTCCCCCCATGTTTCAGCTCCTCAATCGCTGGTTTGATGTGTGCCATTTGCTCCTCAACGACTTGATGTGTGATAGTGTTGATAGGCATTTCTTAGGAACTATACCTCTCGGTGTCAAACCGATGATAAGAATATGCATGTTTTCATATTGGTTACATGCACATGTATTGTGATTGATTGACTTGTAGGACATCAGTTGCCTGTCACTCTTTATACATGTCTCACAATGATTTTTTTAGAACTCTTCTGTAAATTTTGCCTGTGAGATGTGCTATTTTCATGTTGATGTCCTTCTACGGCCCTGTCCAGCTCTCCTCTTGTAACGGCCCATCTCTTCGTATCTCCTCCATGCTCTTGAGACTGTACTGGGAGACACAGCAAACCTTCTTGCCACGGCACATATGGATGTGCCATCCTGCAGGAGCTGGACTACCTGTGCAACCTGAATGGGCTGCAGGTACCACACCGTGCTACCAGTAGTGACAAGGACACTAGCAAAACGCAAAACTAGAGAAGAATCAGTCAGGAAGGATAAGGAGAGAGGCATTATCTGTGGCCACCACCTGCAAAACCATTCCCTTTTTGGGGGTTGTCTTGCTGTTGCCTCTCCAGTGCACCTGTTGTCACTTTCATTTGCACCAAAACAGGTGACATTGATTCACAATCGCTTAGGCTTCCTAACTGGACAGATTGATATCAACTGACTTGGTGTTATACTGTGATGATGAAGTGTTCCCTTATTTTTTGTGGGCAGTGTATTTCAAAAATCAGTTAACATTACTTAAAAAAAAAAAAAAAAGGAATCAACTTCATTGTACTCTTGCTGTGAGAATAAGCAGTTTGGCTGCTCAGAGAAAATTGGATTATGAATAATGCAATCAACCTCATAGTAGCAGGAGCTGCCAGGTTCATGTGCATTCTGGAGGCAAATCAAGAACAAAACAATTGTGTACGGAGCTGTGTAATTGAAAATGGTAAGTGGGAACAGGTGTTGATGGTAAGGCCATGCTATCTCTCAGGTTTGCAAGATTAGCAGCAAGCAACTGTTGTAAAATAACTGAACAAGGTTAGGATTCTGGAATCTAGAAGTTATTGTTCAGCTATATAAATGTGCCAGACGCCCATATCCAGGGCGACTTACAACATAAGTGTAAAACAATGTGCAAAAATATACAGTTAAGTAAAAGGCATCAATCATTACAAATTCAATCAATGTTGTAAAATAACTGAACAAGGTTAGGATTCTGGAATCTAGAAGTTATTGTTCAGCTATATAAATGCTGTTTTCTAGCAGTGTGACTGATCGTTTAAATATGAGGAGTTTGTATTGATACATTAACATTGTGTAAGAAAAATGTTGGAAAATGATTTGTTTGGTGGTAGAGTTTATGTGGCTGTTACCAAATGAGTGTCCCTCTTTTCTCCCCATGTTGTGCTGATTCAATTATTATTTTCTGTCTTTCCCATTATACCCCTTCTACTTTTGTTTGCATTTGACATTTCTGATTGGCAGGCATGTGGAAGTGGTAGTGTTGTTTGGTACAGGATACAAAATGTATGGTATTGATTTGGAAGTTTGATTCAACTGGATCTTATTATTACCTTATTGTTATAAGCATACATCCTAGTTCAATGAGTTTCAATAGCTCAAAAGAAAAAGCGTGCTGGATGGCCACAGGAGAATAAGCTGTTATATTACAGTAAAATCTGATCAGATGCGTCTTGAGTGATCGCCAGAAAGTGGTCAGAGACTGTGCGGCCCTGACCTCCATGGGAAGGTTGTTCTACCACTTAGGAGCAAGGATTGAAAAGGAGCGGCTCTGGAAAAAGGGTAACAAAGAGCGGATAAAGTTAGTCTTCTGGTGCAGGAGGGCCGGAGATGTCTGGAAGGAGTGTAAGGAGAAATGGAAATGTGTATGTTGCTAGGTGCAGTCTGATCAAGACAAAGATAGATGAAAGCAGATCTGGCTCTAGTTGTTCATAACTGGAGGGGCCAATGAGACTTACATAACATTTCTACTCCAAATCTAAAAGAAATAGATTAACAAGTAATAGTAAAATATGTCTCTTTTGAGACTCACTGGCACTCACAGGTGGACACACACACAGAGAGATAGGAACACTCAGGACTGTAAGTCCACACCTCAAAGTCTCAGCTACAACTATTCACAATGGGTGCTTACCGCTGCACAGGCCACACAGTCCACTTAAAATCCTCAGGGCCACACCCATCATCCCTTGTGCACTGGTGAGTTAATGCTTGGTGTTGCTGGCAGTAATAATAAGAATTAATTTACTTAGAGCCCTTCCCTTATTTGCACCTTTAAGTATAGTGCCGTCTGCTGTTTAAGTCTGTTTGACAGATCAGCCCAGTCAGTGCCCTGGTGGTGGTGGGGGTAGGATTGCTTCCCATCAATGCAGGCAGATGAATCCACTTAGGTGCTCTGCATCCATTGATTGGACACAGCTGAGGTACTGAAGCCGGTCACTCTCATCACAGCTGTGCCTCAATTTATTTAATGCCTTTTATGCTTGACCAGTGTTCCCACGCACCACAGCCCCAGACTTTGCCTTGGAGCCCTGCTGAAGCTCCCGGAATCACTTTTTCTTTTTCTTTTTCTTTTTCTTTTTCTTTTTCTTTTTCTTTTTCAACCCCTTTTCTGATACTTGAAGACTCCTCAGTGAGGAGGATATATTTTATTATTTTCTTTCATGTAATTTTTAAATAGTCACCTTTGTCTTCATAGTACAGTCTGGTTTGTCCTCTGCTGTGGATATTACTTGGTTTCAGACAATTATATGAAGGTCAGCAGGACTATTTTCAATTGAAACTTGGTGAATGATTGCTGCAAGTCTTTGGGTGATATTTGAAGAGTTCTGAAATTGAATAGCAGGGTAGTTGTTGAAGTGAGAGTCTGTTCCATTTCCACTTTGAATTACATGACTTTTGAGATAGCTATTCATTTTATGCAATGGAATATAACTTCTGTGTAATGAGATTATGACAAGCACATCAACTTAGTTTTTGTTTAATTTAATGTACAATATTAAGTAGCTCTTGAAAAGAATACTGTATTATATATATCTATATAGGTTTAGTTTTTATTAAAAACTGTACTTTGTTTATTATACTGCTGTAAACATCCTTCCTGCTTAAACAGCCATGTCCTCAAGGCAATTCATTAGTATGCCAAATCAATGCCCCAGTCTTACTGGAGGCTGACCTCTGGTGGGGCGTGTAGATCTATGTACAGTTGAGGTCCCAGGCTCATTCTCTACACCTTGCTCTAATGGGAGTAGATCTATAGGATGGGCTACCTCTACTGAGGGAAGGACAGGATAATACGCAAACCAGGGTACACCAACATTTTCCCAAACAATGGAAGCTTCTTATAATGGCTCCATAGCTTCTGCTCTAGGGAAAGAACATGGACGAAGGAGGTTACGGTGTAGTACCTGTTCTCTACCATCTCCCTGCTCTGGCTTCAGGATAAAAACAGGGATCTCTAAATTAGGCCGACAGACAACCACATAAGGGGTTTGGTCCCATTTTTCAGATAACTTACCCCGGCCCCTAGCTCCCCGATGCCTCAGAAGCATGCGTTCCCCTGGGAGAAGTGGAGCTTCTCTGGCAGTCCAGTCATATGTCTTTTTCTGGCGCTGGGTTGCTTCCTACATACATTTCCCTGCTTTTTGGTAAGCATAGGCCATATTCTCATGGTGTTGACTCACCCATCCATCCATGGTACAGTCTGTAGCATTCGGCTCTGTCCCCATCACAAGATCCATGGGCAGTCTAGCGTGTCTCCCGAACATCAAATAGAAAGGTGTAAAACCAGTTGATGCATGCACAGTGTTACTGTACACATGAACAAGCTCTCTAATATAGTGTGTCCAACGGACCTTCTTGTCTGCCTCTAAAGTACCTAGACGATTAAGCAGAGTTCAGTTAAATTGTTCACAGAGACCATTTCCTGAGGGATGATAGGGCGTAGTATGGCTCTTGGCTGCCCCATACAAACAGCACAACTCCAGATTCAAAGTTGGCACCTTGGTCTGAGTGGAACCTTTGCGGACAGCCAAATGGCTGTATGATACTCTGCCACAGCACTTTGGCTGTAGTTGCAGCTGTCTGGTCATGGATAGGAATTGCCCAAGCAAACTTAGTGAAAAGGACAAGAGCATACTGATATCCATCTGTGGAACAGTCCAGTTTAAGAAAATCCATGGCCAACAATTCCAGATGTGCAATAGTTTGTATGTAGCCAAGGTATGTGTCACCATAAAGGTCTCTTGTTCCAGTAATGGCTCAATCAGGCAATCATAAGCTTGACCCTCAAGTCCAGGTGTAGCACGGCAGCAAATGACCACATCACTCCTTCCAGGGATCTTCAAAGGGAATTAATTTGGTGCCTGCACAATTCCTACACGACCATTTGGTGCTGCAAAGTTAGCCTGCTTGGCACACATTTTCAAAGCCTGGCACCAGACTTGTTAGCCAGAGGCTGTAGCACAGGGGGTTGCACAAGAAAAACATTGATCATTCTGAGCCCAACAGCTTCCAATAATGTTGGTTCCTAACAGTCCAGGTGTATTAGGGAGACAGTCATCTTGAACAACGACCACATCACGTCTAGGAATCTTCACCTCACCCACCAAGATGTCCATCTCCACATAACCCAAGTAGGGAGTACTCAAGCCATTGTCTGCTTTTAAGGAAAGCCAAGCAGAGGGATCTTCAAGGCGAGAGCCCTGGGGGCCAAAATGTCAATTAAAGAAACTCTCTCTAAGCAGGGTTACCTGGGAGCCTGTATCTAATAAGCACTAGACCTGAACACCATCCATTTCCACTTCGACTAATGGACTGTCAACTTCTCCAGGACTTCTCGTTCTAACTGTTCTTGTAGATCCATTTTAGAACTTCCCACCATTGGACCTGTAATGGTGGGATGTGCTAGTTTAAATCCTGCACCCTGGAATGGCCATGAGGTCTTGCAGATTCCAGACAGTATGAGGAATATATGTGCCCAGCTTGCGGACATCTCCTACAGATGGGTCGTCCTTGCCCGTCATAGCTGTTCATATTCAGCCCCCTGTAATCAAGTGGTCATGACTCTTGGCAGTAGAAATTATCATAATTGTCTTGACCAGCTGCAGGAATTGGAGCTCTAGCTATGGCATCCACTGGATGCATCGGACTCCTTTCTTGTTCATAACTTCTTAATTCTGACTTCAATTCTCCCAGGAGGTTCCGGGAAAGTTCAGCCATCTGGTCCTTCATTTCACCAGCGAGCTCTTTACGCAGATTTTCTTTCCATTGTTGCAGGTTCTCAGGAGGGAACAACGGCTTGGGTTCAACTGAAGACTGACACTGATACGCAGGCGGTCTGAGTTCTCCATATACTTCCATCCGCAACAGAGCTTCCCGCTTCACTCTGGCTAAAGACAAGCTTGAATTTAGTAATACCTGAGCTTGTAGTTCCCTTTTCAGCATTGGGTCTCGAAGGCCATCTACAAACTGGTCTCTGATCAGCAGGTCCTCATCTTGGATTCCACTGGCATCTTGTTTCTCAAGCCTTCTAAACAACTCTTGCAGTCACAGGGCAAACTCTCGAACACCTTCATTAGATTCTTGCCTACAACTGATACACAGGGAGCGAATGACAAAGGCAGGGACCCGATCACCATATAACTCCTCTAAGGCCTTGAATATTTTGTCTGCAGTACACCGGCTCTCACTAGGTAGAATCTGTATTTCTCTTTTGGCTTCCCCTTCTAAACCATTTAAAACCCAGTCAACATGGTGGTCTGAAGACTGTATACATTTTTAACATAGATTGCAAACTTTCTATCCTTTCATTTAATGTTACAGTAGAATTAGGCCCACCAAATTTCAAACACCATGTAGCACCCATAAAAAAGGGAAACATTACAACCGGAGCAGTTGGTGTCCCATCTCCTGGCATTGTGCACAATATAAAAATTGCTTAAAATTAAACCCAATCCTGCCGACTCTACACCAAAATAAGCTGTAGCGGGTCACTACACAGCTTTTAAAAAGGGTTTAAAGTTATTTAACACTGACTACGTCACCTTTTGTTTACAGAGGGCAAGGTCCTCTTATACACATGTAGGACCCTTTTAACTTCCCACAGGTTATTTAATTGGGAGAGCAATTATAAAGTGCACCATGCATGGATTAGGCAGAATTTAAATATAAAAGTTTGTGTTTTGTTAAAAAAAGATAAAAATATTAAAATACTGAGATCAGTTGTTGCACAGAACTTGCTGTATTTTGCACATCCAGCAATAATGATTGTCCAAAATCCAGCAATAATAAATTACAATATTCCCAGAACAGCAAGTAATTAACAAGTTGTCAATATTCAATATGAGTATCTCTGTATTCAATTAACCTCAATGAATCCAGGAGATTTGCATAGGGAAAGGGAAGTTAAATTGCAAATATCACATGAGAACCAAATAAAATCCAATTAAATTAAAACGAAATCCCCAAAAATAAACCAACCATATAAACTCCAATTAACACCAATCTCAAAACTATAACCAAATAGCGAAACTCCAAACATGTAAATGTATAGTTTCCCAATCCTGTACAATAACCTATTTTAAGGGTGTGACGTCTTTCAAAGACCCTTATTGTATATACTTAGTTGTAATTGATTCAAGTGAGGAGTTGCATTAAATCTAACAATCACTTTCAGTAATTAGTTATTAATCATGATTCCAATATCTCAGTACATTAAAATGAAATCTAAAACGAGAAACACAGCAGAGGAAAGAGCATTTAGTTTAAAAAGAAAATCTAATTAATACCATTCAAACAGGGCAGCATCATATATGTTTGTATGGCAAAAACTCATTCAGCACTCCACAGAGAGGAGAGCGAGCAGCCGTTATTGCACTTTGTATAAACAAAACAAACCCGGATCTCACAAGGCAGGCTCACCGCTACCATCCACCCAACAGCACGAAATCGCATGCAGTCTTACAACTCTCCAGGCGTTACTCAGCTCAATGGCCAGCTTAGTAAGAGTAACTATTTTCTAATCAATTTTAAATAAAAACGCTCGCTCCCAGCTCTGCCCAGCACTTTCACAGTCAGTTCCTCCTCTCTCTCTATCACTTCTCAGAAACACTTTTAAACCCGTGGGTGAGCTCCGGGTGGCAGCGCCTCGTCCAGCCTGCAGGAATCTGCCAGGCCCAGCGCTGCATCAGCTGTTGTCAGGGCGACAGGTAGCAGAGCCATTAATGTGACGCAGAAGCACAGTGCGTGTGCGCAGCCTGCTTAGAAAGAACAGAACAAGGACCTTCCAAATAATCTTTAACACACAAACAATCCTTAGTAGAAAAAATGTATACATAGCCCCACCTGAACCCTCTCTACAATACTCATTAGTGATATGAAAGTGAAATGGCCATCTACACCTTCATTTTACTTTGTGGTTCATCATACACAATTCTATTCTGCCTGATTTCCTTACAGATTCCTTAAAGGTCCCAGCCTGAGACAGGACTAGCAATTGAAATAATCTATCTGCACACAGACCTGGTTCAATGCTGGGATCTTTTATATGAAGTATCATGGTGCCCAAGAGAAATCATATGCTGAAGGGGTTGAGAGAGTAAGGTAATTCTCCAAGCCTAATTAATATGAATAATATGATTATCTTGAGGGGACCTCCAAAGAGCTCCAGATGTCTTTGGGCTTTAATTACAGTGGTACAAAATAGTGCCCTACTGCTGCTGTTTGTTATCAGTGTTTAGATCACCACAATTACGGGAGTGTAATTTCAGCAGCATGACGCTACACTTATCAAACCCTAATGACTCTAGGAAAGATTTCAGTTCTATGACACAGTGAGTGAAGACAGCAGTGACAGCTCAGACTGACCAACTCATCCCCCCCAAAAAAAAAAAACACTTATACTTTTTAGTTAAGAGCTACTTTAAACGGTCATAGTTTTGCACACTTCACCAATGTATAATAGCATACATTATACGTTAGATATTAATTTAAGAGCTGTATTCTAACTTAAACTTAATCTGAACATTAATATTTATGCCTACTTTATTGTTACAGCCACTTGCCTCATAGTTTGTTCTGGAAAGCAAACCATTACTTGATTGTTGAAATCATTTATGTTGTATATGAGTTCCTTTTTGGTAAAATTAACAACAAATGCTTTAGGTCTGTCTTGGCTTATGGTATTGCAAAGACAAACATTTTTAAATGTTTCAGTGTACTGAAACACCTCTGGGATTTGGGTGTTGAAATTGGAGAAGTAGTGATATGAGTCATGTGGAAAGTATCTTAAAATGTAACTTAGAGGTTGTTGTCTTCAATGTCAACACTGTTTCCACACTTTCAAATTTAGCACTGCTGTACAACACTATGAGTTCACTTCTAAGATTTTCTTTAGATAGCATAGGCTAACACTTCACTGTCATGTCCAGTTCAGAAAATGATGAGTTCTGGATCAAAAAGCTCAAACGACAGAAGGTGATTTGCTTTCTCAAAGTATTCTTTTGCCTGTAAAATCATGTCATGCTTCTTTTGCCACAGGAACATTACTCGATTGCTGTCATTTCTTTGTTGGCACAGTCTACCATGGATTTTTTTTATTAATCAGATGACAGCTTTTCTTTTAGTCTGTCAGAGATTTAGTTAAAATCTGCTAGAAGTGTTTTACTGCTATTGCATTCGAACTCCACATCTCTTAAGACATTGTAAAGAATTTCAGCATGACTCATCGCACAATGAAAAAACTATCAAAAGTTTTGCCAGTCCATGTGATTGGTGAACTGATCCATACTCCCAGCAGTCCTTGTTCTCAATTTTCTGAAAGCAATCTTGCAGTGTTTTGATTTTCATAAACAGTCCTATCTATACTAAAATGTTGTTCATGTTAAAAAAAGGTAAGTTTCTAAGTGAGGAGATATCAAACCACTAGATCAAGTTATCAGAACCAAGCAAACTCAAAATCATAAAAGCTGGCCAAGTCTGCCCCAGTTGTTTCTTGAAACGTGATTAATGGTTTTGATACTTCATGCTGGCAAGTTTACCCCAATAGTTTCTTATAACTTGGCCTGTTGGTTTGGTTATCTCCTCTTTAGATGACTGGGCCCTGTTTGAGACTTTTTTTTTCTCTGTCTGCACTGATTTATTGTCCAAGGTAGAAATAACTTGTACGATTCATTGATAAATGATTTACTTCCAATTTCTTAGATTTATCAAAGCTGTTAAACATGATTTTGGTTTTACCCATATTTATTTTAAGCCCAGTTTTCTTTGTATCTGAGAGTTATTGAAACTGAAGCTGCAGGTATTCAGTTGATTTTGCAAATATGACGATGTCATCGGCAAATCGTAAGTTGTTCAGATAAGCTCCTTTTTCTTACGAGTCCAAAGTCTTGCACACTTCTTCAAGAGTTGCTGTGAAGAGTTTTAGACAGACTGTGTCTTCTTGACGTACTCCTTTGCAGATCTTGATCTTGTTGGTATCTTGGTGCTGTCGGATTGTTGATGTTACATTGTTGTAGAGATATCCAATAAGAGTTATTAATGTTTCTAAAAAGTATGGATTTCTCAGAGCCTGGATAACTGAGTTTGAATATACAAAATTAACTGCTTCTCATGGTGAATAAAGCCCAGGCAATACCTCTCGGACAGCTTTTATATGATCCTGCTTGTTCTCTTGATTCAAACAAACAGCTGATCATTCATCTAATTTTGTTTATGTAACTCATAATTTTATTGACATTTAATCAATCTCTGCTCCTCCTGTCTTCTCTCTTTCCTTTGTGTTTGCCTTTGTTCTCATTAGGATATGATGATTTTGTAGAGAAAATACAACACTCCTTGATTTAAAGAAGACTTTAAAGAAGTTTCATTATGAATTCTCAGTGCCAACTCATGACTTCCATGAAACTTTATGCAGTCTGTGATCCTCAAGAGAATTTAGCACAATCTCTTTGTATCTCTGAACCAAATTATTGTAACTGTCATCAATCTTAGTGGCAGTGTTACGTGCGTGTGCTCTGTGTCTGTTCTCCTCCTATCCCTATTGTACGCAGGTGTCCCGCTGTGATTGGCTCTCGTCCCCGTCACTCAACTCCGCTGTTCCGTGCTGTTCCTGTCCAATCAGATGTCTCCAACTACTGCTTAAATACCCCTCATTCCTCCATTACGGAGACTACCGATTGCAACGCCATTTCGTGTTGCTACCCTGTCTGTTTGTGTAAAATGCCTTTGTGATTGATTGTTTTTCCTTGTGTAAATATCCACTGTTTCTTCTCTGTTTTGTTTCCGTTTACATTGTATTCTGTATTGTGCTCTGTTCTGGGGAGAACGGGTAGATAGGTGAGATACCCATGGGTTTACATGGTTACACGTAGGGATGTATGTTGTCTAGCACATTAGGTATTTAGGTAGGGGCGGTGATCACCCCTCTGTACTAGTTGTTAGGTTTAGATAGTTTAGTTAGTGTAGCTAGTTAGGGTCATCCAACAAATACAAGTCAGGTAGTGGTTTACTCTTTTAGACTAGCTTAGATAGGTTTTGTTTTGTTTCAGTGTTAGCCGACACCGCCCAGGGTGTTTTCCTTTGTATATTTGTTCATTATTTGTATCATTATCATCACATGTTTTTGTATACTGTACATACTTGTACATACTCCCCTCCCCATTGTAAATAAACCCTTCTTATACACTCACCTAAAGGATTATTAGGAACACCATACTAATACTGTGTTTGACCCCCTTTCGCCTTCAGAACTGACTTAATTCTACATGGCATTGATTCAACAAGGTGCTGAAAGCATTCTTTAGAAATGTTGGCCCATATTGATAGGATAGCATCTTGCAGTTGATGGAGATTTGTGGGATGCACATCCAGGGCACGAAGCTCCCGTTCCACCACATCCCAAAGATGCTCTATTGGGTTGAGATCTGGTGACTGTGGGGGCCAGTTTAGTACAGTGAACTCATTGTCATGTTCAAGAAACCAATTTGAAATGATTCGACCTTTGTGACATGGTGCATTATCCTGCTGGAAGTAGCCATCAGAGGATGGGTACATGGTGGTCATAAAGGGATGGACATGGTCAGAATCAATGCTCAGGTAGGCCGTGGCATTTAAACGATGCCCAAGTGGCACTAAGGGGCCTAAAGTGTGCCAAGAAAACATCCCCCACACCATTACACCACCACCACCAGCCTGCACAGTGGTAACAAGGCATGATGGATCCATGTTCTCATTCTGTTTACGCCAAATTCTGACTCTACCATCTGAATGTCTCAACAGAAATCGAGACTCATCAGACCAGGCAACATTTTTCCAGTCTTCAACTGTCCAATTTTGGTGAGCTTGTGCAAATTGTAGCCTCTTTTTCCTATTTGTAGTGGAGATGAGTGGTACCCGGTGGGGTCTTCTGCTGTTGTAGCCCATCCGTCTCAAGGTTGTAGGTGTTGTGGCTTTACAAATGCTTTGCTGCATACCTCGGTTGTAACGAGTGGTTATTTCAGTCAAAGTTGCTCTTCTATCAGCTTGAATCAGTCGGCCCATTCTCCTCTGACCTCTAGCATCAACAAGGCATTTTTGCCCACAGGACTGCCGCATACTGGATGTTTTTCCCTTTTCACACCATTCTTTGTAAACCCTAGAAATGGTTGTGCGTGAAAATCCCAGTAACTGAGCAGATTGTGAAATACTCAGACCGGCCCGTCTGGCACCAACAACCATGCCACGCTCAAAATTGCTTAAATCACCTTTCTTTCCCATTCAGACATTCAATTTGGAGTTCAGGAGATTGCCTTGACCAGGACCACACCCCTAAATGCATTGAAGCAACTGCCATGTGATTGGTTGGTTAGATAATTGCATTAATGAGAAATTGAACAGGTGTTCCTAATAATCCTTTAGGTGAGTGTATATATATATATATATATATATATATATATATATATTATTGATATTGTGTTGGTTTTTGCACTCCCTTCACTCTCCCACTACTGCATTTGTGTGTTTTATGTTACGTTCCTCTTATCCCCTTACATCAGCCACTTGGGGTCGTACCAGGCAGTATTAGTGTTTACCATCATTTTCAGACAAACAGTTCCCTAGTTGATCTGCACTGAACTCATGTTTCAAAATCTTCTCTGCTTGGTGTTTTAAATTGCTGATTCCATTTTTGGTCCATGCTGTGTCCCCTCCAAACAAAACACATGGGAAACAGAGCAGTGTAATTTGCTTCACTCACCTTAAGCCGGCCCTTACACTTTTGTCTTTTGTCGATTTTGACTCCTTGAGACTGATGAGGCCCCAGCCTTTTATCTTCCAATTTAGCTTCCAAATGACATACAAAGACATAGAACATGTATTTTGTAGTCATTTGTCAAATATTAATCATTGCAGTTGCTAGTGTAAGGCTGTAGGGTACCTTTTGTCTCTGGGCATCTGTGATGTGGAGGAATGGCTTTGTTCAACAGCAGTATACAAACTGATTGTCCAGCAGCTACATAAAAAAGATTACAGCATGAAAGCAAAAGAAAAACCTAAGCAGTTTAAAACAAGCTGCTTCTTCCTAGGTTGCCATCTTAGTTTTCCGCCTACTTTGTCTCCTCCCCTTTTCATCGCCTTCCTAAACTACGGAGATGAAGATGAAAATGAAACATCATCTGCATTTGCAACAGACTCAGTAGCCGTCTGTGGTGTAGCAGCTTGTTGGCAAGTGGATGCTCTGGTTGGAATCATTTTTCGAGCTCTCTTACCAGAGAAACAAAATTAAGGAGAATCTGGGGATTGCTTATGGCAGGTAGGTTCCTGGGTTTGAACAGGCAAAGAATGTCCCGAAAGTGTGTGTTCACTGGACTAGCATCCTGGTGACTGAGATAGGTTGGTGTCACATAAGCTTTCAGACGATTATGGTGTACCACTTGAGTTGGTCCCTTAGACAAATGTCTGTCTCTGATGTGGTAAAGAACAAAGTCCTGATCTGTTGGTTGCAAAGGCTGTGCCATAACAAAAGGTCCTTTCCAGTGTGGTGCTAATTTGTTCCTTGCACTGGCTAGATCACTAAGCCAGACAAGGTCTCCTTTTTGATAAGGTACATATTCTTATCATACTTAGTTTTCTGTTGCAGATGAGCTTGTTCCTGGTGTTCCTGCAATGTCTGGTAGGCTGATTGTAGTTTGTGGCAATCGGAAATTACGTACTCTGCTGGTGTTCCAGGTGAAGCAGTAGATGGAGTTTCTGAGCAGGAGAATAACAAATGCAACGGTAAACGAGCTTCACGTCCATAGACCATAAAGAAGGGTGTGTAACCTGTGCTAGCATGCACACTAGTATCATAGGCCAACTGTATTTGGTTCAGGTGATTGTCCCATGAATCTTGTTTCTCATAAAGACACAACTGCTAGTTGGTCTTTTAAAGTGCGGATGAAACGTTCGATTAAGCCATCACCTTGAGGGTGATATGGTGAAGTTCTCGTCTTAGAAATGCCAAGGAGAGAAAACATTTCTGTTATCAGATCGGCTTCAAACTGTTGTCCTTGATCAATATGAAGGTAGTCAGGAACTCCATGGTCTTGCACAAATTGTTCAAAAATGCACTTTGCAACAGTGACTGCATGCTGATCTTTCATTGAGAGTCAAAGTGCCTACACAATACCTCAGACTGTAGACAAAGCCTAGGAAAATGTCTCCATAGCACTTTGAGTTGTGGTGGACGTTTGCAGATTGTCCAGAAAGGTGGTCATCTTCCTTGAAGAAGCCATTCACGAACTTCAGAGAGAATGAGGTCATCTTTTTGATGAAGCCGTAGATCAACACCCAATGTCTTGGACTAATCAGCTACAGTTTGGACAAGCAAAACTTCCAGCATCCAGCAAAACATCCAATTCGAGAGCCCATCGTGCTTGTCTTCCTGTTGGATCCTGTTCTATGGGGAGCTTTCGTAAACCAACTAATGGACAATATTCAGTCACAATGGTAAATGGAAGTCCAGATAGATAATGATGGAACCATCTCACTGACCACACTATAGCCCACCATTCCCCGTCAAAGGTGGACCACCTGTGTTCTGCATTTGTTAACACGTGACTTGCATAGGCCACAAATTGTTCCACACCCTGTTGATCTTGCGCTAGTACTGAGCCAATGGCGTTGTGTGATGAATCAGTGTATAATGTAAAAGGTTTCTTAAAGTCTGGGTAGGTAAGTATTGGTGATGCTGATAGTGC
Organism: Amia ocellicauda; assembly: GCF_036373705.1. Taxonomy (NCBI): domain Eukaryota; kingdom Metazoa; phylum Chordata; class Actinopteri; order Amiiformes; family Amiidae; genus Amia; species Amia ocellicauda. The sequence goes on along the minus strand of NC_089854.1, from coordinate 34,244,456 downwards.
TGTCAAAAAAGTTGAAGACATCTTCACACTGATCATTCCATGTAAATGCAATGTGCTTCTGAGTTAATTTGTGTAGTGGGGCAGCCTTTTGAGCAAAGCCATGAATAAGATGCGAACAGAGTCCAAGAAAAGCTCTTACTTATGTAGCAGTAGTGGGTCTTGGCCATCACAGTACTTTGGCTGTAATGGAAGGGTCTGGCTGAATGCCTTCCTGCAACACAACATGTCCCAAAAACAACACAGATGTTTGAAACAGTTGACATTTTTTGGGATGGAGCTTCAAACCAGCTCGTCTGGACATTTCTGAAGGCTTTTGAGGTGGTCTTCGAATGTCTTGCTTAGTAGACTAGTGTTTTGGACCAATGAAGGCCATGCAGGACTAACTCCACTAAACGCTAAAATGTTGGTGGTGCATTTGTTAAACCCATAGTCATAACCTTAAACTGATATAACCCATCACCTGTAGTAAAGGCAGTCTTTCCTTGTCCTTTTCATCCATCTGTATTTTCCAAGAACTACTAGACACGTCGAGCATACTAAACAATGTGGAACCACACAATGCATCTAAGCTATCTTCAGCTCATGGTAAGGGATGGGTATCCCTGATAGTAATGGAATTTAATTTCCTTTAGTCATTACAAAATCTGTATGATCCATCTTTCTTTTTGACTAAGAGCATGGGAGAAGTCAATGGGCTGCAACTAGGCTCAATCAAATCAGTATCCAATAGCTTTTGCACTTGGCTGTTGATCTCTTCCCGTACTGATGGTGAGGTGCGATTTGCACGCTATCTGACAGGAGATTCAGTTGTTGTACGAATCTGATGTTTAATTATTTTAGTTCTGCCATAGTCAGTAGGACTGGAGCTGAATATGTCGTGGTTGTCGGTTATGAGTTTATTAACTAGCGAATGCTATATTAGCATCGATATTAGCACTGTGAGCTTTTAAAAAGTCCCATCCGAGCAATACATCTTGCTTACAATTGCGTACGACATACATATTGGTATTGAGTGCTTTTGTGTCAAGTCTTAATGTTACATTTAATAGTCCAAGAATATCTAGCGGTTCTCCAAAAAGGGTTTGAGCTAACTGGTAGCTTTTCTGTAATGGTCTTGTGTTTAAGAGCTGCTATTGACTGTCTTAAATTGTCACTAATAATTGATAAACCAGCTCCTGTATCTAGAAAAATACTCACTTCCTGATCTTCAATAATGCCTCTTACATATGGACTGCATGAATCACTCACCTTCTCTGGCACTGATAGCTGAGGTTGGTCAGAGAGTTGAGGTTGGTCAATATGTTGAAGCTGGACAGAGGCTTGAGTTTGGGCTATAGGCAGGGTAGCTGGGGACAGGCCCTCATCTCCAGCTAATGCCAGTTTTCCGAGCCGAACAAAGAAAGGGGCTGGCAAAGTTTACCCCTTTATGTATTTTCTGATTCAAGCAAAACCTCTCAGCGTGCTGGACTGTGTTCATCCCTGTACTGCTAACAAGACTTGCAGTGGACAAATAAATATGTAAATACATTCAGATCTTGAATGATGCCACATAGGGAATAACAATGAGAATATTCAAAGCATTGCTGTTTTTCTGGGCTTCTTAGTATGTGTCTCTATGCTTGATTCCACAAAACCCAAAGGGGAACTTCATGTCTGAGGTATGGGGGTTCCTTTCATGATAAATACGAAACCTTGATGTGCAACTTCATATGAACTCTGTTTGTGACCCAAAGCTTCAGAGCTTACAAACAAATGCTAATGAGACATTTCAGTCTCATCGCAATATTTAAACCTAGTATTTTTTCCATCTTACTGGAGAAGTATTTTCAAGCTAGGAAAACCGAAGCCTACATGTGATTTATGAGAACTTATATTTTTTAATTTGTTTTTCTGTTCACCAGTCATTATAACTGTGCACTTCCTTCTGGAATTTTGTGTCAAACTCATGTAGTGGCAATGTTACTTATTGTAGTTACCCAGCAATATAATGCCTACTGAATAATATTTCCTCAATTTATTCAAAATAATGACTTCATACATGAATTAATAAATATAGGACAATTCAAAAAATGAGTCACTGAAAACCAAGGTTTCATTTAGATTTAGACAAACACTAGGTTTGGGGTTCCCCAGGCCAACCAATTATTTGAGAAAAAGCTGGGGATAGATTGTCACATAACCTTGTATTGTTTAGGTTAATTAAACAGTACCATGAAAAAGTAGTTACCCATGTCTGATTTAATTTTTCTGTGATTTCTTTTTTTTTTGTTCTAGGTCTGTATGAGCCAGTATATTTCATTTTATATTATACACATATGTAACCTAATTGTTGTATAATAACCTAATTTGTGTAACATAATTGTTGTATAATTCCCTAATTTTCATTATGAGTCATAGTCTCTGTAGAAATTACCGTGCATCTTTTTAATCCTAAAATAAATTACACAGGGGTAACATTAACTATTTTTTGGTATCATGTCTTTCATTAAGTGTGCCCTTCATGACTTTTAATTGCCAAGGGAACTTGCACCTGACTCTTGCCATCTGGTAACAATAAACTATGCCCTTGAAATCTTGAAGGAAGGTGATTCAATACTGTGGGCTTTACAATCTAGATTATTATCTTCTTGTGTTCTCTTTCTGCTTCTTCTTTTTCATTTCCATTCTTGTCTTTATTTACAATGTTGGTGTTTCACAGTTTGAACTATAGTTTTCAAGAGACAAAACTGCCATCGATTTAAAAATTACAACACTTTGTAGTTCTGTTCCAGTGCACTATATCCCCAAGGAGCTAAGGTGGGTGGGACAGGTAATTTAAACAAGCCAGGTATTTCCTAACGTCTATGTCATTAAACATTTTATATTGCCAAGCAATGGGCATAGCAAATCTGCCCCAGACAGACAGGGTAATCAATAAGTTAGTGTATACAGGACTTAATTTTAAAGTCTCACCTTTCTAAATAAATAAACATGAAGACATAATTAAAAATAGCGTAAATTAAATATATTCTGAGTTGCGCTTGCTCTATTTTAGTATGTTCTGTTTACTGTGCCTGGTGAATTGAAACAGGTGACAGGTATATTGCCTCTTGAGGCAGGAGGAATGAAAATACATTTATACATATGTATACCTATAGGATTGATTCTTTATATAGGATGAGACTTTGAGGCAGACTGTAATGTTTTGAATTCTTCAGTTAGGGTTTGCACTGATTGTAGGATAACTCTTACAGCCAGGAAATCTTGGGTTTGAACCTATGTTTAAATCTATAGTAGTAACACAGAATTGGTCTTGCAGTACTAGCAATGACGGGGTATAGTGCACATATTCAACTGGAAAGGTAGGATAAAAAGTGGGGTAGGGGTGGGGATCTGAAATGGTAAAGGTCTTAGCGCACGATATGTCCTATAGTCAGGATCTGTTTGTCCCACAGCAGTGACTCTCTGTGACTTTACAGGCCAATTCAGGCTATTCGTATTTCAGGCTGTTGGCAGTGTCTGTGGCAATAAATCTTCCTAATTGGTGTAACAGCAGGGATGTTGGCATACTGGGCTTGCAAAGCGAAATAGTGGAGAGCTTTTGATGATGTGCATTTGAAGGATGTATACTTAATCGCTTCCCTGCTGGAGAAGCAGGCAGCAGTGTTAACTGATTAGCAATTTGAAAATCAGGAAACAAAAAATAGGATACCCAATTCTAATCTTGTCTATAAAGGAGGAAATAACATCTGATTTAAACACACAACGTACGAATGAAAAATAAATCATACCATCAACCCTGACACATTCAGGTGAATGTTAATATGGGACTTTGAAATAGCTCGGGAAGAAAAGGAGTTAAAGTGTTACTTGATTTATAGCTGCTGTCGGAGATGTCAAGTGCTCACTGAGTTTATGCTGGCGGGTGCACCCTCTTTTTAAGGGCTTGTTTGACCCTCATGTGACAAGGTTAGATAACGTGTGACAAGGAGGCAGACACCAGGCAGCGGCACCTTTCATATCACTGGTTTTCTGACAGAGAGAGGGTCCTGCAGAGATGGGACAGCTGAGAAAATGCCTGCGACCTTGTCTGTCTTTTCTTATAGAAACCACAGCACTGAATACCAATCAAACTTCATATAGGTTTGAATGTAAAATGTTTTTTTTTGGGGGGGAATGAGGTTTTGTTTTGTTTTGGTGAGTTTTTGCAACTCCTCAAGACACACAATCCAACAATTGGGTTTTTCTCAATTCTCTTTGACAAGTTTTTATAGCTCTGGATAATAGATTCCATTGACTGACCAAAAAATAAATGACCCAAAGTTTTGCATGCAAACAATTTAAAAGGCATTTAAGGCAATTCTGATTCAGATGTCAAAATATCAATGCAGAGATAATGTGAAACTTAATTTCATGTTTAGGAATACTGCACTATTCCACTATTTTTTTAAATATGGTTGATTTCATATTGAGAAGGGCTTAATCGTGTCTGTCTCAAGTAGAAAAGCAAATTTGTATAGTTATTAAAAACATGAGATTGCTTTGAAAAAGTAGAAGCCATTTGACCCATAATGCTTAGATGGGTGCTAGTAACAATGATCCAACAATAGGGGTCGCAAACTGGTTTTAAAATTTAATCAAATAAACAATCGGAGTTGTGTATTATAAAGATGTTTAACTAAATTAGTTTTCAACGTTAAACATTTTTTATAAAATTGCGTATGATCCCTACAAAGAGGGGCTTTTCTGTCAAAACACGTGTTCTGGTTTTGTTCCGGGGGCGCGCTGGGGTCAATGGGAAGAGGCGGTACCGGAGGGGCGGGGCTGCGGGTCACGTCAAAGCCTGCGCAGCTGGGCACGTCCGTGTGGCGCAGATGTCCGTAGATCTGCGCAGAGTGAATAATGATTTGACCCGGCAGCAGTACTTTTCACGGATTTGCATTTACTAAGTATATATTTATGCAAAATAATTTAATTTGACCCATCTCAATTTTAATCGTAAAACGTTTGTAACTGGGATGAAAACAAACTAAAGAAATCGCATATAAACCCGCAGTGAGAGTCTGCGCGGCTCTGCGCTGTGAGTCCGGCGCGCCGCGGCTGCGCTGCCTCTGTAAACACACTGAACTCGGCAAAAAGACTCAAAATGGACGGCGCGTCTCTTATATTCACGCTTATATAAAAAATACCTCGGAACAGATTCTAAAAACACCTATGAATATGTGATATAGACAAACACATGAATATATCTAATCACAATTGGGCTTGTTTCCCATTGGTTTACCTTTTGAAAATATGCGGTAAAGTGAACACACGTGATTTTCTTGTATTTCTATTGGTCTGTTTCTCTGGAAACAGTTACAGCCATTTTGGTACAACCCTCTCCTTTAAATTGAGTGGCAGTTTAGCAGTCATATCACTGTGGCTCACGGAGGCCAGGGCCTTAAAGACGGAGAGTGACCGACATTTTCGGTGCCGCCTGCCGGGACAAAACGCTGCTGCGGTTCATTGACTTTGTACTGAGTGAGACGCCCGTAGGGAACGTTATTCCACCATATATATCTGCCTTCGAAACAATTCGTTAATATTCCATGACATTATCGTTATTATTATTATTACTAGTATTATGTTTGTAAAAACTGAGCATTTTTCTTTTTATAAACGAGAATAGCGGCAATAGCGGTTTGGGAGAAAAAAAAAGGATATATGTACGTTTTTGTTTGGTATTCAGGGTTCAGTATATTTTATATGACCATAAGGTAACATTTGAAGTTCTGATTGTCATTTAAACTCTCATTATTTTGTTGTTGTGGTGTTTTCTTTTACAGTTATGGAAAGTGCTTTCCTTCTAGTTGGATATTACAAGAACTCTCATAGTACAAGCACAGCCTGGACAGTAGTAGGAACACGTATTACCAGTTAAAACTCTAGTGAGCTCATACTGAGACAGTGACTAACCTGTACAAGCCCCCCAGTGGGAGTCCCAGAGGTATATGTATACCTGTATACATGTATACATGTATACATGTTGCACCCAGCAAACAAGGTCTAGGGGCAGATGAACTACACAGGATAGTCATAAACATGTCCCAAATGAGTTGAATATGCTACATGGTAACATACTAAACAAGCACAATGATTTTTGCAAAGTTTTAATTAATGTTTTAAAGAGGTTATTTCTGTTTGTGGTTAAGCCCATGATGAATATTTAATTCTGGGAAGACCTGTAAAAATGTGCAAACATGGTGTGGAAATGGAGCAAACGAGGTTCATTTAAATAATACATTGGCATGTACTAAAGCTGCTGTCAATTGCAATACTTCCAATTACGTTCATTGTTAGATTAGTTTTGTGCCCTTAATCTCCTGAGCAAGAATGTCCAACTGCTTTTCCCTCCAGGAACACAGCATTATAAAGCAAGTACAATACAATTTTAAAGGTTGTTAAACTGTGTAAGTCACCTTGCATGAAAGTGTCTCCTAAATAGCTTTATACTAATGAATATTATAATAATAATGGAAAAAAATGAGGAAGAAAGAAAACAACTTTTGAAGTAAAAGAATATGACTCTTCAACACAGACATACCTTGTTGATAAAAAAGTGAGTGTTTGATGCTGTCACCATCTAGAGATCTAAGCTAAGTATATGAGGATTCCAAAAGGGGTTTAAATTAGATTCCATTTAAAATTAATGATCAGATTACAATCTGATTATGTGTGTGGAGAGGGAACAGTCTAATTTGCATAAAATAGTAATTATATGGGAAGGAATTGAAATATAAGGTAGACAAATGCAAAGTATTACAGAGAATTGTGTTTTTGTCTGCTCTATAAAATATGGAGAAACTATAGGATAAAAAAAAATCCAAGATACACAGTGAAATGTGCAGAATTTAAATAAAGGAAAATAGTGATAAAATAGTTTAATTAATTTGTTAGATGTTATTTAGAATACTGTGTTTTACATAAGGGACCCTAAAGAGCGATTATCATCATCCAGGGCTACACAGACAGGTTTAAAAAATTGAGGACATAATGTGGGGACTTGATACAATATTCAAAATCCCTCAAGGTATTCACAATCCAAAAAGACAACTTCAGGATCAACAGAGTGATTAAAATGAGCAAATAGGAGACTTGTTGCTCAAAGGGATGTAGGTGTTTGCAACAAGTTAATAAGCAGATTCTCTGGGATATTTCAAGAAACAGCTGAATGAGATGCTCAGATCAATAAACAATGAGCAACCAAACAAGCAAGAGGGGCTCAGTGGCCTCATCTCATTGGTAATCTTTGTTACGTTCTGATGTTCGTATTCACAGACTGTGCAAAACTAGTTATTTTCCATGAAAGAGGACACAGTCGGTAGCAGGCTTGTCTCTTGAGTGATCTATGCTGTCACATTCAAGTTGGAGTTGGACACTTTTCCCATACATGAATTTATAGTTTGCTAATTCATTCTATGAGGATGTCTTTTTAAGTCAAGCCATCTGTGAGACACTTGTAGGGAGACAAAACCTCCAACCTTGGCTAAAAGAAATTAGATATGTTGGGAGACATCTCAACAATGCAGCATATAGTTTAAAATGAGGTGGCAGAAGTGCTTTCAGTTTTCATCTTTCTTACTTAACTAATCTTGTCCTGTGGAAGCAAGATAGCTTATATCTGATTTACTGACCTTAAATCTTGTATCAGACATTCAGGCATTTTCGATCTTTCCTGCTTTGTCCTCACTGAAAGCTTGACTGCAACACTATGATTGTAATATATCACAATAACAGAAATAACAACAGCAGGCAAGATAAGGCATTTGTGATTACAGGAATTAATTTGTGAAACTTGCTTGGGGTGGAAATCAATTAATATTATTCTGTCTGAGGCTCTCTGGCTCCACTCTATAGCTCTGATGTGAAAAGATCAGAATCTAATCAGAAAAGAAACAGACCATCACTTTAGTAGTATTTGGTGGTTAATTAAATATCTACACTGGCCAATGGTCCTCCTACAGAAAATGTAATTATTTATTCCTTGAAAAACTAGACATTTGTAAACTCCATTAAACACAGTGATGCAACAGACTCACAGTTAAGTGAAACACATTAAACAGATATGCCTTGATTCCAAATATGCACTAAAAGTAAATTAAAAGACTATGGATCTTGTCAAAATCACTCTGTGGCCATCAATGCAGTGTCAATAAAGAGACATACTGGGAGCATCTCTACAATGTAGCACTGTAAACTTGGACTGAGCTCTCTTACAAGGGTGTTTTACAAGGGGTTTTCAAATGCTAGGAACTTTTGTATTAATATAAAAAAAATATAGTGGAGTATTTACTATACATTATATTTGTGACCTGTGGAATCCAAATCTAGGAAGATGTTTGGATTTTGGGTGATTTTGGTATGGGATTACCCAAAGGCAATAAAGTTGGAAAACAATAACAACACCATTATGAAGTATTATTTTTATTTTTTTATTTTTTTATAATAATACAAATATATTGTAATTTTCATATCAATCATCAACCTCAAAAGAGCATCTCCTGATAATTGTGCTGGAGTTAATCTGTTCATAATTTAATTTTGTAGTTGTTAAATCACATGAGATCAAACACTCTGCTTATAATAGCACTTCACTACATCCCTCTTCTGATCAAATGAAAGACAACTGCAATCACAAAGAAAAGTATAACATGTTCAATTGGTTAATAAAATGCAGGTGTGGCTGTGTTCCTGAGTGGAACATCTTTTAAAAGCATTCATGAAAAGTGGAGGATCTAGCTGCTCTCAAATCCCAGCTATGCCATTGCCATTTTAGCTGGAACTTCCCAGGGGCTGGCATAGATTTGGCTGGGCCCGGCCAGGGCACAGGGGTTAGATGTTGGCTGTGCAATCCTTAGGTCTCTTGGCTTATGTGGGTTCTGACTGTGAGCAGGTCCATCTGTATCACACACCTGTTTCTCCTTTGCACTAAAATAAGTCTTATTGGCTTTAAAATGGAGCAGAAAGGTAGAAGCTGGCAGATGCAAACAGGAGCAAGTGGTGAGCTGTACCCAGCACTCGGCGAGCAGAGCAGTCAAAGCAGTATCCCTTGGGAGCTTAAAGGACTGTATAAAGCTGAACTACAGAAATGAGATCAAAACAAATATGGTTACAGCAGCCTGGTAGACCCAGAAGAGTTGGGGCTGAGATTGTGCAGTGATGGGAATCCGGCACATTGCAAAGTAATAAGCTAAGTAATAGCTCCTTGAAATTGACTAGGTTCTGCTGTGCTATTGACTGAAAGCCGGAGCAGGTATAAAAAGCAAGAAGAAATAGGACACAGTGAAATTGGAGAAGTTGTCCATGTGGAATGTCTTACAGAAGAAGTCACTGCTGCTGTACACCCTGTTGCTCCGTGACGAATCAAGCAGAAACCTGCAAAAGTACGACAAATAATCGGCCAATGAATTGCACTCTTTTTCATCCACTTACCTGGAGTGACCTGGGTGGTGCAGTTCCTCCAGGCAGCGAGACCCCTGAGATTCCCTGCCTCCAGTTTGCCTTGTGATATTGCTGCCTCCTCTTCCTTTGTGGTCCAGATATCCAGTGCTGTGCTTGTGCACCATATAACAGAAACAGTAAAAGCTAATACAGGTAAATAAGTGTAAAAGTACTAATGGCTACACTTACTTGCAGCTCTGGTGGATGTGCAGATATAGAAGACAGTGCCAGGGTACAGCTCCAGAGAGGGGCAATTTCAAGAGAAGAAAAAGAGTTTGAGGAAAGCTTTCTTCTGTGTGAGCCGGTGAATGCGATAAGGATGTGACTTATCTGTTGTGGAGGTGAGATATGTTGTGAGAGAGAGAATCCTGGAAGTGACCGAGACAAGAGACTGACTTTCTTTTTCTTTCTTTCTGTTGTTCTTATGACATGGTTATAAACTGTTAGTAACCATTAATAATTCAATGTATAAATGATCAATAAACACTTGAAACAAAGAGATTTGAAACAAAATAGTATTTTGGCAGCCCTAAAAACACGTATTTTTTGATGAATGAATCATAAATTATATATTATAAAGGTTTATAGATAATTTATAAATTGAATTATTTATGGTTACTAACTGTTTTATATACAATTTACCAATCATTTATTAATGACACAGTAATATAAAGTTTTACCGAATATTCAAACTAGTCAAAATTGCCAAAAGTAGCACTGTCCAATATTAAATGATTTTAACTTAAAGAATAGTCTGCATTTATGTCCTTTATAAATTACAAATGAGTCCCACTGATTATAATGTCTGTTGTTTTTATTCATGAAAGCAATTAATTTGCTACAACAATATTAAAGTGGGTGTACTGACATCAGAATTTTCACAAGTACATAGTGCTATGTTCTTTGCACCTGGCTGTGTGTTTCTAGTTGGTTGTGTATTTTTTTATGTTTTATTGGTTTCATATTTAGAAATGCATTATTTTCCTTATTAGATTAAGCTTCTTAGCTCTTTTGCTGATCAGTGTGTAGTTTTATTTCTGTAAATGTAGATGGATAAAATAAGCCAATTTTAATGTTATTAATTTTGTAAAAGATTAATAAATATTCCATAAAAGTTCTCACTATGGACATATTTCAGTAAAAAAAAAAAATCTGACTTTTACCCGTCAAAACTATGAAAATGTCCTGTAGTGTGACTGTCCCCTGAGTATATGTAGTTACAAAAACTTCATACATTAATCTGTTATGGTTAGAAACATAAATGTCTCCTACATGATTTCTACATAGAAATATTATACTACTATAAAAACAAAATAAAAGTATTATATATATATATATATATATATATATATATATATATATATATATATATATATATATATCCTTTGGTGTGAGGGCTAATCTGAGAAGAAATTCAGGAATTTTTGGAAACAACTTGACATGTCAATAAGCCTTAGGCAAACCCAACTTTGATCATATATTATTAAGTCTTTGTGAATTAATCTTTCAGAAAGATCTGAAAGATCATCATCTATGGCTCTCTGCAGGACATGTCCTTTTTATATGTCCTTTGGTGTGATGCTTAGAAAAGTAAAATAAATATCAACAATATCAAGGTCATGAGATGATATAGGTGGCTTTTGGCACATTTGGAATATAGAACATAGAAAAAATAAATCCTGTGGTTTGACAGGTATTTGTGCGTCACTCCACAGGACATAGTCAATACACCACAGGAAACAGACTTTTAAATATGGATTTTTATTATCTTAAATGGTATTGCTTGGATGATATTTATACTCAGTATACATTCTTTATCAGTAACTGATGTAGGATGTTAAGTGAAGTATAGCCTGGATGGAAGGATTTTGATAGCTTGCAGAAAAGTGAAATGGTATGCTTGATGAGAGTCTACAACAACAGTTTAATCTGGATACACCACAGAGTAGAGTTTAGGATCCTTATTACACATTTTGAAAATAGTTCAATAGCTCTCCATTACCACTTTTCTGAAAATTGTAACTAGTTAGCTGAGATCAGAAATACAGGCATCTGAAATCGGGGGCAGAAAGCAAGCTGGAAAAAAATTGGCAGATGACAGTATTATGCAAAACTCTCAAACTGCATGTACTATGATGAGAGACCTATACAGGCTCACATTGAGCCAGACCTCCAAGAAATAAAGACAGACCTTTGAAGAAACTTGAGCACTCCATGTGCTTAGTCCACACAACAATAAGGCTCTGTCTACAGTATGCATTTAAACCACGTTAGTTATTTTTTAACCAACCTTGAAGTGCAAAATACACTGCAGAGAATTTAATACTGTACTTGAGAACTGCACTCAACACAACCTCAGGGGGTAGTCTACAGTCTGGTTCTAAATTAGATCAGTAGTGTGGATGATGTAATAACAATCTAATGTCCTCCACAATCCCAAAATGCTTGGTTATGCTTGGTGCATCGGCACTGAAAATACTGTGCCACAGGGAGGTGGAAAGGACTACTGTTTCTCATCACACACTTGATCTTAACTTTGCCCAAATGGATATGTTCGTGGGGCTCATCCTCACAGAAGCACACAATCATATTTTGTAGCATCCAATTGAGACTCATTGTAAATCCGTGGGGCCTATGCAAAACCGAAATAATCTGCTGTTGTTGTTGTTTTGATTACATAATATATAATAAGCATGTGCTCTGCACCCATGGACTCCATATTTTTCTATTTGTAAACCGAAGTGCATGGTGGGATACTGTACCATGAAGCATTGCATTGTGAGGAACTATAACTGAACTTCATGTGGATGCAGTAATCCCAAATTAACGTACAATAATTGTAAAATGGCTGATGCCGTACATATTTACTTTTGTGTTCAACAGGACAATTTTGAAAATTAAAGGACACATGTAAAAAATCTTTTTGGTCTCAAAATGATCTCCATTGTCTACTATTGTTTATTTTCTAATTTGTTGCATCACAAATCATTATTATATAATTCAAATGTATGAATAGTGTCCAATGGTGTGACGTTAAAATTGTGTATAAAATATAATATTTCAAACTTTATTCAGGACTATATTTTACTACAAACTATAATCATTTTCATTTAGGTAAGAAGAGTTTTTGATAAAGAAATTAAAGGTGTCTGCTTTGACAAAAAAGTTTACTGTCAGTCATCAAGTCACATACTTTTAAAAAAATCTTTAAAAAAAATAATATATATATATAATAAATTATCCAGACATTGGGCTGACGTCGGCATATGGTTGGAATGGTTGGACAACAGTCGTGGTTGGGGGGTGACGTATAGATGACGTCAGATTATGATTGGCATGGTCGGACAGCAGTAGGTTGGGAAGGTGGAGGATGACCGACATCGGCATGTGGTTGGCATGGCTGAACAGTAGTTCCATCCGGGAGTTGGATCATGTCCGACTAAATGCCGACAGATGCGATATCCGTGCAACTTGTTTTAATACATTGACCTATACAACTTTAAAATAACAACTTTATTATTAATAATAATCATAGTAAATATATTTTATAATGTCAAAAATGTTCCCAGTTTCATTATTTGAAGACCACAGTGAGAAAAGGCATCTTCTCAGATGACGTCAGACCGAAGAGCATGCTGGAAGGTAAATTCACTTTCACGACTATTATTAAAATATTTAAATTTACTGTTTAAATGTACTGAAAAGTAGAATATGTAATTGTCTGTAGTACCAGGTTGTATGTATGACACATTAAGTGTTAACTTTTTCTTTAATGGGCTGGTTTAATTCTTAAGTATAGGCGTTGTGTGCGAAATTACCACAGAAATTAGTTTTTTGTTTGTATTTCTAAGAGGACACTGAATTAACCACAAATGTAATGGCTACAGGACAGAAGGGAACTTATAACTCATAACTATTTAAAAAGTGGTCAACCCTGACAATTAAGATTACAGTTGTAACAATTAATAGGCTTGTTTTTATTGAATGCCTTTAGTTTACAGTTATGTTTTGTTTTTCTGTTTAGAATTGATCCAAGTCGTGTCCAGAGGAGATTCCTGCTGTTCACTTCAGGAACTCAGTCACTGAGAAGCAAGATCAGACATTTGTAATTTATTCTTTTAAATATTTAATCAACTATTTGTGAATGAAATTGGAGCTTGTTATTCCTAATGCATTGGCTGAGTGTTTTGAATATACGATCTTACATGTTTTACAGGTGTGGGAAACGTAATGTACTGTTGTGTTTTTATCTGTAATTCTCCAAGTGGCTACTGCACATTTACATATTTAATATTAAATGCATTATTTAATTAGGCTTTCTATTCAGCATGTATAAGACGTCAGCTTTTTAAATAACTGTGTGTATTGGATAATACTAATTTTGGAAATCCTCAAGTTTCCCGCATTCATACCTCACCAGGGAGATAGAAAAAGCATTGAAAAAGTGTGATTGTAGTTCTGCTCTTCTGCAATATATTTCTACAAGATCAAGAATGGGCTCTGAAAACACTGGGTTACAGGACGAGGACAGAGAAGGAATGAGCAACACTGGATACAGGATAAGAGCAAAGGATACTTTTTTGGGAATTAACATTTGTAAGTAAAAACAAGGATGCATTTTTGATACCTGATCTTGATACCCTTTATATATTTACAAACTGATATAAATCATACATCAATAATGTGTTAATGTCAAAGAAGGTGTATCACATTCATCATCATTTTAATGCAGGAGTTGGTTTCTGTTTTCTGCTAATCACTGATTTGGTGAAACCTATTTTCTTGAAAACTTATGTAACAAGGATATTGTTTAGTCCTATATTTAACTTTCCCTGACTGCTTTGATCTGTTATTGATCTCCCTGGCTGGGTAATTGACTGCATGTGCTGTTTTGCATACAAGATTGCGGATGATCTGCCATGGAGACCTGATGCATTTCTTGTTCATTGGTCCTCCTGTCCTTACCTGCATGAGGAAGATGAGCGCGGTGTCTGTTAAAAAGGGGATTCCACTTTGCACAGGGCGGGGGTGCTGCACTGGAACAGCTGAGCTGGGAGAACGTGTCAGTTGCCGGTTACAGAGAGTGAAACTCTGCTGTTGTATTAAAGGGGAGCCACTATTTGAGACAACTGCAGATATTAGAGGAAAGTCGGGGTGTTGAGTTATTACGTGGTTTAACACCAATCCGTGGATATTATTGGTTGTTTTAGACACTTCTCCCACCACAGGCGCCGTTTGGTTTTAGTTTTTATGTCTGTATTTTATTGCTTTTAATCACACGTGCACATGTAAGCTTTGTTTTATATTGATTTTAAATTACTATTTAACACCATATTCCCTTTTAATCGATTGTGTACCCATTTCGTATTTTAATTGCTTTTATTGTCCAAGTTGGCTTTTATCTTGTGATCTATTCTTACAGTGCCTTAGGTTTTTTTTTTTCAGTAACCTTTACTTGTTCATTATTTCATTTGATTCTGTTCACTGGTTTATAATTATCTATTCATTCACTTAAGATGTGTGCAGGATGTTAATTTCATTTTCTGTTTGGTTTGAAACTTAATCACTTGATATTTTAAATGTGTGTTTCTATAGATTTGGGATATTTCCATTTATATAATTGGTTTACTGATGTACGATTCCCTGTGGCTTGCTGGTTGAATCTCAGACTATTGAATTAGTAAATCTGTGTTATAACAAGGTGAAATGTTTTATTTGAGAACTCTAAGGACAATATTGTAACCCTGTGTGTAATAAAAATACATTATCATAATTGTGGTTTCATTGTCTTGAATACTAAACCCTACAGTTACTATTGCTACACCCAGTTGAGATCTGTGCAGGAGGTCAATAGAGGTCCCATACCTGTTTGAGGGTGGCGTAGTCATTTGCATATATACAAAATTCTATTCATCTAACAGTAGTAACACGCAACACTTGTAAATTGTAAGTATGTTTAATGCTTATAAAGACTACAGTTTATTTTGTTCCATCTGTGAAGATGCACAGATCAAGCAACTTGCTATAATAAAGGGGATTTAAATGCCATTTTGTATTATTATTTATTTCTTAGACTTCTTATTTCAAGACTGTATTGTTATCCATGTTATTTTTATCACCGGTTTCAATTCACCTGACACCAAAAACACAGTTTGAAATCAATGCAATTAGGGTGTTATTTTTAAGTATCAACGACTGAGGAATGTTATGCATCTTGTTTATGCAATTAACACATTATTGACATCTTACCTTATTTTAGTTAAGTGATATCTATCAGTTTGTAAAAGTTGAAAGGCTTGACAATCCCCTAAACGCATACTCTGTTAAAGAGCACGGCACGCCATGGGATATTACTAGTTTAATCAGTTTGTGTAATTTGTTTTAGGCTATAAACACAAAGTACATTTTTATTTTGGTATTATATTAAGTCTTTCATTAAGATCACAGATCCAAATAGGATGCACATTAAGTATTTGTATGTGTATTTATCTTCAATTTAGATAGTTTGTATTTGCATTAATAATTTATCCTATCAATAATATTTTTGGTTATACTATGTCTGTGCTGCCGTTTTGCTTATTTTGCTTTTATACAAATATGTAATTATTCACTGTCCTACTTGCATGTCAAGCATAATTGCACACATTTAAAAACAATCTTACCACCAGATGTATTTTTTTAGATTTGAAGTTGAGTCCTTGGAAGCAGACAGTACATTGTCCCATAAGCACATCTTGCATTGCACTTTATTATTTGTTCCATTTTCTTTCTTTTAACAATTGCCTGTGGTTCCACGAGTTAAATCTCTGCTAACACACAATGTTGCCACAATGTGTGTTACCTGGGATGCTGACTAACAGCTTCCATTATGCCTGCTTGTTGTAGAATGACCTGCTCTTTGGCCAGAGACGTGTAAATAAAAACAATGTTGCAAAAATACTACACGTGGGCCCCTTCAGATTCCCTTGCACTTGTACATTTTCACATTTACTCTTTTACTCAGTAATCGGAATACTCATCTGACAGGAGTAACGTAACGGAAATAGTTATCAAAATTCTGTAATCTGACTACATAACGCCACTACCGTTACCCCCCAACCCTGGTGGTTGAGTAGGTGAAATCAATAATATAAAATTGATTTAGGGTCGGATTAAATCAAAACTTTGACCCACCCACTAATAGAAAACTACAGAACTGTACTCAGTTGCGGCTGCATTTTTAGTAAGATGCCACTTTCTTCTAATCATAAATGTAACCGCTATGATGTACAAGTTTGTAGTTCGCTATTAGCAGGTGGGTCAAAATTTGGATTTAATCCGGTCCTTAATCTCAACGATCTAAATACCTTCAATTTTTGAATTTGCCCTATTGACTGGTCAAATTGAGTCCCTGCCTAATGGATTCTCTCAATATCACTAAACCAATTCTGTGGTTTGTGGTTTGAAAAAAAAATACTTTACCTTTAGGATTTAAATAACTTTATTGTAGGCTTGCAGTTATACTAAGTGTTAAATGTATTCTTCGTATTTCTTATTCCCAGACACTATTAGAAACAAGAAATGTCACAGTTGTCATAATATTCCTAACATAAGAAATGTTACAAAAGACAGGACACCATTTAGGCCATTTTGGTTATTTGGTAGCTAGTAAATAGCTTATTGATCCAGGAATCTCGTCCAGTAATGTATTGGAAGAATCCCTGGGTATCTGCTTTAGCAATATACTATAGAATAGCACATTTTAAAGTGACATTGATTCAGTTTTGAGACCTTGAGACACTAGGGTGTTTAAAAAAAAAACATATATATATTTCTTTTTATGGTTTGGAGTTTGGGTGTACATGTATATTTTAAGATAAGCAATACAAAAAGCTATTTCACAACTATTATTATAATATAATAATAATAATAATAATAATAATAATAATAATAATAATAATTTATTATTATTATTATTATTATTATTTAGTAGTAGCAGTAGTAGAGCAGTAGTAGTAGTATTCATAGTAAATTAAAATAAAGTTAATTATGTCAAATAAAAACCACATTATCCATATTATGTATTAATACTGTACATTTTATGGACAGCTGTCCTTAAAGTAGAGCTGCTGTGATGTTCACCCTCGCATTGTTTTTTTAATGGATTTGTTTGTCTTTTAATTTACATTTATACAGTAATAGATATTGCTGGAGCTCATACATTAACTTCTCTGGGTCCACGCTGTTTGTTATGGGGCGCATGCGTATACTGTGCGTGTGTCCACGTGGGTTGACATCACTTCTGATTGGTCAGATTCTTTCCAGTCGCGGCAGAATAATCAAGAAAGCAGACGGTTTCTAGTGATGCTCATTTTCCTTAAAGAAGTGCGGAGCTCCTACTGAAATACAGGCAGGTCTACCATTTCCCACACGCGTCCAGTGTGAAGCACCAACACACTTTATATTCATGTCTGACGCAGGACGAGCCTTTAGAAGGATGCGACTCTTACTAATTTTATAAAACTGTTAGGTCGGAGACATGGACCACATTAGGGCGAGTGTAGCTGATCTCTCGCCAGGCCCGGCGGCAGGATTAACTCGCAAGGGGGCATCAGAAATGACTGAGGGGGCACAACTATGTTCGGTCAATGATAACACAGGATGTACAATAATCGATAGTACAATTACACACAATGTTTTTGCACAGCTCAATGCATGAGATTTGTCACATAAAACGTGGTGACAGATACTGTTGCTGCCGGCAAAAGCAGGAGCCGGGAGGGGGGGCACAATTGTGTTTGGGGCAATGTTTAAGATTTTTAGAGGCAACGCGTGAGACTTGAGAGCTATACCTGCCAAAGGTCACTGCACCGCTTTACAACATGGACAATTCATAACCGGCTCGAACAAAACGTTATGACAACGCTACACAGCTACATGCACAATACCCATCGATCTAATGCAACACAAAACAGCTGCTAATTACCAAAATAACACTTCCTCATGCCAATACAAAGCATTTCCAATCGTGAAAGCAAACAATACTGTCCACTGCACTACACGACTTATCGGTGCTGCAGCTCGGACGCTGTACGCATGCGCTCTCAGAACAATGTCCGTGTACTTGTTCCTCACATGACTCGTCAAACTCACCGGCACGTTGCAGTTTTTCCATGCAATTGTGAGCGCTGCTAAAATATTCATTTTGCATAACCATTATTAACATTAGATATATTTTTTCATGCAAAGGCACGGTGATTTATTTATTTATTTTTCTGTTGTGGGCATATGTAACTTTGAAAGCAAACCTAAATTGTCAAAATTATCCCACCTTTCTACTGTGAAGTGAAGGCCAATCAAAATACGTTTTTTTCACAACTGGTAAAATGAGTGTGACTGACGTATGAATGGTGCTATGGAGTTAAATGAATGAAGCATAGAGCCGGATTAATCTTCATATTAATGACCTACTGGAAGTGAGCTGTGTGCCCCAGAAAACTTAGGTTTGATGTTATTGTATTCCTCTACACAGCGAAAATCTTAAACGCAACACGTCGGGTGGGCATGACTGAGGGGGCAAATCGTAGGACAGACTAGGGATACAAAACTGAGGTGGCACAATATTCCACCTGAGGGGCATTGCCCCCTTGTTGTGCCAGGCCTGTCTCTTTCAAACCCCCAAAACAGCCTTTGAATGCTCAAAAACAGCCTTTGCTGATGAATGCATTTTTTTATCAGAACAATCAATAACTCACTCTGCTGGTCCTTCAGAAAATAGAGACCCTGGCTCTGAAAGGTTATAATGTGTGTCGCTCAGTGCGGAGTATCAGGTCCGGCTACTGGTTCATGTCCATTCTTTTTTTACAGCGTGATTGGTCAAAAGTATTTAGCAAACCTGAAACATGTTAATTTCATGTAGATATATGTAAATTATTCCTCTCTCCAAATATAATAACAGAAACGGAGTTGTCTGTGGGAAATGTAATGGAGTAAAAAGTACATTATTTTTATTGCACTTATGGGGGCGGGAAAGCATAAGATAAAGCAGCGATTTTATGCCACTAGTGGGGGCCTGTGGTAGTTGTTCCATAGACTACAGTGGGGGCTGTATCTTGAAGGCTCAATGCATGTGCCTTTGTCCCCGGGAGCTACAGGGGCGGCTCCCTCGCCTCGATTGCATAACATTTTCTAGGCGCTTCGATGCATGTAGAATTGTGAGGATAGAGAAAAGATGGTTTTACCTTTCAGCAGTTTTCCTTTTTCTTTTCCTGTTATAGAAAGGGAGATTTCTGTTGTGGGAGAACTTTATATATTGTTCTCAACATAAGTCATCAAAGGCGTAGGCTGATTGTAATTGTAAATGATTAATTTGTATTCTTATTGTGCTTCGTGTGATCTGTATTGAGAAAGTGTGTTCATAAAGAATATAAAAAAAAATTGTAAAGCTACTAGTCAAATTTTTCGAAATTGTACAGAGTGGTGGCTTTGCATCAGTGGTGTCCATTCCAGGTTCGGAATAGCTACAGGGGCTGTTTTTTTTTCTTTCTTTTTTTTTTTTTTCTTAAAAAGTCAGAAAACCTTATGGTACCAACACAAAATGGATCGGGGGTTCTGCAGGACCATGGACAGGTCCACATTACCTCTTTAGATATGCACAGCATATTAAATTTAACTGAAAAATGTTACAGATTAAATTGGACCTTCTAATACTAGTTTACCCATCTAAGAACCCCATCGAGTCATTTTTGAATCACCAAACTGAAATGCCAATGGTCTTTAAAACTAGGAGTACAAACTTTGTATGAAGTTCTTCCCAGTGTCTGTGCCAGTGTCCCTGTTGAGTCTGAAGTATAGATTTGTAGTTGCAGCTAATTGAAGTCTCCTTGTTCTTCCATGGTAAAGGGATTACATTGCATTGATGTACCAGGCACACTTTTCAATCTTGGGCCGGGATTAAATCAAAACTTTGACCCACCGCAAATAGAAAACTACAGAACTGTACTCAGTTGCGGCTTCATTTTTAGTAAGATGCCACTTTCTTCTAATCAGAAATGTAACCACTATGATGTACAAGTTTGTAGTTTGCTATTAGCAGGTGGGTCAAAGTTTTGATTTAATCCAGCCCTTGGATTTGTTGTGTTACCTTCTGAAGCAGCAATCTCCTTTTAGAATGTGTTCACAAAAAAGTATTCTAAAAGGATTAACCACATATTATTATACAGTATTATACAGTATACAGTTTCAGTGCCTTGATTTTAATTTTGTTCATCTAAGATGAACAAACACTTGTATTCTATTGTTTGCCCTAAGACTACCATAAATTCAGAAGAGACTGACAATAAAGCAGCTGTCTCTGTTGGATTTAAATTTTTGTTTTGATACATTCTTCAGATTTAATTCCCAGTATTGTGTTTATCATTACAAGGTCATTTCGTTTGGGGTAAACTAGTCCTTTTGGTGTTGATAGAAATCATGTGTAACCTTTACTACCTTTACATTACATTAAACAGGTCACACAGGAGGTGTTACTCCAGATATTTGTCAGTGTCTCTGTGCTTCAGTCCATGTTTATGGTGGAAAATCATTTTGAAGGTTACAGGGCTGGCGATCAGACTCTATCATTAATATTACTGTCTTTCATCTTGATTCATATTGATTCTCTCTCCTGAAATCCTGAGTGTGAGAGAGAACACAAAATTGCCACACACCAGGGTCACTTTCTTCACAAAATTGAATTCCCAGAATTCCCACACCTGGCTCACACTCAGAGGTTGTGAGTCTTGCTGGAGGAGGACAGACACACATTGACAGCACAGCCTGAGGTCCACCCAGCACACACTGTAGTCTGCGGTAAAAGCACATCCCTACCGACTTGTATGTTAATTCTAGTCTATCTGTATTTGCTTCAGCAACACTAATAACTTAAATCACAAATAAAACTCTTTTGAACTGATTTGAACTGGCTGAGGTTCAAGTTCAGGTAGCTGACAACAAGAATACTGAAAGAATATCACACAGCAGGGAGCTTGAAAGACTAATGCGTATTTAATAGCTGTCATTAGTCGTTTAAATCCCAATTTGTCTTTGGTCTAGTTGATTTTTTTATTGCTTTAATTAATTGTAGTTCATTACTTGATTGCACTTCCTCAGTAGCACTTCATGTTGCACCTTGACTGTGAAGTGATGGTTCTCATCATGTCAAGGTACTGTGTAAAACAACATTAAAGAATCATATGGATTGATTAATAGCTCCCCCCCCATGCAGTTTATGGACTGTTCTCTCCAGAGGAAATGTGATCTGTGTCATTTATTAAACGTGGCAGCATACAAATCCCCCTTCCTACTAAATTTGTGATTGGTGTAAGAGAAACTCATATGCTTGTTTTTTCAGTCAATCTAATTAAATAGTTGAACTGAAAACTCATAGGTCAATTGGTTTCTCTTTTAAGATTCTTTTTAGAGGGAAGATGTGGTCAAGTCACAGATGTGCAATAATAATTTATTTGTGACAAAAATAGAAAACATTCAACTATATTACTGAAAATAAGTAATATAAAGCTTCTGCTGGATTACAGAAAGGATAGGGTATTACCCCCATTCTCCTATTTTCCTCACAGGGCAGCTTAGGTCAGTCTGGTCAGGTCAGCAGCAGATGTGTCTCCATCTCTTCTTCTTCTTCTTCTTCTTCTTCTTCTTCTTCTTCTTCTTCTTCTTCTTCTTCTTCTTGTCTCCATCTGTCTTCTTTGTTCTCTTTTATAAGGTCACATTTTGCCAACATCACACCATGGCTTGAGTGCGTGATTCAAATATTTCGATATGGCAGTAAGAAACCTAACTCTTTGGCCTTTTTGAGGTGTTTGTCCTTGTACTCTCATCTTTAGTTTAACTGCTAGCAGGGCCCCTCGGAATCTAAGGGACTAGGCAAAAAGAGGGAGATGTCGGTTTCCTGTATCAAACCAGACATCAAGATATTTCCCATAGAAAAATACATTCTAACAAATAATATCTTACAGTGGGATTGTTAATTGGGGAATCATTGGCTTACCAACAGAGGTATACTACTACTACTTTTACCACTACTAATACCACCACCACCTCCACTACTACTACTACTACTACTACTACTACTACTACTACTACTACTAATAATAATAATAATAATAATAATAATGAGTACAACCTGGGACAACC
The DNA here is from genome assembly GCF_036373705.1 of Amia ocellicauda. Classification (NCBI taxonomy): domain Eukaryota; kingdom Metazoa; phylum Chordata; class Actinopteri; order Amiiformes; family Amiidae; genus Amia; species Amia ocellicauda. The sequence continues at coordinate 34,221,824 of NC_089854.1, read as the reverse complement.
TGTTAAGAATTTTATGAATACCCGGTGAAATTAGCTAAAAAACAACATAGTCTATTCTCTGTTTTACTACCTTGCAGGTTCACCATAGTTCTGAAAGTGCTTAGTTCTTAGTTCACTCTTAAAGTGCTTTTATAGTCCCATCCCAATACTTAGGCTGGGAAACTGTTCAGACACTTTAGCTTTAGACCCTTCTTATTTGTGGAGGAGAACAAGTTGTATTTTCTACAAGTGATATGGGTCTTAGAGACCTCAGTTCCCTTTTGATAGCACTTAAAGGACTTACTGGTACTCACAGTAAGAAACATAAGATTTGTCTAAAATAACTAATATATATATATATATATAAATCTATCCTATTAAAATTGATTGTGCATATTGGTTATTTGTAATATACACATTGCATTGTAATTTGATTCCATAACTTTTAATTTTAGTGCTGTTCAATTAAGTTTTCTGTTATACTCAGTGTCTAATATAGGTTGTATGTATTAATGATATATTGATACACATACCATTGTATTATTTATTTGTTTTCTTTACCCTGATGTGTACAAGGATGTAATTACTTACACGTTACTTACTTATATGTTATGCTTATAGTTTTAGCATGTCTCAAATAGATAGATAAATAATACAAGTATGTAAAGAATTAAGTAAAAAAGAAAAATATTATGATTTGAAAGTGCCCCATATTTCTATATAAATATCTTTTCCAGCAAGACTTCAATCAGAGTTTGCAGACTTCTTGCATGCCAATATATCAGAATATATCAGAATATATCAATCTGTGATGTATTTTCAAGGACCTGCTAAGCACTCAATTCCAGCCAGCAGGTTAACTAGAATTCCCTATGTTTCTGGAAAGAAAATTACAGCAATTGAAACAGTTTTCACTGCTTGTCTACAATTATTTTCATCAGTACCAGCAATGTTGTATTGACTTTACAATAGATTGTGTGTGTGTGTTGTGTGTGTGTGTGTGTGTGGGGGGGGGGAGGGGGTTAGGGTTGTTCCCTTCCCAGATAATTGTTAATCAATTTGATAGTAATTCCATGCTCACTCCATAGCAAGGACAAAAATCATATACATAAATAATATAACACTTAGTTATTTAAATGTCATTAATAAGGGGAGTTCCAGCCCAGGACCCATCAACAATGTCAAAGCTTTTGTCAAATAATATTTTTTGGGAACATGATTTTGGGGGCAATTGTAGCACAAATTCTGACTTTACACTTTTCCCACACCAACAGGAAACTGATCATTTAAATTCCCAGCAATTGGATTTATCAGGCAGTATACACACCACAGTTATTCAGCTTTATTAGTAAAAGCGGACATAGTGGCCCACCATCACACATGTTCAGCTATAGAGTATCTAAAGAGGTCAGTTATCTGTTTTTGTAGTGTTTAATTAACCAGCTTTTTATAAAATTCAGTTTTTAGCATTTAAACTTTTCTGATGAGTTTCTTCTTTGCACACCAAGGGTAGTTTTGCTACTATATAATTAGAAGGAAGAAGTTACATGTAATTCTAGAAATGTAAGGTAATATATACCTTACTCACCAGATCACATCCAGAATGGATATACAAATTAAAAAAATAATTTGAAATACAAGGGATGTCACATCTTGTAGAATAAAAGCCTTTGAAAATGAAAGATAAAAGCAAAGGGATATGGTCATCCTCAGTATGTTTCTAAGGGCTTTGCCAGTGCATACTAAATGTCGTTTTTGAACATCAACTAAATTGGCAGACATTTGTAACAGCTGTGTTTAGTAGAGCAAATTGGACTTTCTTCTTCTGATATTTCCTTGAAAGACATTAACTACCACAAATTGTTTTTTAAATTACAAAATAAATTTCAACAATAAAAGTCAGAAGCCAGTTTTTTTTTTCTTTGGTAATTTTAATTCCCCACTGGCAGTAAAATCAAATGTTCTTTTCTTATTTATATTCTAATTTCAGAAAGAAACAAAGAAAATAACTTTTAAACAATTGTATATATTTAATATATCACCTTGTTATGCAATGCCATAGGTAAAAAGCAAGGGAATTTATTTTTCATATTCACACTCAACTCTTAATATAATAGATTCAACTCTTTGAAATAATTGACAAGGGGGTTCCTTCCTCCCCAGTGTCAAACTCTAATCAAGAATGGAATTAATTAATTCTTGATTTAAAATAAATGGAAGTAATCTAAGGAGAGTAAAAGTACATATTATTTCCTAGTTTGTGCTTTCTGAAATGGATTGGTACAGGGGCCCAAATAAGTGATACACAGATACACAAAAGATACACAAAAGACCAAACACCTGGGACAATGAAATAATTACCTGGCAGAATGAAACAGTGACCAGCCACTGCCAAACCCCCATGATTTAGGATTTGTAATTAGCCAAAGATTAGATTAGTTGAATGCAGGATCCTGCTAGAATGAAGGATGGGTTTGAGTGAGAGGAAGACTTCTATATGGTGAAATAAAAAAATAAAAAAAGATGCATACCACTTCAAATACATTGGCCCCTGCTGATAAAATATGGTTCCTAAATAATTAATCAAGGTTCTATCAAGGCACTTGATAGAAATTACTCTAATGGGTTTAGCTCTTATAGTTTGTATGATGCACACAGCATGGGTGTAGAACTCAATTTAAAATACCTGAAATTTCTGGCATTGAACTGTATTTCTAAGTTTTCAAGTGGAAAAGTTTTAAGCAAGGCAATATCCCAAATAAATGAGTGTGCAATGTTGCAGTGAAATATCAAAGTGCCTACAATAAATAGGTAACAGGCTACAATTGTTTCCAATATCAAATTATACTAGAATATTACAGTGTCTGTCCTCATTTTCGGTTTCTTGTTAGTACAATTATAGAAGGTACCTGGAAACCATACTGTATTTCTTTGAAGGAAAGAAAACAATACATAAACCAAGTTCTCAAAAAAAAAAAAAAAAAAAAAAAACTGCGTGAGATTTTGTTAATTATTATTGCCAATGCAGATGTGTCCTGTACGTGACATTTTGGTAAATTAGTTTAGTCATACAAAACACAGGCGAGCGCAGGATGGCACTCTTGACCGCGGGCGGGGGAGCCGGAGACCCGTGAGTGGGAACAACATGCCCCGGATAGAGCCGAAGAAGGGGGGGCGTGGACCACCTCTGTACCCGGTGGGCCGGATGAGTGGGAGACGCAGGAAGGGCCCCCCATTGTGTTGCGCTTGTTCCTCCCCTGTCTGCAGCCCCTGAGCGATGGAGCCCCGCCGTGGCCCGGTGGGAGAGCTATATGTGGTTTTAATTGCAGTTAATGCCGAGAAGCCGCTCTACTTCTCTCTTTTCACCTTGCTGACGTGTTTACTACAATGAATGTATAATATTAATAATAATACAAATAATTTAGAAGAGCATTTCAGGATACTGTACACAGTACACAGACTCATCTGACGTCACTGTTGCTTTGAAACAGTAGAACGTTAAGCAAAATCTTTTTTATGTGAGTTATTTTAGCATATGTTTAAAAATATATTTTAATTATCTACACTTTCGGGAGGCGTGCCCCACAGTATGAGAACAGCTGATCTAGACCAAGCTAAAATGGCCAAAGCCCATTTGCTCATTTTAATTGACTAGCTATTTGATCGTTGAAACTGCAGAACTAGGTATCAGTGTTATAGCCTAGATTTGTACTGAGCTGAACAAACCTTTTACAGACCTCGTTCGTGTCCATTTAAGTAAGGAGAAAACATACAGCCAGCCATCTGGTTTAGCTACATTTAATGTCATCGTCATTATAACAGTTACTTTAGCCATTATAAGCAAGCTACTGTACAGTAGTAAATACGAAGCAGAAACAAATATTATACTACTTTTCTCTTGTGCTTGTTTTTCTTCTTCAGCTATGTATTTTTACGCTGTTAACACGCATACGCTATGCAGCCACAGATCGACGGTTTCTAGTGCATAAATTATGATGTATGATTCCACGATGCCCCTGGGCACGACTGACTCATAAATAAATGTTCAATTCTTTGAAAGCTGTGATAATTTAAAAATCAATTATATAACTGAAAATGTATATTCTTTATGATTTATGCCTAGAAACGTCTCTGGCTTGTGACACTAGGTAAGGGAATGCCCCTGGCTGGCTGGCTGACTGCAGGGCTTAGCGCCATGATAATGGCAGCAACATGAAACGACAGCACAGTGGTGTTCAAGCACGCATGCTCAACATTAATCCAAGAGCTTTTTTTGTTAGCCGGTTTATCTGGGATAACGCTACGCACGTTTGCCTCACAAACACGCAGAAAGATGTCTCCTGGATGGCCGTGAGTCGGCGTCTCCCCACCCGGGTATTCATGCACAGAAGGGGCATGGCCCTGTTTGACACCTGCCCCTACAAAGGTTGCCTGGGAAGAGAGACAGAGGCTCATATCTTTAGGGACTGCCCCTCCACTCGCAGGGTCTGGCTCCTGTTTTTCCCGTTCCTCCGCAGGTTTGCTGTTCCTGTGTGGGCGACCGCCCAGCAGATCCTTTATGGACCTGCCAGGGGAATCACATCTCCAACCTTGAGATGCTGGTGGTGTGTCGTCTGTGCAGTGAAACAGGCCCTGTGGGAGGGACGGAACATCTGTCTGTTCAACAAGCAGGAGCTGGATTGTTTTAACTTTTTTTTATTTATCTGGTGCATTTTCAGTTAATTTCAATGCATTTGACTCTTGTTTAATTGTGTTTTTTTGTTGGCAGTTTGCCATTTATTCACAAGTTTATTGTTTAATTGATTTAATGCACAAGTATACTTTGAGTTCAGGTATAGTTTGGTTTATTTTAAATCACGTTAAGATTTTAAAAGATTTTAGAATTTATTTTAAACAAATTGTAATCATAAGTATTAAAATTTTGAATGTTTTTATTCTGTAATGTAAAATACTTTCCCATTAAACAGTATTTTTTTGTTCATTTCAGTTGCCATAGCCTAAAATATTCCAGTGCTGTATCACTAATCCAAGCACCAATGCCACTTCTATCTGGCATGTGCCCTGCTGTGATCTCCTGCATTCTCAGTGTGGTGCTGCTAATTCCAACTCCCCTGTCTCACTGCTGACTATGCTGTCTGCAGGGAGGGGAGGGGAACACAAATATAGCAGCTACTCAAGTCCCGTTTATCCAAGCACAATGCCGCAGTGGAGCCTATGGTACCTGATCTGTCATGCCTCCCTCTTCCAATTTTCTTGCCCAAGGTGGGGAATTCGCTCCCCATTTTGTCATCTCCTGTCACACTGAGATTTGCAAACTACAAATTGTACTCATGCACAACTCCGACATATTTATACTTATCATTAAAATGATCACTTTAAAATGTGATAAATTAAACCTGTAACTCAGCAGGAATGCAGTAAGACAGCAATGACAGTCAACATGACATTAAGAACAGCAGGCTCAGATAACAGAACAGGTACATACCCAGGCTGATTGACAAAGCTTAGATAGCACTAAATGCAAATTTATGCCAGTTTATCTCATCTCATGGATGTCAAACACAAAAATTCTTAGCATGAACCTACTTGAAAATGGTGTCAACAGTATTGTTTAAATGTGGCAGTTCATAGTATTTCAGAAACAGCAGTGGGAAAAATACCAGAAGATTGCATAAAACTTAAACGTTATTACTTCTTGGTAATACATTACCATATTACTTCTTGGTTCCATTAACCAAGACCAAATACTTGCAGGTCATTGTAATATACTTGACAAATTGTATAATAAACTAATTTAATAAAAAAAAAGGAAAGGAATGCAACTTCACATGATTCATGTAAGGTGAGAAATAGAGAATGATACAGAGTAAATTGGATCTTGGTGCCTTACAATAATCATTTTTGAAAGCATACAAACATATTTAATCAGTTACAGTGAATGCCATTAAATGAATTTCTATGGCATAACTATATAAATAGTAAAATAATATTGCCAACTAAGTCTTCATTAACTTAAATACCACAAAACATTACCCTTGATGCATAGGAGAAACCGAATGTGACAGCCATATAATCTATATAGTAGGACAGTTATTATTATTGTTGGTTCAGTGCAAAATTCAAAAACACAATTACAGGGGACTGAAAAAAATACAAGGTATCACAGGTTAATTGGCAACTTGTATCCAAATGCACAATAAATATTAGCAATGTGATTTGTTGACCTGCAAAACAGTACAATATGAAATGTAGCTGCATTCATACAGGGCTTGGTAGACTTTGTTTTATTTTTGCCATCAACAAGTCCATGAACAATCCTTTGGGGTTTGTCTTTGGCAGTCTTTGCTCTCATCTGGCCATATATCTTAAATAGTTTTGTTTTTCGTCATACATTTTTTTATCACTTAGCACCCATGTGCTTTCTGTTCAAGAATCTGGTGAATATATTTAATTAGTCACTGAAGAAATATCTGTTTATTTCTTCACTATAACTTAGTATATACTCTAATTACAATTGAAAGACAATTTTAAACACTGGCAAGTCATATATGTGTATATTGAACTCCTTGTTTTTCTTTGAGTGATTTAAAAAAAAAAAATCTACTTTTCAACATGTAACCAATAATGCAGATAAATGATTGTAGTCTGGGACCTATAATGATTTGATTTAGTTTAACGAGTCTTTGCAGTTTAATTGCCTTTCTTTAATTCATTTTCTAATTTGGTCTCGTACAAGATCCATTGGGGCTGTTCAAGAAATTACATTGAAGTGTGTAGTCAGTGCTTCCCTGGTCATTAGCTCAGCACTCTATGAGGAATGGAGAATCTTGTTTTCTCTAAAGAAATATGGCTTGACTTTTACAACAGTGTTGACAATTATTCATGTTTAGGAAGCTTTGAATCTTCTGTTTATTAAAGGAACCAAAACTATAATGCATTTTCAATCATTTACTTGAACCCCACGCATACAATATATATTTACGCACTTTGAAAAAGTTAATTAATAAAAACAGTCTAAATTCCAAAACATTTGTTCCCCAGTCAACATTGGGTCAGAATGTCATTTGAATCAGCTAAACTACTTGATTTAAATTTCTTTGCCAAAGGCTTGTTTTATAATATATTGTAACATTTTTTTTGTGTTAATGGGAATTCCAATCATTCAGGCTCACCTTAGCTGACCCTGTATCTCCTTTACAGTTGTTTTCAGAGGGTACAATTTGTTCGTGCTGTTGTAACTTTTCAGTCTGTTCCTACTTTTTATTGATCTGTAACATTATTATTATTTATTTATTAGTAGACACCCTTGTCCAATATACACCGATCAGCCATAACATTATGACCACCAGCCTAATATTGTGTAGGTCCCCCTTAACAGCCCTGACCTGTTGTGGCATGGACTCCACTAGACCTCTGAAGGTGTGCTGTGGTATCTGGCACCAAGACGTTGGCAGCAGATCCTTTAAGTCCTGTAAGTTGCGAGGTGAGGCCTGCATGGATTGAACTTGTTTGTCCAGCACATCCCACAGATGCTCCACTGGATTGAGATCTGGGGAATTTGGAGGCCAAGTCAACACCTTGAACTCGTGATTCATCAGACCAGGCCGCCTTCCTCCATTGCTCCGTGGTCCAGTTCTGATGCTCACGTGCCCATTGTAGGTGCTTTCGGCAGTGGACAGGGGTCAGCATGGGCACCCTGACTGGTCTGCGGCTACACAGCCCCATACGCAACAAACTGTGATGCACTGTGTGTTCTGACACCTTTCTATCAGAACCAGCATTCACTTTTTCAGCAATTTGAGCTACAGTAGCTCGTCTGTTGGATCGGACCACATGGGCCAGCCTTCGCTCCCCACATGCATCAATGAGCCTTGGCCGCCCATGACCCTGTCGCCGGTTCACCACTTTTCCTTCCTTGGAACACATTTGATAGGTACTGAGCACTGCAGACCGGGAACACCCCACAAGAGCTGCAGTTTTGGAGTTGCTCTGACTCAGTCGTCTTGCCATCAGAACTTGGCCCTTTGTCAAAGTCACTCAGATCCTTACGCTTGCCCATTTTTCCTGCTTCTAACACATCAACTTTGAGGACAAAATGTCCACTTGCTGCCTAATATATCCCACCCAATGACAGGTGCCATGATAACGAGATTATCAGTGTCATTCACTTCACCTGTCAGTGGTCATAATGTTATGGCTGATCGTTATATGTATATATATTGTTGCTGTTTCTGCACAGTACGTTGACCTGTTATAAAAGGTACAATATAATGGAAAGCTGTGTCATTAGTGCCTTCATAACCAATTAAGATCAAACTAGTTCACATGTGAAACACTTAAGAATATTGTGCAGTGACTGTACAAATTGGTCTGTTTTGAAAAGGCGCAATTACCTTGCTAAGGGCTTGATCTGTATTCACAGTGAAAACAATCAAGTTTGACCAGACTGATAGTTTCCCTTTTTCCTTTTAGATTCCTCAGAATCTATTAAAGTGCAGGTTGATTAAAAAAAACAAAGATTAAAGAACAGAACACTGCACCCTATATGTGCCACTGATCAATATGACAATATATGTGACACCTGCTACTGTGTCAGATTAAGTACTGATTCTGCAGTGATAACAATGACTACAGACATAAGATAGAAATAACCTAAAGAGTACAAGCTAGAGATCCCTTTGGTCAATCATATTCATTTCAAAGCAGCCTAATATTCCTATTTGTCTCAGTTCTCACTGGGGTCAACCTTACTTATCCTCTGAGGTCAGATCAGATAGGGATTGTGTGATAGTTGCCTACTCACACAAGGATATGAAGATCAACAGAGATCTATCAGTCCCGTACGGCTAGCGGTAGGTAATATTGGTATCAGGGTTCCTGCACAGTAAGGAATTGCTGTGGGGCTTCTCATTTTCCTCACTCTCATGGTGCATAATAGCTTCTTTGTCTAACACTTGAAGCTGAGATGTGAAGTGCACAGACAGGTCACACTGAAAAAATAAAATAAAATAAAACTCACTTTGATTGTCTATTTCATCCCTTTATTGCTTACTATTTATATTTTTCTCTTCTTAAAGTAAAAGTCACACAAACTAGAAAGAGAAAACATGTGTGTGCTTTTTGTTTCCTTCTGAGTGTTTGTCTTTAATCTCTTCTGTAATTTGTCACAGCTCACTTGATGCCTTCCCCACACCATCTGGCAACCAGCCCATCTCAAGGCAAGATGAAAAGCACATCATTGGTATCTTCAGGATACTTCACATACAGTAACTGAATGATAGAGGGTTTCATCTGGAGTTAAAGCCAAAATCTGTCTGGCCAGATGGCTTAGTACTTGTCTGGATAGTGTTTCTGATGTGCAAGTGACAGATATAAGTCTATACTTTTTATATTTGTAAGCTAGAGATCACTTTGAAATGTGAGAATATGGATATTTAGCTGTTAACCCTGGCAGTCAAAAAGTAGCAGATTGAAAACAAATTCTGTGCCAACTATGCAACTGTTGTACAAATGGGGGCAATAATATGTAGCGGGTGTCCGTGGCAATAAGTGTTGAGTACGTACAAACTTTTATAAAATTCAAAAAGACAAATATATGATCCCAAAAAATTGTACAACCTGAAATAAAATCTTACTGCCCCACAGATATTGAGTATATCAAGTACAGTGTGAATTAAACCTTAAATACTGTTAAGGGTGACACGCAGTCCCAAAACTCCACTATGCCACCCCTGTTATTTACAAGGAATGGGAACCTCATCACCAACATAATCTGTATTTCCTTTATTTCTTTTACAGGTTATATACAGTGCCGGGCAAGAAGTCTGTACTCGACAAACCCACAAATGGAAAATGGGGCATATAAAACCTAAAAATCCCTAATATAAATATATTCCCAAATACACAGTATCATATGAAACAAGGACAACAACTACAGCAGCATCAAGTCCATCTATGGATTCCTTCTCTTTCACTGTGGTAAGAATAATTCATATTTTCTCTTTTCAATCCACAGGCACCATTTCTGCTCTGAAACTGGTGGTCTGAATTGCAGGGAAGGGGAACTCAAGGGTAGTCTTAGACATTGTCTTTTTTTATTGGTGGTGCAGTAACCTCAGACTGGAATGTAGGGATGGCATTTTTTTTAAATGACCCGTTACACAAGAAACAAAACTTACTTAGTGAGGATTGTACTGGAATGAGAAAAAATTAGAAGACATTTGATTCTGAAATCACAAACTTAACACTTAATGTCACTGTTTTTTCCACAGCTCTGGATACAGCAACACATGTTGTCTAAGGAAACTAAAATTAGTATCAAAAGGTAAGACTGTGAAATGCTAACACTTGGTTGACTTGATAATAATGACTCAATTTGCCACAGGGCAGACAAATTAGATGCTTTTGTAATTATTCTGCTGTGATTCCACTATCCAGGAAGTTATGACATGACACATCCTGAAACCTTGAAATAATTTTTGATATTCACGTTTTGGTGAGTTTAAAAAGTGTTGAAAGTTGCATATGTGATACATCTTACATTAATTGCAAAATAATTGCATAAAACCTTAAAGGACTGCGTTAGTTCCTCTTTAACTGGCTCTGATTATAAATTTTGGTTCTGAATAACAGACACTTGAAAAATACTTATCACAATGGGTATTTTAGTGTCTGGATGACTCTTGATACTAAAGCTGTATTAGTTCAGGCTTTCCTAATGAAATCAGTGTGTAGAACTGTCAAATCCAATTTTCTGTTCTCTGTTGCTTGAAACTCAGCCCCCATGTAGAAAGTAATTAATTTAATTAATTTAATTAATTGATTTATTCTGTAGAGGAGATTTAAGAAGTGGAAACAAATGGAATTCAGGAAATTATGGTTGTATTAGGCCTACAAGAGCGCTCCTGGAGAGAGAAATTCATACAGTGGATACCCCAAACTCCAAAACATGACCATCTGTTTTACAAGAAAGTACAAGATGAACAGGTTTCAAATGATGTTTCTGTCCTAGCCCAGGTTACAATGGTAAACCTCCAGCTGATACCAACATAATACATACATTCTTGTTTCCCACAGAATTCAACAGTCAGCCTTTAGAACATAAGAATATAAGAAAGTTTACAAACGAGAGGAGGCCATTCGACCCATCTTGCTTGTTTAGTGTCCATTAATAACTAAGTGATCCAATGATCTTTTCCAGTCTATTTTTAAATGTTCCCAAATTTTCAGCATCTACCACATTGCTGGGGAGTTTGTTCCAGATTGTGACGACTCTCTGTGTGAAGAAGTGTTTCCTGTTTTCCGTTTTGAATGCCTTGAAGCCCAATTTCCATTTGTGTCCCCGGGTGCGTGTCCCCCTGCTGATCTGGAAAAGCTCCTGTGGTTTGATGTGGTCGATGCCTTTCATGATTTGGAAGACTTGAATCAAGTCCCCACATAGTCTCCTCTGTTCCAGGGTGAAAAGGTTCAGTTCCCTCAGTCTCTCAGTAGGACATTCCCTTCAGACCTGGAATAAGTCTGGTTGCTCTCCTCTGAACTGCCTCTAGAGCAGCAAGATCCTTCTTGAAGTGTGGAGCTCAGAACTGTACACAGTATCCAGATGAGCTCTAACTAGCGCATTGTACAGTCTGAACATTACTTCCCTTGTTTTAAATTCTACACTTTTGACAATATAACCTAACATTCTGTTTTTTTATTGCTTCCCCACATTGTTTGGATGGAGAAAGTGAGGAGTCCACATAGACTCCTAGGTCTTTCTCATGCGATACTTCATCTAGTTCTATTCCTCCCATAGTGTAATTATAGTGGACATTTTTGTTACCTGCATGTATTACCTTGCACTTGTCCACATTGAATTTCATCTGCCAGGTGTCGGCCCACAACTAAATGTTATCTAAGTCCCTTTGAATAGCCTGTGCTGCCGAGATTGTATCTGCTGAGCCACCTATTTTAGAATCATTGGCAAATTTGACAAGTTTGTTAACTATCCCAGAGTCCAGATCATTAATATAGATTAGAAAAAGCAAAGGCCCTAGTACTGATCCCTGTGGAACTCCACTAACAACCTCACTCCAGTTAGAAGTGACTCCTCTAATCGACACCCTCTGTTTCCTATACATCAGCCAGTTCATAATCCATCTACTTACATTACCCTGAATGCCTACAGCTTCCAATTTGAGGATCAGTCTTTGGTGTGGAACCTTATCAAAAGCTTTTTGGAAATCTAAGTATATCATATCATATGCTTTCACATGATCTACAGCTGCAGTTGCATGTTCAAAACATTCTAATAAATTAGTAAGACATGATCTGCCTTGTCTAAACCCATGTTGACTATCTCCAAGAATATGGTTTTCATTAAGATGCTCCTCTATTTTCTCTCTAATATTTTTTTCCAATATTGTACAGGTGATGCAAGTGAGTGATTTGTCTGTAATTTCCTGGCTCAGTTTTGTCCCCTTTCTTGTGGATTGGTATAACATTTGCCGTCTTCCAGTCAGTTGGCACATCCCCTGTTCAAAGTGTCATTTGGAATATTTGACTTAGCGGCCTATAAATAATTTCCCTCATTTCTTTAAGTACTGTTGGAAATATACCATCTGGCCCAGGTGATTTGTTTGTTTTTAATTCTGCTACAACCATATATGCCTGTAACAATATTCTATAAATGTCATCCAGACTTCTCCAGATGCTTTACCTTTTTGTGTACATATTCATCATAGCAATTATACAGCTGCTGACAGCAGTGCAATTCGATTCAGTGTTCGTGTCTTAAAAGTCGCCTTCATTCCCAAATATACGTATAGCCCACAGGCGTCGCTAGGCCCTATTTAGGGGGGCTTCAGTCCCCCTACATTTTGTCAGCCCCCCTAAAAATATTACAATCAAAGACAACTGTGCAACCGGCAGTAATTGATAGACACACCACCTACACAAAAGTCATCCATGTAATAGAGATAGAGGTATGATTGTCATTCATTTTATATATTTTTTTCTCCCTGTCTGTAAAATAAAAGCAATGTGATGTGATAGACCCAACAATGGGCTGGATTAAATCAAAACTTTGACCCTCCCGCTAATAGAAAACTACAGAAATGTACTCAGTTGCAGCTTCATTTTGAGTAAGATGACACTTTCTTCTAATCAGAAATGTAACCGCTATGATTACAGGTTTGTAGTTTGCTATTATCGGTATCGGTAAGTATCCCTAAGTACTACGTCTGTCTTTTGTATCTGACGCCCAGTCAGCATCACTATACACTTTTAGACCTAGTCTCTCTGTTTTATTTCTTCTGAAGCATGATTCCTGCTCTTCTGTACCTTTAAGGTATCTGAACACGTTTTACTGTGTTCCAGTGTTGTTCTGTTGGTTCAGCAAAATGCTGAGATTTACTGACAATAAAACTTAAATCTGGTCTCGTGCAAGTGGACAAGTAGATTAAACTTCCCACTGCCTCCCTGAACTTCTTTGGCTCTTCTGCATTTTCTGCATAATGGAGCTTTAGTTCACATGGGGTTTCCCTAGATTTGCAGTCCTGCATATGAAATCTATCTAATATGTTCCTCACATATCTCTCCTTGACATTTTGACTAGACCCTCTGCTTGTTCAAAATCTATGCCCAGGAAATATTTCAACCTTCCCATGTCTTTCATTTTGAATCTTTCAGTGAGCATTCCTTTTACACTGTCCAAAACACTTTCACTGTTAGCTGCTATGATTAGGTCATCAACCCATACTATCAGGATTACTTTCTCATCATGCTTCTCCTTGGTATACACACAGTTATCAGCTGGGTTTTGTGTAAAACCATTCTCAGGCAAACATACATGTAACACAGCATTCCAGTTTCTGCCTGATTGTTTAAGACCATAGAGAGATTTCTCTAACTTGCATACTAGCTTTTAATCTGTTTCAGATTTTTGCTCATAACCTTCTAGCTGTTCCATATAAATTTCATGATCAATTGGTGCATGCAAATAAGCTGTCTCAAAGTCCATCTGATGCAAGATTAGATTTTCTTGTGTCGCCTTCTGCATAACCACTCTCACACTTGTCATATCTGCTGTGGGTGAGAATGTTTCATCATAGTCAGTCCCTGATTTCTGATTGTATCCTTTTGCAATGAACCTTGCCTTGTATTTTTCAGTTCCATCAATGTCTCTTTTAAGTGTGTAAACCCAGTTGCCCCCAACTGGTTAATTTCCTGGTGGCAAGTGAGTGAGTGTGAAGGTCTTGTTTTCTTCTAGTGATCGCATTTCTTTGTCCATGGCATTTTTCTATTGCCTTGATTTGATTGATGTTATAGCATCTGGTAGGTTTGCGGTATATCACATACTGCTTTATAAAAAAAATCTATGCATGTTTGCAGTTTGTCCTCCATATTAACAATCTCAAAATCCTGTAAATGAGCTGGCCTCCTCTTGATTCTTGGTGAGTTCCTTCTTATTACAGTCTCGGTAGCTTTTTCTGACTGTGTGGGTTCAGCCTTTTCAGGCAAAGTTTCGGAAACACCACTTTGAATGCCTTGGCCTGGTACATCCTTCACATTTTCATCAACACTTCTTTCACTGCTAATGATCTTAGGATTTTTATCCTCACATTTTGTGTGTGACTCAGATGTTTGTGTTTCTCTTTCTTTGGTTGTCCTAGTTGTGAAATTCACTAATCTATGCTTTTGGACCTTTTCTGTGTTAGGATAGTACACTAGATAAGCCGGATTGTTTCGATCAATAAGCATCTGCTCATGTCATAGAGTGTTCTCCAACCTCTCTCTGCTGTGCCATTCTGGTGTGGTGAATAAGGTGCAGATGTTTCATGTCTAATCTTATTCTTGGTTAACAGTGCCTGAAAGTTTCGACTCATAAATTCAGTGCCATTATCTGAACGTATGCACTTGACTTCACCATAAGGTGCTATGTCTGCTAAGAACTTTTTTGTGGCTTGTACTGTGTCGTCTTTAGACTTCAGAAAATACACTAACACAGTACCTGAGTAGTCATCCATAAAAGACTGTGCATATCTGTATCCTTCTTTGCTTTGTGTTGACATGGGGCCGGCCAAATCAGTGTGTATTAGTTCTAAGGGTTTCTTTGCCTTTCTGTCTGGCTCCCTGTTTCTTGTCGAGTGAATTTTCCCTGTGTACACACTTCACATAACTGATTTTGTCTGACTGAGCTTCCTTTTATCTGCATGCCTCTAACTACATCTTGTAACTTCTGTACATCTTCATAGTTACAATGACCCAAAATGTAATGCCAGGTTTGCAAATCAACACACTTTGCACTGCTCAACATTCTCTTCAATAGTTGGCAAATAATATAAATTTACACTTTCATGGATGTCAAACCTGTTACTGTCTTTGGTAATCATGTGACTGTTTCCTCTTTTGAAAGTGATTGTTGCTCCTCCATTTGTTGCCCTTGCTACTGAGAAAATGTCATGTGGGTACGAAGGCATGTATCGTGCGTCCCGTAGCTGTGCTCTGTGCTGTCGTCCAGTGCCATCTAAGAAATAAATCACTGCTGTTCCTCTTTGTTGTGCCATTCCGCTGCACTTTGTCCCGTCAGCTAATTCCTCTGAATGAGCCTCAGGTTGAAATGAGCTGTCAAAGCTTTTGAACTTCCTGATGTCACTCACAATGTGAGATGTCGCTCCAGCATCTACCACAATGCCTTTCATCTGTACATTGTTTGGTGGTCTTCCACATTCTGAGTGTTTAGCTTTGAAGAGATGGTCTTGATCACTGTCTTGTTCATCTGCAACCTTTCTAGCATCATCTTGGTCTCCTTTTTTCTTGCACAGGAATTCCGCATGTGTATTATTTTTACAATGATTGCACCACACTCTTTTGTAACATTTTCTTGCTTTGTGTCCTTTTATTCCACATTTGTAACATGTCACATTGGTATCTTCATTTTTTCTGTCTTTAGTGTGTGACTTGAAGGGGCCTCGTCCTTGTCTCGTTTGTGCTTTCATCACATTATCTGCGGTTTCTGTTCCTTTCATTTTCTCCGCCTCCTCGTAAATCCGTAGTCTTCTTTTAAAGTCTGTGAACGTGACGTCGTCCTCATTTTGCATTATGTGGACGTCTAGCGGCTTGAAATAGTCTGGTAGTCCGCGGAGAATCATAGCTATGGTCAGCCCACCACTCATGGTTTCTCCTGCATCTCTCAGGGCTGTGATGATGTTCTTTGCCCTTATTAAGTAGTCGGTAACACTCTTGTTGTCTGCCATGCGTAGCTGGGTTAATGATGTGTACATATTTATTATCCGTGGCTTGCTTTTCCCTGAATAATGCTCTTTCAGTATTCTCAGGGCTTTCCTGCCACCATCAGCAGCTTCATGTCTAATCAGTGATAAGCTTTTATCATCTATCAGTCTTACTATTTCAGCATAGCAATCAGCATTCTTCCTTCTGTCTTCGGCTAGTTGTTCTGCGTTAGCACCAGTGGGATCATGCAAAATAGTCTCTTTTAGCTTTAAAGTATGTAAATAGCTTAGGAATCTTGTTTCCCAGAGATCATATTTATCTTCGGATCCGTCAAACAGAAACTGCGATGCTAGGATTCCTGTCGTTCTGCTTGCCATTCTGTAAAATTGCCGACTTCTAATATGTTTCACTTGTTAAGCTATATCGTTAGCTTTATTGAATAACGCGTAATACGTCACGTACAACTTACTCAAAACGCTCGCTTGTTTCCTTGACTGGGCCCATAACCCGTTGAACTTGAGTGCGCAGTTCACCATCACTCTCGTTGTGGAAAACAAACAAAATGTTGCTCAGTGCTTATTCATCTCTTTTATGGCTTTATTCAGCATAACCTTTCTTCTTTTCTAACAAGCATCAACATCAGCTTAGTGCCATTACAACAACGTAATTATGTCACAGCGTAATGTCATCACGTTCGAACCATAATACCTTCAAATAAAACAATAGGTAATTCGCCTGATACCGTAATACAATGTGTAAGAGTGCAATACTTTTAACACAATGTTTTCCAAAATGCTCTCAATACAAAGTACAATCAATTCAGTGAATGATAGTTGAATTAAACAATTTTTTTTTCTTTGAAAATAACATTTCAATGATATGATTGATGCAGGACAGTGCCCTGTCTAGATTGTTGTGGCAATATTGTGTAACCCATGTATGAATTTCAGCTCCAGAGAGGCCAGGTGCAGTAGTTATGTGTAGCTGATTTTTAGAAAGGCCATAAAGAGAATGGAAGGCAAAGGAGTCTTTGTTAAGGTTTGGGGTACCTCATTCATGTCATGGAGTTGCTCAGCAACCTAAGGGATAAATCTTCTACATGATAGAATGTTCAATAGAAAAGCTTTAGATGAGTCTTCCTGACTGTCCATCTCCGGAGTGCTTTGTTATAGCTGAATAAACTACTTTCGTATTAAACTAATTAAATTGCGCCCAAGTGTTCCATGGCTGCCTATCTATAGAAGGAGTACATTTCTCCCTATCATGACAAACTTTCAAGTGGTTTTATTTTTCTTCAAAGACACCAAAAGCTGTAATTATATGTAGAAAAACAAACAAACAAACAAAAAACAACACTTCAAAATGTGTACAAAATGTGAGATTGTGAAGTAAACTTTTTCTCTCAAAAGGAAACAAATGAGGTCATTATGTCATGTAAATACAGAAGTTGCCAGCTGTCAAGATCAATGTACTGTTGCGTAGCAGGGCTATAATTATACTACATAACGACATATTGGTATAATTGTTTAAATAACTTTCCAGCAGACAACTGTTCTTTATAACCAGACATGAAGGAAAATGCATTTAAATGCAAATACAAAAATGCTTTGTTACTGAAATTAAATTGGCGGAGGCTTTTATCCATGTGACATACGAGACAAAAAATGTACATTATCGCAACGTGAATGCTGTACACATCTATGTATTATTCATATTTTAAAGGTTGAGAAGATTATGATGAATTTGTTTGAGTTTCATGCATAGCAATTCATACAGGTGTGATTTGCAGTGTAACATTAAAAGCAACAAACAGTATCAAATGTGTCCAATTGCCTAGACTGTTCCTATAATATTGCCAGATTTAAGAGGCAGTTCACAGGGGGAGTCATACGATTGGGTGAGCACTGTCAGGGTTTAATGGGCTAGAAATGAACTGAGTGATCCAGAGATGATTGCACTTGTATCTCCCTGTGGCTTCTCAGTCAATGGTGGAATGAGATAGTTAGCAGTTTCAACAGCATTTAATACTGAATTGGTGTCATAGCTGAACTGTAGGTATTCTATGCTTGCAGTGAGCATAAATAGCACAAGGCTTTGGCTATGTGCAAAAGGACATGATCTTTGTCTCACTCCTCCTGATGAACCAAGGAGTCAAAGTGGTGGGTTGAGCTGACTGACTGGCACTTCCAAATTGTGTGAAGAAGGACAAATAATGGGATTCATAAATCTTTATTATCATGTGCAGCCAATCTATTTCCCTTTGCATTTTTTGCTTTTACCATTTAAACACACATTGCATTTCTATGATGGAGAGATTTGAATGTTCTGCAAATGCAAGTGCCCAACAAGCTTCATTATGTTATGGTTTAAAAGAGTGGAGATAAAAGTCTTAATCCCAAATAATACCCGTCTAATCTTATTAAATTCTGTAATTTTTTCTGATGGGGGTGCATTTGGAATGTAGCATAAAGAGGGCAGAGAGAAAGTCCAACAAAAAATATACATGAAGCATGCATTAAGATGTATTAACAGACAGCAAACACATAATAGAAGACTGCACTGTCCTAAAGAAGTTCAACAAGATATACAGTACTGTGTAAGAGTTTTAGGCAGGTGTGAAAAAATGCTATAAAGTAAGAATGCTTTAAATAATAGACATGTTAATAGATTAGGACCCATAGTTAATAGACCCTTTGCCTTCAAACCAGCATCAATTCTTCTAGGTACACTTGCACACAGTTTTTGGAGGAACATGGCAGGTAGGTTGGCCCAAAAATCTTGGAGAACTAACCACAGTTCTTCTGTGGATTTAGGCAGCCTCAGTTGCTTCTCTCTCTTCATGTAATCCCAGACAGACTCGATGATGTTGAGATCAGGGCTCTGTGGGGGCCATACCATCACTTCCAGGAGTCCTTGTTCTTCTTTACACTGAAGATAGTTCTTAATGACTGTCGCTGTAAGTGTGGGGTTGTTGTCATGCTAAGGGTGGTCACACCAAATATGGATTTGATCTAGATTTTTCTTCTGTTCACTCACTTTGCATTTTTTTAATTGATAAATATAATCTATTAACGTGTCTATTTTTGAAAGCATTCTTACTTTACAGCATTTTTTCACACCTGCCTAAAACTTTTGCACAGTACTGTATAACAAAAGCATCTCTGTAGAAAGCAAATGGTAAATTACCAGCAGTAATTTTTTCAATCCATGTTTAATAAAGAAAATGTCAACACAAAAAAGGCTGTATGCACAAACGTTCAAAGAGGAATACACAATGATAATGAAAGATATAAAAACATCATGTTTACTTAGGGGCAAATTACAACACAATGTGTGACAACAGATCTCAGTGCTTTTGTGGTTGTTACAGTTCTGCTTCCCCATAATAATAATAATAATAATAATAATAATAATAATAATAATAATAATAATAAAGCTGAATAATAGAACATAAAATGAACATTTGTTGTCACATAATGGCACAGTACATAATAAAAACATATAACATTTGAACACACAGAAAACATAATCAGGATGATGATTTAAAAATTATGATAAAAATAGTAGTCTATAAAAATGCAAGTTTTATGCATAACACAAATAACTCAACAGCCATCCATTGTTGTCCAGCTACATACTCTGGTTCACATCAGCCATGTCCTCCTATACGAGCAACAGACACATGCCCACACAGAGAATGCCTGTCATCAAATCAAATATTACATTAGTTTAATTTAGAGAAAAATACAAATGACCTCATTAATGATAAAATAATGGGAGAGTTTATATCAATATTACGGAATGCACTGAAAAGTAAATTTTGCAGTTGAAGCATATTTTTCTGCACAATATTAAATTATTGTTCACCATAATTCATATTATTCATATTATTATTATTATTCATATTATTATTCATATTATTATTTATATTATTATTATTATTATTATTATTATTATTATTATTATTATTATTATTTTATACTTCATAGCAGAAACACTTGTCCAGGGCAATTGTTACAATACACATTATTATTTTTACATACAAGACATATAAGCCAGAGGGAGGAAAGTTACATTATCATTGTTATTAATACTATAATGATGGTAATTATGATTTTTGTGTGCTATGAACTGATCAGCCATAATATTATGACCACTGACAGGTGAAGTGAATAACACTGATAATCTTGTTATCATGGCACCTGTCAGTGGGTGGGATATATTAGGGAGCAAGTGAACATTTTGTCCTCAAAGTTGATGTGTTAGAAGCAGGAAAAATGGGCAGCGTAAGGATCTGAGCGACTTTGACAAGGGCCAAATTGTGATGGCTAGAACATCTCCAAAACTGGAGCTCTTGTGGGGTGTTCCCAGTCTGCAGTGGGCAGTACCTATCAAAAGTGGTCCAAGGAAGGAAAAGCGGTGAACTGGCGACAGGATCATGGGCGGCCAAGGCTCATTGATGCACGTGGGGAGCGAAGGCTGGCCCATGTGGTCCGATCCAACAGACGAGCTACTGTAGCTCAAATTGCTGAAAAAGTTAATGCTGGTTCTGATAGAAAGGTGTCAGAACACACAGTGAATCGCAGTTTGTTGCGTATGGGGTTGTGTAGCCACAGACCAGTCAGGGTGCCCATGCTGACCCCTGTCCACTGCCGAAAGCACCTACAATGGGCACGTGAGCATCAGAACTGGACCACGGAGCAATGGAAGAAGGTGGCCTGGTCTGATGAATCAAGAGTTCAAGGTGTTGACTTGGCCTCCAAATTCCCAAGATCTCAATCTAATTGAGCATCTGTGTGATGTGCTGGACAAACAAGTCCGATCCATGGAGGCCCCGCCTCGCAACTTACAGGACTTAAAGGATCTGCTGCTAATATCTTGGTGCCAGATGCTACAGCACACCTTCAGAGGTCTAGTGGAGTCCATGCCTCGATGGGTCAGGGCTGTTTTGGTGGCAAAAGAGGGACCTACATAATATTAGGCAGGTGGTCATAATGTTATGGCTGATCGGTGAATGTATTTTTGTCTGTAGTGTAGTGTACATTTCACATAAATAAGGGTAAATGAATATATATATATATTCATTTACCCTTATTTTTTCAAATGTATGTTGTACATATGCTAATATTTACTATGTTTTGAATTGAATATTTAAGTTGCAAAATTAATTTGCACCAAACTACTTTTTTTTCTTTTTTTTTCCAACTTTTTTGGATGCATGTTTTTATTGGCTAGGGTCTGGGATTCAATTACCTTTCACCACTCTTTGACAGCATATATCTAATATAAGCCCAGGGATATGATACTGTTTTTAAATAGGCTGCCAAGACAGGAATATATTCTGTGGTTATCTAACATGTCATGAGCAACTCATTATCCTGCTTATGAATATAGAAAGAAAGAAAGACATTTCCCACTCTCAACTCTAAAAGATTGAAAGCATGAACAGTATTTACAGCCTTCTTAATTGACTAAATACCATATCAAAAGCGCAAGCACAGGCAAATTGAAAAGCAAATGCTTCCTCTAAAAAAGTACTCTGCTATATACGCATAGTAAAGAATAAGAACAGTGCAAAAAACATTTATAAAATATAGCAATATATATTATGTAGTCACATTTTGCTTCAGCTGTATTATTTCTTTGTCAAGTTGAGTGCAAAGTGTGTGGACCTGACTTGATTTTTGGGTTATGCTCTTGACGCTGTTGTTGTTGTTTTTCTTTTTTACACCTGCTAGATACATGACATGTTAGATTGTTTCTTCAACATTTCACTTTAGACAAAGTTGTTACTTTACCAGCATTGACTGACATCTTCATTGTGACTATATTATACCTCAGAGTTCACAAATCATTAGTATGTGTTGGGGATGGGTGGCTACTGGCACTTTATTAAAAAGTGATGGCAACATGTACCATGGGAAAACAATTAAGTAAATTTCAACTTAATACAGTCATATGTCTTGACCTCAAGAGTAATTTAGTACACAAACACTGTTCAGATGCTGTTTTCGTGTAGGGGTACAGTGCATGATTCCATTCCAAAATGGATTAAATTCATTATTTTCCTCAAAATTCTACAAACAATACCCCATAATGACAACGTGAAAAGAAGTTTGTTTGAAATCTTTGCAAATGTATTAAAAATAAAAAAAGCACATGTACAGAAGTATTACCAG
The DNA here is from genome assembly GCF_036373705.1 of Amia ocellicauda. Classification (NCBI taxonomy): domain Eukaryota; kingdom Metazoa; phylum Chordata; class Actinopteri; order Amiiformes; family Amiidae; genus Amia; species Amia ocellicauda. The sequence goes on along the minus strand of NC_089854.1, from coordinate 34,199,454 downwards.
CCTTTGCTCAATACTTTGTTGAAGCACCTTTGGCACCAATTACAGCCTCTAGTCTTTTTGAGTATGATGCTACAAGCTTGGCACACCTATTTTTGGTCAGTTTCTCCAATTCTTCTTTGCAGGACCTCTCAAGCTTCATCAGATTGGATGGAGTGCGTCGGTGCACAGCCAATTTCAGATCTCTCCAGTTCAAATCGGGTTCAAGTCTGGGCTCTGGCTGGGCCACTCAAGGACATTCACAGAGTTGTCCTGTAGCCACTCCTTTGTTATCTTGGCTGTGTGCTTAGGGTCATTGTCCTGTTGGAAGATGAACCTTCGCCCCAGTCTGAGGTCCAGAGCGCTCTGGAGCAGGTTTTCATCAAGGATGTCTCTGTACATTGCTGCATTCATCTTTCCCTCGATCCTGACTAGTCTCCCAGTTCCTGCCGCTGAACATCTCCACTGCATGATGCTGCCACCACCATGCTTCACTGTAGGGATGGTATTGGCCAGGTGATGAGCGGTGCCTGGTTTCCTCCAGACATGATGCTTGCCATTCAGGCCAAAGAGTTCAATCTTTGTTTCATCAGACCAGAGAATTTTGTTTCTCATGGTCTGATGGTCCTTCAGGTGCCTTTCGGCAAACTCCAGGCGGGCTGTCATGTGCCTTTTACTGAGGAGTGGCTACCGTCTGGCCACTCTACCATTCAGGCCTGATTGGTGGAGTGCTGCAGAGATGGTAGATCTTCTGGAAGGTTCTCCTCTCTCCACAGAGCCACGCTGGAGCCCTGTCAGAGTGACCATCGGGTTCTTGGTCATCTCCCTGACTAAGGCCCTTCTACCCCTTTGGTCAGTTTGGCCGGGCGGCCAGCTCTAGGAAGAGTCCTGGTGGTTCCAAACTTCTTCCATTTACAGATGATGGAGGCCACTGTGCTCATTGAGACCTTCAATGCTGCAGAAATGTTTTTGTACCCTCCCCCAGATCTGTGCCTCAATACAATCCTGTCTCAGAGGTCTGCAGACAATTCCTTGGACTTCATGGCTTGGTTTGTGCTCTGACATGCACTGTTAACTGTGGGACCTTATATAGACAGGTGTGTGCCTTTCCAAATCATGTCCAATCAACTGAATTTACCACAGGTGGACTCCAATCAAGTAGTAGAAACATCTCAAGGATGATCAGTGGAAACAGGATGTACCTGAGCTCAATTTTGAGTGTCATGGCAAAGGCTGTACTTATGTACATGTGCTTTTTTTGTTTTTTATTTTTAATACATTTGCAAAGATTTCAAACAAACTTCTTTCACATTGTCATTATGGGGTATTGTTTGCAGAATTTTGAGGAAAATAATTAATTTAATCCATTTTGGAATAAGGCTGTAAGTGTTTTCCAAAAATCATTATTTTTTTTAACTCTTTATTTTGTGGGGAAAGCAAAGTACAAATATATACATCTTCTTCACATACAAAATAAACCCATTCCAAAACAATACAAAACAAGCGCTTCCTTATATTTTAATTTCAAATATATATTGTAGCGCGCCTGCTGCGGCCGTCTGCAGGACTAATGGAGAACTGTTGGGGCAGCATCCCAGCGTGCATTGCGGTACATTTGAATCACATTGTCTGTGTTGTTTGTCTGTTTATTGTTGTGTTTGGGGGTATTGTGTTGTTGGGTTATTGTTTTGGGGTTTGTGTCTGTCTATGTGTGTGCCCTCACCTACTGTGACTTGCCTATGTGTTGTCCAGTCTGTTCACCCTAAATGCGTCAGTCTGCCCCTATGGGGAGCCCCTGCCTATTCCCCACTGTTTGTCTCTGTCTCTGCCTGGTTCTAGCACTTGTAAGTGCTGATGATTTTAAAAATGATACTTCTCTACGTAGGTATTATCTTCCCCCCAGACAAGGTCATCGCAAAACTAGTGACCAGAAATATATTTCGGTTTGACTGGGGGAGCAAAATGAAGAGGCTGAAAAGAGTGCAGATGGTGAAGGGTACCCTGGATGGAGGCAGGGGGGTCCCGGACGTTGTACGGCTTATAGAGGCGCAGGGGCTGGCATATGTGGTCAAGAACATCCAGGCTGCTGGCAAGAAAGTGAGTTTTTTTAGCAGCCTGAGACCATTCGGCCTCTGCACCATGGATAACACCAGGCCGCACTCGTGGGATCCCCCACCGTTCTACAGGGCGCTCCGAGCCTTTGCGCTCGAAGTAGGCCTCCATAAAGTCGTGCTGGCCTCCTGGGATTATAAGACCATCTGTAACCAGATGAGATCTACCCAGGAGACCAGCCGGATAGAAGATTTCCCTCCCGAAACCTGACGGTTTATCTGGGCTAACGCTACGCACGTTTGCCTCACAAACATGCAGAAAGATGTCTCCTGGATGGCTGTGAGTTGGTGTCTCCCCACCCGAGTTTTCATGCCTAGCCCCTTATGACATCTGCCCCTACAAGGGTTGCCTGGGGAAGGAGATGGAGGCTCATATCTTTAGGGATTGCCCCTCCGCCTGCAGGGTCTGGGTCCTGTTTTCTCCATTCCTCCACAGGTTTGCCGTTCCTGTGTGGGCGACCGCCCAGCAGATCCTATATGGACCAGCCAGGGGAATTACATCGACAACCCTGCTGGTGGCGTGTCGTCTGCGCAGTGAAACAGGCCCTGTGGGAGGGACGGAACATATGTCTATTCAACAAGCAGGAGCTGGACCCAATCGTCATCGCGCAGAGGGGCATGGTACTAGTCAGGGACTACGTCAATCTGGATGTCCACCAGAGGGGCAAGGAGGAAGCCTTTAAGAACTGGCAAATAAAAGATCTGGGGGAGCTCAGGATCCCATGATGGGACCCACCTCCGGGGACGGCCATCTCCCCCTGCTGGAGCCTGAGTTCAAGATCTTTTAACCACGTTTAATGAATGATTGTTTTTAAAAATGATTTTAAAAAAATGAATTTTAATTGTTTTTAAAGATTGAGTTGATTTTAAATGCACTTTTTTTTATTTGGTTTTCTTTTGGTTGTTCTGTTCTATTATTTTGTCAAATACATTGGCCGTTTGGTTTTTAATTTTAAATGCATCAGACCGTTTTGTTTTTGTTTTTATTTTATTGTTTTATTTGTTTTTTGCTTTGTCTGATGCATTTTCAGTTACTTTCAATGTATTTGACCTTTTTGTTGGTTTGCAGTTTTGCTTTAATCACAAGTTTGTTTTATTGTTTTATGCACATGTTTAGTTGAGTTTGTATTATTCACATTAAGATTAAGTGATTTTAGGAATTGTTTTTACAATTTTTAATCGTAAGTATTACAATTTTGAATGTTTTTATTTTTGAAATGTAAAATACTAAACCCAATAAAACAGTATTTTAATTGCTTTTAAAGAATGATTTGATTTTAAATGTACTTGGTTGTTTTTGTTCTGTTATTTTGTCAAATGCATTGACCGTTTGGATTTTAATTTTAAATGCATCAGTTTGTTTTGGTTTTGTATTTATTTTATTTATTGTTTTTTTATTTATCTGGTGCATTTTCAGTTAATTTCAATGCATTTGACCATTTTGTTTGATTGTGTTTTATTTGGCAGTATTGCCCTTTTTTCACAAGTTCATTGTTTTGATTGATTTATTGCACGTTATTTGAGTTAATGTATTTTGGTTCCTTTTATCATGTTAAGATTTAAAAAAATGTAAGTGATTTTAGAATTTAGATTTTTTTTAATCATGAGCATTAAAATTTTGTAGGTTTTTATTTTGAAAATGTAAAATACTTCTCCAATAAAAACAGTAAGTGCATGTGCAGAAGTGCTGTTTTTGCAGCTCAATAAAGAGCATTTACTGTTCAATATCCAGTGTTTGCCTCTGCTTTTACTACACCAGCGCAGCGGGTGCTACAATATATTTCTTGTACTTTTTCTTTCTTCCTTTTCCTATTTTTAACTTCATCCTCCACATAAAAAATAACTAAAATGTTTTCAGTGAAATGTTACAATTTGGTCCATATTGGCGATATTGGTTGCCTTTATTTTTCAGGTGTTACAAAATCCATTTCGACCAGTATTTTCCTTTTTTTCTTTTTTTTTCTTTTGTAGTTTCAAAGAAAAGGCCAGCTTTTCCATTTGATCTATTTAATTTACAATATCTATACATTCATCTAGTAAATGTGCCACTTATAATAATCATTTGTGTTATTGTTTTTTTGCTAGCTGCTAAAAGTATTCCTAGTATATATGTCTCCCCTCTCTTTAAATTAATTGGAAAGATTTTATTTTACAGAACTCCTGTTGCATTTCAATATCAAGTATATCTTTTAAAGCCTTCTGATCTTGATCCCAGCATCTCTGTGTATTTGGACAAGACTACAATATGTAAGAATAATTTGCATCTTGACTTCACTGTATCTCCAGAATATTGGTTGCTAACCAGAAGTGTCTTCTGTTTAGGGGTATTAAAATATGCATTATATGTTTCCAGCAAATTCCCTCCAGTAAAATAACCTCCAAATAAATTATTTTATTTTATTTTTCCCATAGATTTTTAATATAAATTGGTGAATCTGTTTTCAATTTTGAAATGCCATTATATAACTTGGAATGTATATAACTATTTAATATAACTGTCTTCTTTAATTCTGGAGTTCAAAGCATAATAATTAATTTCAAACAATTTTGTGATGGTAAATAGACCCTAAATATTTAATTGACATTAAATACCACTGCAAATTATATTTTCTATTTAATACTCTTGGTGAATCAAAATTATTAGTCAATATATACATTTATTTTATAACTTGTAAAGGATCCATATTCCTCTAGAGATATCATTAATTTAGGGAAAGAGAGGGAATTCTCCATTTCATATTTTTTACTACTTACTTTTTCTGGTTCTCTTATATATTGTGCTAATTCAATATTCAGTTCAATGTTTAAGAAGCAAAATAGTCTAAATGGATTAGTTGTGGTTGTATTATGTTGTATTCAATTTTCCTAGCTTTAAATCGACAAATATATTTAATAGTCTATATTAAAAACTGTGTTTGAATAACAATCTATTTTCCCTTTTAGCAAAAACAAATCTTCCTTAATCTCTGACATATATATATATATATATATATATATATATATATATACACTCATATATACACATATATATATATACACTCACATGGTGCATTATCCTGCTGGAAGTAGCCATCAGAGGATGGGTACATGGTGGTCATAAAGGGATGGACATGGTCAGAAACAATGCTCAGGTAGGCCGTGGCATTTAAACGATGCCCAAGTGGCACTAAGGGGCCTAAAGTGTGCCAAGAAAACATCCCCCACACCATTACACCACCACCACCAGCCTGCACAGTGGTAACAAGGCATGATGGATCCATGTTCTCATTCTGTTTACGCCAAATTCTGACTCTACCATCTGAATGTCTCAACAGAAATCGAGACTCATCAGACCAGGCAACATTTTTCCAGTCTTCAACTGTCCAATTTTGGTGAGCTTGTGCAAATTGTAGCCTCTTTTTCCTATTTGTAGTGGAGATGAGTGGTACCCGGTGGGGTCTTCTGCTGTTGTAGCCCATCCGCCTCAAGGTTGTAGGTGTTGTGGCTTCACAAATGCTTTGCTGCATACCTCAGTTGTAACGAGTGGTTATTTCAGTCAAAGTTGCTCTTCTATCAGCTTGAATCAGTCGGCCCATTCTCCTCTGACCTCTAGCATCAACAAGGCATTTTCGCCCACAGGACTGCCGCATACTGGATGTTTTTCCCTTTTCACCCCATTCTTTGTAAACCCTAGAAATGGTTGTGCGTGAAAATCCCAGTAACTGAGCAGATTGTGAAATACTCAGACCGGCCCATCTGGCACCAACAACCATGCCACGCTCAAAATTGCTTAAATCACCTTTCTTTCCCATTCAGACATTCAGTTTGGAGTTCAGGAGATTGTCTTGACCAGGACCACACCCCTAAATGCATTGAAGCAACTGCCATGTGATTGGTTGGTTAGATAATTGCATTAATGAGAAATTGAACAGGTTTTCCTAATAATCCTTTAGGTGAGTGTATATAAAATATGCTAAATTATATTTTAGTATGGCAACCCCTCTTCTATGGCCAGATCTATAAGAGGAATTAAATCTATTTTTAAAGCCCCCATTTCTTAATTCTACACTTTCTGCTTCAGCAAAGATATTTATTACAGATATGTTATGTGTACTATCTCTGTAGAATTGTGTTAATAGGATTGAGTACTCCATTAACATTGATGGAAACTATATAACAATTTTGTTAGTTAGATTTAGGGCCAGATTAAATCAAAACTTTGACCCACCCGCTAATAGCAAACTACAAACCTGTACATCATAGCAGTTACATTTCTGAATGGAAGAAAGTGTCATCTTACTGAAAATGAAGCCACAATTGAGTACAGTTCTGTAGTTTTCTATTAGCGGGTGGGTCAAAGTTTTGATTTAATGTCATAATGTTCTGGAGCATATATAATAGTCAGTAAAGCAGCAGAAATGAATTAAATTACTATAATTGAGGAGGCTACAGGGACTTCTATGGCACAGAAGTTGAATTACAATAATAATAATTAAAAGATAGCATTAAAGGCTGGGCCCTACCCATTCTTATATTTTCCCAGAAAATGCCATCCAAGTGATTTGAATAATTACTCTGTGAAGCACTACTTGAGCTTCAGTAACAGTTATCACCTAATTGTCGTACTGCATTTAACAATGGTCTTTATGTATGGGTCATTCACCTGTAGTGTATAGTTGGGTTGCCACAGACAGACACAGGAGAGTACAGGTGAGAGGCAGCCATCTTGTTGTCTTAGCATCCCTCATTTTGTTTTAAGTTTGCCTTAATTGAAGTTAGCGTTGTCTGTAGTTTGCCTTAATTGAAGTCAATTCAGTTCAGCTGCTGAGTTGGTGATAGTAAATAGCTTGTAGAAAGGTGAGTTAGTCAAGGACTAGCAGGAATTCTGTTGCAGGAGGAGCCAGGTGGGGCCATTTAGGTGTGAATTGGGGGCAGGTAGACAAAAGCTACTTAAAGCAGCTATTGGGAAAAAGCTGCGTTGTTTCTCAGTGACAAAAAGTTGAGCAGTTGACTGGGATACAGGTACCAAGAGCCAACAAACAAGAAACTAACATTTAGAAGCATGTGGCCGCTACAGTGTCCGCTTTGCAGAATGATTGCCTTCCTGGATGAACTCGTCCAAGAAGATTTCATTTGTGAATGTTGTTAGCATGTTGAAATCCTAGAGATCAAGGTCTGTGATCTTGAAGCTCAGCTTGCTGATCTGTGCTGTATTAGTGATATAGAAAAATGTGTCAATCAGCCCATAAGAGAGATGGTTTGCATGCCAAAACCTAGGAGAGTTGAGACCTTAGAGCAGGACAGTGTAGAGAACTGCTTTGTTATAGTAGGTCGTAATCGCAGAAAAGGGCGCGCACAACACCTAGAGACATCCCAAGAGCTAGAATTGCCCAACAGGTTCCAACTGCTGGATGCAGAATTGGACAGTGACAGCTCAGAGGGTGATGGGAGGGCAGTTGAGCACCAGACCACTATGGTGTCCACTCCCCCCAGAACAGGGAGGTAGTTATAGTAGGAGACTCAATTCTTAGAGGCGTAGATCACACAGTGTGTTCTAGTGATAAGGAGACCCGCATGGTATCTGCCTGGTGCTCAGGTTGTAGATCTCCCTAAACTAGTAGACGGGTGTAGCGTAAGATACACTTATAAATTTCAATTTAAGAAGTGAATTTATAGTATCACCTTATCACGAATCCTGGAATCTTGTAGAACTCAATTTCTGTAATAATTTATTCAAAAACAAAGACTAAATGTAGCACTACACTAATTATACAAAAGGGAAAAACGTATTAAAATTCAACTCTAGATCAACAAATCAAAGACAAATCACTTCCATGACCAAATCAAAGACCATGGGATCGCATATGATAATACACAAATCATTCAACAAAAAAGGTTATAAACACATTGACTACAATACCGGTTAGTAAGACGAAGGTGAGTCTCTCATTAGTATTGTTAGTCAGACATTAAATAACTACACAGGTTAGTATTTATGTCTGGTAACTTCTCGTTATATATATATATATATATATATATATATCAGTCTCATTTACGTTTAGGTGCCGAGAAAGATCCTATCATTACTTGTTACCACAATTTTCCTTAACTGATTATTATTCAATGATTAAGGATAGGCAGTGCCACCTATAATCTAATGTCTATTAACTTGTGTCAATTTCAGACTAAACAGTTAAATAGAAATGAGAAGATATTTCTCTGTGTTGACAGATTTTATTTCTAAAATTATCAACAAAACAGTTTAATGGAACACACATTTATATTTAAGAAAACTAAATGATATTACACATTCTAGAGTTATGAATCACAGATTAACATTTCTAATTGATTTCTCAAATGTCATGAATCACAAACTCCAAACTGTTAAACTTATCTGAACTTCGTCGCAGAGAGGCCTCTCTGGCTTCGGGCTTAGATAACAGCACACGGCACGAGGTCCGTGTGGTTTGGAACAAAGGCAGTCCGGTTCGGCTTTGTCCAATAACTTCCACTCAGTTGATGCACCTGGAAGTTGGGGTTTCGCGAATGTAGAGTCTTTTCCAAACAGATTTTCCACTGGTTTGAAGGCTCCAAGGTTGTGCACAAAATCTTCTTTGTAAGCAGGGTTTCCACTGTAGTTACTTGAAGACAAAGTCTTTGAGGAAAGCAGGGCCCTGTTTGTTCCAAGGGTCAAGTTTCTTAAGACTCAAATAGCTATTTAAATGACTGAACACTTTTGTATACAGTCGACTTAGTCAATTGTCCAGCTGTAAAACTCCACTGATCAGGTGGGCACAGGCGGGCATGCACAGTCTGTAAAGTTCTTTATTTAATAAAGTCCTTTAAAAGAATTCTTCGTACGGCTCAATCTCCTTCTCCCAGTTTAACTCTTCTGTTGCCGGCAAAGACTTGGTTGGTTTCTGGTTCCGGTTCGGGCAACAGAGCTACAGGTTGAGCTGTGGAAGTGAGTTTCTGGTTCAGGTGAGAGAGAGAGAAAAAGAGTTTGTGTGCTGTTCTTTATACGTCTGTCCGATCAATAGGTGATTGGTTCTTGAGTTTGTGAGATTGGATTTCGGTTTCAGCCCCCAGTGTCCTATTGGAGGGGGGCTTGATTTATGACTGATGTCAATCCATGCCATCTTTTGGAAATGCCGGTTGGCCAGGGTTCGTAGCTCTATATCGGGATTTCGGCTCTCGTCCACTTCAAAGAGTTTTTTATTACCTACAGGCCCCTTTCTCCAGACATCTCATAGCAGGATTCCAAACTATTTGGCCTATTCTCGGTGCCATCCTCCCCAAAACTGTCACTTTGATGTAAACCAGTTCCAAGCTGATGTGTTAAGGAAATCTGATAACTTTGGGGGGGAGAGGTCTTCTTTAGATCAGTGCTTTAGCTCAGAGCTAAAATGCTCTTATCAAAATACACCCAACATAACGCTACACGGGCTACTGGCCAAAGCCAGTTCCACATTGGAACCAATGACATAAGAAAAGGAAGGGCAGAGGTTCTGCAAGATAAATTTAAAGAAGTTAGGAAATAAACTAAAGAGCAGAACCTCCACGGTAGTTTTCTCTGAAATATTTTCGTTACCACATGCATGGCCATGGAGACAGTTAGAGATTAGAAAGTTTAACACGTGGTTGAAATCTTGGTGTAGGGAAGAGGGTTTTAGATTTATGGAGCATTGGTCTTTCTTCTGGGATAGATGTAGACCGTCTGGTTTGTACAGGTCCCATCTAAACAGAAGGGGGCTAATGCATTGGGAGAGTGTATGTGCAGAGTAATTGAGAATCTTTTAAACTAGGGACCAGAGGGGCAGGGAGTTCTGACAATGGGAGATGGGAGAAACCAAGGGAAACTACTAGTAGGAAAGTCCTGAAATGTTTGTACCTCAATGCCAGGAGTATAAAAAACAAGATGTTAGACCTAGAAGCCACAGTGCTGACAGGTGACTATGATGTTGTAGGAGTGATGGAAACATGGCTTACAGAAAATTTCGTGCTTGGCAATTTTTGATGAAAGGTAAAATGTACTTTGATACAGGATTGAATTCCAAAGGAAAGTTAAATACTTGCTGAGCCGATCAGACAAAAGCTTTATCAGGTGCAAATCTAATACAATAAATAATAATAATAATAATGAATATATTATGTATAGAAAATCGCGTGTTTCACCAATCAACATGATTATAAATCTTTCACAAGTACTAATTTGATTTCAAAGCCCATATTGTTGGCTATATTTATTATTCAGTGGGCTTTAGCCTATCACATGAACTGCGGGTATGGCGGTTGGAGAAGAACGTATTTATAGCTCATTCATTTTGATGAGTTTAACAGTTGAAACGCCATATATGTATTTCATTCAAATATTTAATAACATTTAAAAACAGATATGCAGGAGAAATTCACATATGCAACGATGTGTGTTTCTTATGTGTGTATGTATGTTCTACTGTTAAGTCTCTAGCCAACTATAGCAAGACAATATAGATCTGCACATATAGGATGCAATTTGTATTTGTGTGTGCGTGTAGTTTCTGTAACAGTATGTGTTAATTTACATCAATACAATTGTAGGTGCACCATAGAAAACAGGTTTTGTTTTCTGTAGATTGCGATGTGTTAATGTGACACTGCCCCCTATGGATGCGTCAACCTTATGTGCAAGTATGTTGGCAGACAGCTATGCGACCGTCTGCATACGATGCCCGCGAATGTACGCAGAGATGCAGATGCAGAAGTATAAATCAGCCGAACTCAATTTGTCAGGGAACCAACCAGAGAGAGCGTATGCATTGACTTGATCTTTTCAAATGACCAAGATAGAGTCAGAGGGACACTAGTCAGAGAACCAAGGGCAAACTGTGATCACAATATGGTTAGCTTTGAGGCACACTTTCAAAAAACAAGAACCAAGTCTAAAACAATGGTCTACAATTTTAGAAAAGCAAACCTTGAAGGTATGAGGCGGCACTTAGAAGAGTTAGACTGGAGCACATTGGATACAGATTCAGTTTAAATGGATGGTTATATTTTAAGAATTTACTACTTGAGGCTCAGGAGAAATTTGTACCAAAACATAGCAAATAGAGGACAAAAAAACATTGGCCAAAATGGTTTAATAGAAGTATGCAAAAAAATATCAAGAGAAAGAAAATGTTGTACAGCGCATACAAAAGAGATAGGGATGATACAAAATACAAAGAATATGTTGAGTTTTTTTCAATACTACAACAGCAAGAGGTCAATAAAGGAGGAAGTGAAACAGATAAAGGGCAAACATAGAAGTATCTTGGAAAATGAACAAGATGTGGCAAATGTTCTAAATGAGAATTTCACAGAGGTTTTTACAAAATTAAAAATGGATAACATGGATAACAACCAGTCCAGTCAATCCCCAAGAGAGATCAGGATAAATGAGGAGGAGGTACTAAAGGGACTAGCAGACTTAAAAACTAACAAATCACCTGGGCCAGATGGTATAATTCCAACAGTAATTAAAGAAATGAGGGAAATTATTTATAGGCCACTAACTCAAATATTCCTAATGACACTTAGAACAGGGGATGTGCCAACTGACTGGAAGATGGCAAATGTCATACCAATCCACAAGAAAGGGGACAAAACTGAGACAGGAAATTACAGACCAATCCACACCAAACACTGATCCTCAAATTGGAAGCTGTAGGCATTCAGGGTAATGTAAGTAGATTGATTATGAACTGGTTGATGTATAGGAAACAGAGGGTGTCGATTAGAGTAGTCGCTTCTAACTGGAGTGAGGTTGTTAGTGGAGTTCCACAGGGATCAGTACTAGGGCCTTTGCTTTTTCTAATCTACATTAATGATCTGGACTCTGGGATAATTAGCAAACTTGTCAAATTTTCAGATGATACTAAAATAGGTGGCTCAGCAGATACAATCTCGGCAGCAGAGGCTATTGAAAGGGACTTAGATAATATTCAGTTGTGGGCTGACACCTGGCAGAAGAAATTCAATGTAGAAAATGCAAGTTATTACATGCAGGTGTAGCATTAAGGGGGTGGGGGGGGGTGTATTTTGATAGAGCAATTTAGCTCTTAGCTGAAGCATTGATCTAAAGAAGACCTCTCCCCCCAAAGTTATCAGATTTCCTTGGCTCATCTGTGTGTGAACTGTTCTACATCAAAATGGCAGTCTTGGGAGGATGGCACCGAGAATGGGCCAAATGACTTGGAATCCCTGCTGTGAGATGTCTGGGGAATAGGGCCTGTAGGTAATAAAAACTATTTGAAGTGGACGAGAGCCGAAATCCCGACACAGAGCTACAAACCCGGGCCAACCGGCTTTCCAAAAGATGGCATGGATTGACATCAGTCATAAATCAAGCCTCCTCCAATAGGACACTGGGGGCTGAAACCGAAATTCAATCTCACAAACTCAAGAACCAATCATCTATTGATCTGACAGGCGTATAAGGAGTAGCGCACGGCATCTCTCTCTCTCTCTCTCTCTCTCTCTCTCTCTCTCTCTCTCACTCACCTGAACCAGTAACTTGCTGCCACAGCTCAACCTGTAGCTGTGTTGCCAGAACCGGAACCAGGAACCAACTAAGTCTTTGCCGGCAACAGAAGAGTTAAACTGGCAGAAGGAGATTGAGCCGTACAAAGAATTCTTTAAAGAACTTCATTCAGTTAAAGAACTTTAGAACCTGCGCCTGTCTGCCTTTACCCATCTGATCAGTGGAGTTTGCAATACGAAAGTGTTCAGTCATTTAAATAGCTATTGAGTTTAAGAAACTTGACCCTTGGAAACTAACAGGGCCCAGCTTTCCTCAAAGACTTTGTCTTCAAGTAACTACAGTGGAAACCCTGCTTACAAAGAAGATTTTGTGCACAACCTTGGAGCCTTCAAACCAGTGGAAAATCTGTTCGGAAAAGACTACTCTACTTTCACGAAACCCCAACTTCCAGGTGCATCGATTGTGCAGAAGTTATTGGACAAAGCCGAACCGGACTGCCTTTGTTCCAAACCACACGGACCTCATGCCGTGTGCTGTTATCTGAGCCCGAAGCCAGAGAGGCCTCTCTGCGACGAAGTTCAGATAAGTTTAACAGTTTGGAGTTTATTATTCATGACATTTGAGAAATCAATTAGAAATGTTATTCTGTGAGTCATAAACTTTAGAATGTGTAATATAATTTAGTATTTTCTTAAATATAAATGAGTGCTGCATTAAACTATTTTGTTTGACAATTTTAGAAATAAAATCTGTCAACGCCGAGAAATATATTCTCATTCCTGTTTAACTGTTTAGTCTGAAATTGACACAAGTTAATAGACACTAGATTATACAGTGAGGGAAAAAAGTATTTGATCCCCTGCAGATTTTGTACGTTTGCCCACTGACAAAGAAATGATCAGTCTATAATTTTAATGGTAGGTGTATTTTAACAGTGAGAGACAGAATAACAACAAAAAAATCCAGAAAAACGCATTTCAAAAAAGTTATACATTGATTTGCATGTTAATGAGTGAAATAAGTATTTGACCCCTTTGACTTAGTACTTGGTGGCAAAACCCTTGCTGGCAATCACAGAGGTCAGACGTTTCTTGTAGTTGGCCACCAGGTTTGCTCAGGAGGGATTTTGTCCCACTCCTCTTTGCAGATCCTCTCCAAGTCATTCAGGTTTCGAGGCTGACGTTTGGCAACTCGAACCTTCAGCTCCCTCCACAGATTTTCTATGGGATTAAGGTCTGGAGACTGGCTAGGCCACTCCAGGACCTTAATGTGCTTCTTCCTGAGCCACTCCTTTGTTGCCTTGGCTGTCTGTTTTGGGTCATTGTCATGCTGGAATACCCATCCATGACCCATTTTCAATGCCCTGACTGAGGGAAGGAGGTTCTCACCCAAGATTTGACGGTACATGGCCCCGTCCATCGTCCCTTTGATGCGGTGCAGTTGTCCTGTCCCCTTAGCAGAAAAACACCCCCAAAGCATAATGTTTCCACCTCCATGTCTGATGGTGGGGATGGTGTTCTTGGGGTCAATCCTCCTCCTCCAAACACGGTGAGTTGAGTTGATGCAAAAGAGCTTGATTTTGGTCTCATCTGACCACAACACTTTCACCCAGTTCTCCTCTGAATCATTCAGATGTTCAATGGCAAACTTCAGATGGGCCTGTACATGTGCTTTCTTGAGCAGGGGGGCCTTGCGGGCGCTGCAGGATTTCAGTCCTTCATGGCGTAGTGTGTTACCAATTGTTTTCTTGGTGACTATGGTTCCAGCTGCCTTGAGATCATTAACAAGATCCTCCCGTGTAGTTCTGGGATGATTCCTCACCGTTCTCATGATCATTGAAACTCCACGAGGTGAGATCTTGCATGGAGCCCCAGACCGAGGGAGACTGACAGTTATTTTGTGTTTCTTCCATTTGCGAATAATCGCACCAACTGTTGTCACCTTCTCACCAAGCTGCTTGGCGATGGTCTTGTAGCCCATTCCAGCCTTGTGTGGGTCTACAATCTTGTCCCTGACATCCTTGGACAGCTCTTTGGTCTTGGCCATGGTGGAGAGTTTGGAATCTGATTGATTGATTGCTTCTGTGGACAGGTGTCTTTTATACAGGTAACGAGCTGAGATTAGGAGCACTCTGGGAGCCAGAAATCTTGCTGATTGATAGGGGATCAAATACTTATTTCCCTCATTAACATGCAAATCAATTTATAACTTTTTTGAAATGTGTTTTTTTGGATTTTTTTGTTGTTATTCTGTCTCTCACTGTTAAAATACACCTACCATTAAAATTATAGACTGATCATTTCTTTGTCAGTGGTCAAAAGTACAAAATCAGCAGGGGATCAAATACTTTTTTCCCTCACTGTAGGTGGCCCTGCCTATCCTTAATCATTGAAAAGTAATCAATGAGGGAGAATTGTGGTAACAAGAAATGATAGAATCTTTCTTGGCACCCAAACGTAAATGAGACTGATATATATAACGAGAAGTTTTTTGATTAAATACTAATTTGCATTAGTTATTTAATGTCCGACTAACAATACTAATGAGAGACTCACCTTCGTCTTACTAAACGGTATTATAGTCAATGTGTTTGTAATTTTGTGTAATGTTTTGTGCGTTATCATATGCGATTCCATGGTCTTTGATTTGGTCACGGAAGTGATTTGTCTCTGATTTGTTGATCTTGAGTGAATTTTAATTAGTTTTTCCCTTTTTGTATAACTAGTGTAGTGCTACATTTTATCTTTGTTTTTAATAAATCTGAGAATTTATATCTTTGGAATTGGTGTCTGCATCCAATTATTGCAGAAATTGAGTTCTACAAGATTCTAGGATTCTTGATAAGGTGATACTTAAATTCACTTCTTTGAACTGAAATTTATAAGGGGACCTTACGCTACACAGGTAACAAAAATGTCCACTATAATTACACTATGGGAGGAATAGAACTAGATGAAGTAACGCATGAGAAAGACCTAGGAGTCTACGTGGACTCCTCACTTTCTCCATCCAAACAATGTGGTGAAGCAATAAAAAAGGCAAACAGAATGTTACGGTATATTGTCGAAAGTGTAGAATTGAGAACAAGGGCAGTGATGTTAAGACTGTACAATGCACTAGTTAGAGCTCATCTGGATACTGTGTACAATTCTGGGCTCCACACTTCAAGAAAGATATCGCTGCTCTAGAGGCAGCTCAGAGGAGAGCAGCCAGACTTATTCCAGGTCTGAAGGGAATGTCCTACTGAGAGACTGAGGGATCTGAACCTTTTCACCCTGGAACAGAGGAGACTACATGGGGACTTGACTCAAGTCTTCAAAATCATCAACCACATCAAACCAGAGGAGCTTTTCCAGATCAGCAGGGACACACGCACCCAGGGGGACAAATGGAAATTGGGCTTCAAGGCATTCAAGATGGAAAACAGGAGACACTTCTTCACACAGAGAGTCATCACAATCTGGAACTAACTCCCCAGCAATGTGGTTGAAGCTGAACATTTGGGAACATTTAAAAATAGACTGGATAATATCCCTTGGATCACTTAGTTATTAATGGACACCAAACGAGTACGATGGGTCGAATGGCCTCCTCTCGTTTGTAAACTTTCTTATGTTCTTATCTCTAAATAATAATTTGGCTTGCCATAACACAAAGCTTATCTTTCAGCTAGTGCCAAAAGTCATTCAAAGTCAGCTACAGCCCACAATATGTATTCTCTGGAATGACTGTAGAGATGCAATGACTGTGATTTAATCTGGCACTAGGCCCACACATGATTTCAACTATCTATGAGCTGTGATGTGTTGTGGGGGGTGTCTGGAATATGAATACAATTGTGTACATTTCCCAGTGTACAACTGCATTATAAGTTTTGCTATTTCTATTGTAAAGAGTATACAGTACAGGAGTAAATTGGATTTTGTTGTATAACATTTGTATAATTTTACTGCAAAATTGTTTAGAGCAGGGATTGCTAAATTGGTCTCATTTATGATAAGGATTTGTTTTCTCTCTGAAGGATAGATTTGGTACATTTTGTTCTCTTAAGTGCTATGATGGTTTAGAATGACAGGTATGGAGACCCTCACTTCAAAATCTGTTTTGTAAAAATGTAACAATTGAGAGCAGACCACGTGGTCTTTCACTATCTCTGACTGCTAGGTGAATATACATCCAGCAATCTCTGTGATCCTATTAGTTCCATTTATAGTATATTATTAATGCAAAGCCTTAAAGCCTTTATAAATTACAGTCCATGCTGGAGTGGTAATCAGAAGTGGGTTATTTATATATAGTGATGTATTTATATATGTATGTATGTATTTATTTATTTTTGTAAAAGGGTTAGTTATTTCTTGACTGGTGTTTATGAAAATTCCAGCTCCTGTCATGACTCATAAAATCAGCCAGTATGAACAAGATTAATACTGGAGATTCCTGATAAAAAATAAATAAATAAAGGTGTTCCTTGAGAATTAAAGCTGCTCCATTGAATTTTTGTTCTATTTAATTTCCACTTATTTCCATATCCCTCTCTCTTCTCCAAGTTTAGTTTAAATTTAAGCCTGGGTTAACTGGGTTACCACCAGCACAGAGTTTATTATTTATATTCATTTGGAAGCAAATTTAGATTTTCTTTCATACCTATTCAATTTGGCAATGCCAGGTGTTGTTCAATTCAGCTGAATCTTGTGCCCAACGCAGGTGGGAATATGGGCAACTATCGATCACATATACCTGTCCTCCGAAACGTGTAGTGCCACTGCCAACCCATCCTCTTCTTTCCACGCTGTGAGTCCATAGTGCAAACAGCAGAGTTTTAGCTTCTTGGGATCGGAGTGTCAGCAGTCCACTCATTGATACCACCACTGCACTCACAGGCACCAGGTAAGTCACAGAGCTGGCTATTGTATGCCAATCCAAGGACACTGGCCGACTGGAGCTCACACAACCCCCAGCAGCATTTGCTCAAATCTGTACCACACCTTAGGGAATCCTAGTCTGCTTTGACCACCCTGCAATTTTATCTTCCTGAACCAGAAAATAAAATAATTTGATGACAATGAAGTGACTCGGTAAGGAGTCTCCACAATGGGAGATGCCAAGATATGTGAATACTGTCCTGTCTTTATGCTCTTAATTATTCGATCATAGCCCTTTTAACTGCCAAATTCTTGCAGCTTCAAATACGTCCTTGACTGAGTGCACAACAACCATACTGATAATCTGGTCCATTTAACCTTTTGTGGTGATTGGTGAATTGTGGGACATTGTTGCACACAGGTATTACCAGAGCAAGGAGTCTATTATAGCACAGATTCAGATACAAATGGAGTTTTCAATACTACAAAAACCTTGATAAAATATAGCTAACAAGGCATACATATTTCAGTAGTTCAGACAACCCCCTGTAGAAGTAGGTGGAAGAAGTAGTGATTTAATTAATGGACTAATTTTGGTCTTAACCCACTTGGTTGAGGGAATGACAAATGACCAAATGGTGGATGGAGCCAAGGAGTTGCTGCAAAGGAGGAGACTGGGGAGGTGGCGGGATGTTGTTCTGAGTTTGAGTGAGAGGGAGAGTAGTGGCAGTGCTATGGAAGGAAGCTTCTGACGCATGGAAAAGGAACTTATGTGGTATGTACACTCACCTAAAGGATTATTAGGAACACCTGTTCAATTTCTCATTAATGCAATTATCTAACCAACCAATCACATGGCAGTTGCTTCAATGCATTTAGGTGTGTGGTCCTGGTCAAGACAATCTCCTGAACTCCAAACTGAATGTCTGAATGGGAAAGAAAGGTGATTTAAGCAATTTTGAGCGTGGCATGGTTGTTGGTGCCAGACGGGCCGGTCTGAGTATTTCACAATCTGCTCAGTTACTGGGATTTTCACACACAACCATTTCTAGGGTTTACAAAGAATGGTGTGAAAAGGGAAAAACATCCAGTATGCGGCAGTCCTGTGGGCGAAAATGCCTTGTTGATGCTAGAGGTCAGAGGAGAATAGGCCGACTGATTCAAGCTGATAGAAGAGCAACTTTCACTGAAATAACCACTCGTTACAACCGAGGTATGCAGCAAAGCATTTGTGAAGCCACAACACGTACAAACTTGAGGCGGATGGGCTACAACAGCAGAAGACCCCACCGGGTACCACTCATCTCCACTACAAATAGGAAAAAGAGGCTACAATTTGCACAAGCTCACCAAAATTGGACAGTTGAAGACTGGAAAAATGTTGCCTGGTCTGATGAGTCTCGATTTCTGTTGAGACATTCAGATGGTAGAGTCAGAATTTGGCGTAAACAGAATGAGAACATGGATCCATCATGCCTTGTAACCACTGTGCAGGCTGGTGGTGGTGGTGTAATGGTGTGGGGGATGTTTTCTTGGCACACTTTAGGCCCCTTAGTGCCAATTGGGCATCGTTTAAATGCCACGGCCTACCTGAGCATTGTTTCTGACCATGTCCATCCCTTTATGACCACCATGTACCCATCCTCTGATGGCTACTTCCAGCAGGATAATGCACCATGTCACAAAGGTCGAATCATTTCAAATTGGTTTCTTGAACATGACAATGAGTTCACTGTACTAAACTGGCCCCCACAGTCACCAGATCTCAACCCAATAGAGCATCTTTGGGATGTGGTGGAACGGGAGCTTCGTGCCCTGGATGTGCATCCCACAAATCTCCATCAACTGCAAGATGCTATCCTATCAATATGGGCCAACATTTCTAAAGAATGCTTTCAGCACCTTGTTGAATCAATGCCACGTAGAATGAAGGCAGTTCTGAAGGCGAAAGGGGGTCAAACACAGTATTAGTATGGTGTTCCTAATAATCCTTTAGGTGAGTGTATGATAGTGTGTTAGCAATATTGGAAAAAAAAACACATAGGCTTTAGTTTATTATGTTCAGTATTTAATGCTTTTTTACATGTAGACATATGTTGAATATGTACCTAATGGAAGACACAAACATGATGTGATGTGCTAATTCTAACCATTATTTAGAAAGTCCTCATCTCTATTTAAAGTGAATCATTATAGGCCAAATGGAAGTCTGCAAACCCACTTATCGCCAGGCAGTTTAAATCGACAAGTGTAAATTAAAATTCCTTGGATTTCCAGCAACATCAGTCCTTTCCTTTTATGCACTCAAGTTCACTATGTTTTATTGTGTAGTCCATTTCTGGCAGAGATCTATATTCTAATCAGATCAAACACTCCACTGGTGAGTTATTTTCCTTTTAAAATAACATATCAGTGTGTTACATTTTTTTGGTGTCTTCTGCTGTATGTATCCCACTGAGTTTACATTAGTGCATGGAGCAACTCAAATGCGATTTCCTTTTTTAAAAAGAGTGTGCATCACTAACTGTATGAACGGCACATCATTTTGATTAATGACTATGTATGAAGATGGCAACAACCAGCTATATTTGTTTAATTCCTATGGTCACAAATTCAAGCCCATGTTTTCTAGATCCATGTAAAATATTGATCTGGGATGTATAATAAATGTTGCACATAAGAAAGTCTGACATTCCCCAGAAGCAGCAATTCCCAGTGCCTCCAGTGTTATTCCTTAATTAATTTAGAGAATCTATGTGCTTCTTTATTCTTTTGCTACATATGTATGTGAGTTAAACAAATCCATTAAAGATTAATTGTACAACACATGGATGCAAAATAATTCACTCCATACCTGGTTACTCATTTCATGAGGACCACTTTAAACACACACGAGAAGTTTGTAAGGATTTGGTGGTGGAGTATTAGCTTGAAACAATTAGAGGCAGAATCTTCTGAGTAAGAGCAACAGCATGATACATTAGGGAACACTTTACTTTGTAAACTTAAAATAAATAAATTACAGAAAAAAGCTAATAATAAATAATAAATACTAGATTCAAAGAAATTCCCAGCAGATAAATTTGTCATTATAGTAGCAGTATATTCCACCTAGATTTTCCTTTTATTTCATACCTTCCCCATTGTATTGCCATGTCTGGAATGGGTATTGAAATTGCAGAAAAGGCAATGAAATGGAATGGAAGAGCGAAGATTGCCTAACCCTGGCTTGGATCTTTGCTTTCACTATTTGTCACAGACATCATCAAATTACATGCACCTATGGTGATAGGTGTCATAAATCACAGCAAATGATGACATTACATCTTCATCTCAAGTACATGTAGGAACGCACATAAGAAATCATCAAAGTGTTGGGGGTGAAACATCCTGAATCTGAACCACTGGGAACATGTAGCTGAAGCTTAAAAGATTGTGGGTCATGCAGCACAACAATGATCCTAAACACACAAGTAAATCTACAATGGAATGGCTGAAGGAGAATACTTTTCACATTTCACAAGTCCTGACCTTAACCCAACTGAAATGTTGTGGCATGACCTGAAGCAAGTAGTTCATCCAAGACAGCCCAGAAATATCAATGACTTGAAGCAGTAAAAGGAATGAGTCAAAATACATCCAATCCGATGTGCAAGATTGAACAGGTACAGGAAACTTTTGGTTGTCATAAACCAAGTCATAAAGCAGGTACCATCAGTTATTAAATCTAAAGGATCATATACTTTTTCCAACAAAGACAGTGAATGTTGCAACAATGTGTGTGTTTTTTTGTTTGTTACTTGTTTAATCAGATTATCTTTATTATTTAGGACATAGATGAAGATAAGAGCACATTTTAGGTTAAATTAATGTAGGAATATAGATAATTCTAAAGGGTTTACAAACTTTCTCTCACTACTGTAGTATTACTATAATCCGCCACCCCTATACCCATCATCCAATCCCCTGTAGTCAACAGCAGTAGAACTTGAATGCTCCATAGTAATACAATTTCAGAAACACACTTGAATAAGACAAACTTATCTTGAATAAGAAGCTCGGAAAAAATAAATAAAACCTATCTTTGATGAGCTGGAGAATCTCAGAAATTGCCTTTCTGGCATTTCCCCTCCCTTCCATCTTACAAGCTTAGTTTCTAATGAAGCTCAAGTTAAGCAGTTTATGTTTTATATATTTTTGCTTTATGATTTATTCAAAAATGTTTTTTTTTTTCAGGTTGACTATCAGTCAGTGGTCTTTCAAGCACTACATTTTATACCAATGTTATATTTGCATATAAACATATTATTGTGAATTCTTTTCAAACTGGCTTGGGTGGTAGGCGTTGTGGGAGGTTATGTATGCATGGGTAAGTTGAAATGAGATCATATCATATTTATATTTATTATGTGTATAACATCATTCAAAGCTCTGCATTTTAGTTAGAATTACAGTGCTACCATGGGGAAAGAGTTAAAGCAAGCTCCTTACTTCATGAACAGATGGAATCATAGAATCATTCCCTATTCCCAACACATTCATAACAGCATGTGAAAAGTTAAATTTACATAAGATGTTCACAAAGATGTTGTTAAAGGTTTCTGTGTCGATACATATTTCAACACAATATATACTGTCGTGCCTGAACCGATAACTCTTCTTTAAAAGTACCCATATCTCAGACATGTACTGTAACAACGTGTCCTACATTTACTAGAACAAATGGACAGCAGAGAAGGGTGTGTGCAGGGCCGGCCTGTGGCATAGGTGGAATAGGCAAATGCTAGGGGTGCCCAAATGAGTGAAGATTTTTTCTTTTTTTTTCTTTTACAATTTTTTACCAATAGTATTTTAATACTATTAACTTGATATATTACCAAAAAGCGAAAGCCCCCTCAACAACATAACTACATAGCTTATTAGGCCATATGTTCTGTGCTGCCCGCAGCGACACCCTGGCCCGGCGCATCAATCGCCACCCCCCCCCGCCACCACCACCACTGATCTGATTGTGGGGGGGGGCGAGTTCAGTTATCTGAAGCAGTGAGTGACACTGAATTGAAACATGATCAATTAGCATCAGTAGCCACTTCAAACCATTTCAAAAAGACCAAAGCCCTCTGGTTCCCAGGGAAGAAAAAGAACAAGCGAAGAGGAGGAAAAACAGGATAAGGACAGAGGTGATTTGATGTGATGAATGAATAGTTTATCTAATTGAATAGTTACCGTTGGAGCAATGTTACTACTAGCCAGCATACTTTTTGGACGATACTAGTAATGTTCGCTAATTTAAAGTGCTATCTAGCTCAGTTACTTTTGCCTTAAATTCATTAGGGAATGTTGGAAAGACTATTCAGCTGTCTGGGGAATAACCTAACCTATGACATCATTTTGAGAAATATACTTTTTCTTTCAAGTGTGCTGCATGAACCATCCACTTACACTCACCTAAAGGATTATTAGGAACACCATACTAATACTGTGTTTGACCCCCTTTCGCCTTCAGAACTGCCTTAATTCTACATGGCATTGATTCAACAAGGTGCTGAAAGCATTCTTTAGAAATGTTGGCCCATATTGATAGGATAGCATCTTGCAGTTGATGGAGATTTGTGGGATGCACATCCAGGGCACGAAGCTCCCGTTCCACCACATCCCAAAGATGCTCTTTTGGGTTGAGATCTGGTGACTGTGGGGGTCAGTTTAGTACAGTGAACTCATTGTCATGTTCAAGAAACCAATTTGAATTGATTCGACCTTTGTGACATGGTGCATTATCCTGCTGGAAGTAGCCATCAGAGGATGGGTACATGGTGGTCATAAAGGGATGGACATGGTCAGAAACAATGCTCAGGTAGGCCGTGGCATTTAAACAATGCCCAATTGCCACTAAGGGGCCTAAAGTGTGCCAAGAAAACATCCCCCACACCATTACACCACCACCACCAGCCTGCACAGTGGTAACAAGGCATGATGGATCCATGTTCTCATTCTGTTTACGCCAAATTCTGACTCTACCATCTGAATGTCTCAACAGAAATCCAGACTCATCAGACCAGGCAACATTTTTCCAGTCTTCAACTGTCCAATTTTGGTGAGCTTGTGCAAATTGTAGACTCTTTTTCCTATTTGTAGTGGAGATGAGTGGTACCCGGTGGGGTCTTCTGCTGTTGTAGCCCATCCGCCTCAAGGTTGTAGGTGTTGTGGCTTCACAAATGCTTTGCTGCATACCTCGGTTGTAACGAGTGGTTATTTCAGTCAAAGTTGCTCTTCTATCAGCTTGAATCAGTCAGCCCATTCTCCTCTGACCTCTAGCATCAACAAGGCATTTTCACCCACAGGACTGCCGCATACTGGATGTTTTTCCCTTTTCACCCCATTCTTTGTAAACCCTAGAAATGGTTGTGCGTGAAAATCCCAGTAACTGAGCAGATTGTGAAATACTCAGACCAGCCCATCTGGCACCAACAACCATGCCACGCTCAAAATTGCTTAAATCACCTTTCTTTCCCATTCAGACATTCAGTTTGGAGTTCAGGAGATTGTCTTGACCAGGACCACACCCCTAAATGCATTGAAGCAACTGCCATGTGATTGGTTGGTTAGATAATTGCATTAATGAGAAATTGAACAGGTGTTCCTAATAATCATTTAGGTGAGTGTATTTATAATTTGTTTTATGTCACTTGTTTGCTGCAAGAAAGGCAAGGTGAGTAAGGGTGTAGAACAGTGCTACATTATGCATATTGCCCTAAGGTTTCTGCAATATAGTTTTTTCGTGCAATACTCTTATTTATATTTTATTTATAATTCGTTTTATGTCACTTGTTTCTTTAATACTATTTTTATTTTTAGTTTTTTTGTTTGTTTCTAAAATAAAGAAAATCTCAAAGACATGAAGCTATGCATTTTCTGTGTGAGTGTATGAACACAATGATCGGTGGTGGAATTAGCTGTGATGCAAAAGGGGCACCAGCTAAAGTCTTTCCTAGGGCACCAAATTGGTCAAGGCCGGCCCTGGGTGTGTGTCTTATCTGCTTATTACATAAATGGTGCTTTATGTTTTAATATTAATTGTTTTCCTTATAATCCCTTTAAATACTTTTAATTATAATTTTGTCCCCCCACAAATGTGCACTATACCAATTTAAGGCACTTTAAGGCACACTGTTTATGTAGGTCCTTATTTTATGTTTTATTTTCGCTGAAGGCATCCCAAGAGGAAACAGAGACAAGATTGGGTTTCATAAACAGAAAAATAAATAAATAAATAAACAACCTGCAGTGTTAACTCTTTTGAAAGCCCATTTTTCCAGACGGATGGTGGACCCCGACTACAATTGTGTGAAGAAAAATCATGAGTAGACAGAAATAAAAAGAAAAGAAAAAAACAACTCCTTAAAATTAGTTTCTAACACAAATAGTCATTGAAATTAATTGTCACTCTCACTTCTTCACTTCTCCAGAACCACTGGGAGAAGAGGGAATGGAGGGAATGCGTAGAGGAGACAGCCCAGGGTCCCTGACTGATCGTGAACGGAGAACCATAGGGGAAAATTTGTGGACTCCGCCGAAGTGAAGAGGTCCACCTCTGCCCTGTCATAGCAGCTCCAAAGCTGTTGAATCACCGGCAGGTGGAGGCGCCATTCCGAAACCGGAGGGCCTCCCAGAGAGAGGAGGTCCAACACTGTGTTGGAGATGCCCAGGAGGTGGGCTGCTCTGATGAAGCGCAGCTGAGGCTGCATCCATAGAAGCAGACAACGCACTAGCCGATATAGGGAGACCTCCCTGCCTGTTAATGTAGGCAACCACCGCTGTGTTGTCTGTCCGCACTAGAACATGACAGCCCTGAAGGGTCAGCATGAAGTGATGGAGACCGAGGAGCACAGCTTGTAATTCCAGGGCGTTGATATGGAGGGCCCTGACAGACTCCCTGTCCATTGCAGACAGCTCCCCAACCCTGCTTGGAGGCGTCTGTTGTCAAAACCACTCGGTGGCAGATTGGCCCCAAGGGCACACTGAGAGTTGAATTTCAAAGGGCTCTGCCACCAATGGAGCGCCTTCCAGCACACTTTAGTGACTAGGACTCGACGTGCTCTGTTTCGGCGAGGATGCATCCCATGGGACCCGAACCACCACTGCAGAGCCCTTAGATGAAGGAGGCTGAGGGGGAGGATTTGGGACACAGCTGCTAGAAGGCCCATCAGCCTCTGGCAAAGGGACACCCTGACACGGCCTCTCAACCGGAAAGGGAGAGACGTGTTTATGGAGGCAACTCTCTCTGACACCAGCATGGACAGCATAGCGATGGAATCGAGGTGCAGTCTGAAGAACTGAGGGGGCCAACACTGCGTCCATGCACTTGGAGAAAGGCCGAATGGAAGAGCAGTGAACTCGAATGCTCGGCCTTCGAAGGCGGAACAGAGAAACTTCCTGTGCACCTGCGCAATGGGGATGTGAAAGTAGGCATCTTTCAAATCCACCAAGGTGAACCAGTCTCCAGGCTTGATAGCCTGAGACATGGCACGCACAGTGAGCTTCTTGAAACACAACACGTTGAGGTGGTGATTCAGGTAGCTCAGATCCAAGATGGGGCGGAAACCGCCACCTTTCTTGGACACAAGGAAGTGAGGGGAATAGAATCCCTCGTGCTGCCCCGGAGCGCCACACACTGCAACGGGTCCCTCACTCGCATCCACACCACACCTCTGAATGGGGGTGGATGGGTATGGAACTGTAGGGAGTAGCCAACTGTTATTATTTGGAGCACCCAGGAGTCCTGGGTTCCAGCGAGGTGCGCTGAAAACCTCTCCCCCTTGAGCAGTGCTTCTAACTTGAAAGATAACAGGTTGTTTTCTCACATGAGTTTTCCTCGTTCAATACAGCTAGAATGTAACTGCTCTTATGGCATTGTTGTACAAAACAAGGTCTGTGAGAAACTCATTTGACACTGTAGATCTTTTTAGATTTGACACCATGAAAGTTTAGAAGTGCAA
Organism: Amia ocellicauda; assembly: GCF_036373705.1. Lineage (NCBI taxonomy): Eukaryota > Metazoa > Chordata > Actinopteri > Amiiformes > Amiidae > Amia > Amia ocellicauda. The sequence goes on along the minus strand of NC_089854.1, from coordinate 34,173,023 downwards.
AATGCATTTGCTAATGTTTCTGTGAGTAATGTGCAGCGTGAGCATTTATTTATTTATTTAATTGGGTCTCTGGTGTTGAACGATCCTGCTTAATCAGTAACAGATAATTACAGTAAGAGGTCAAATCAATTTAATTTTGTAATTTACGTCCACATAAAGTTATCTATAGAACAATGAAAAACACATTTTGGTGAAAGCATACACTATTTGGTAGGCATTTTTGTATTTTTAGTTATTCCTATAACTTTTACTTCAATTAGCAAGTAACAAACGGTATACAACAACTGATGGAAATAATTACATGTTTGCAGTAAATGGGAACTCTTTTATTACAATGGATAACAATAGTAATCCATTGAGGGAAATTAATTTCTAGATCAATTCTTTGGAGGGACATAGGCTAGGGTTGTGGCACTTACTCTCCAAGTCAGGTAATTAAGCAATTATTGCCTAATATATTATTACTGCCAAAGTTTTAACAATTTATTGGCAACTTCAAACAGCTGTTCCAGCCTGGAGCAAGGCTGAAAACAGTCTGCTGAATTCCAGCAAGAGAAACAGATCTGGCCTTTGCATTCTTTTACATGTCCACACACTAACAATATATTAGCACTAGTCCTGCTCTAATAGACTGCCTCCAACTACTCCTGATCTCAACCAGCCTCTGACTTCAAGGTGATACTACACTAAGGTCTAGATTGACTCGCTGAGGAATCACAAATTAAAAATCCAGGACTTGATATTTGGTTTCCTCTGAGGGCATGTGAAAACCTTCTAGCAAACAGAAAGCCAATACTGAGCAGTCAGTTTATAATTTGCAATTGACAGGTGGGTCAATGTTTGCATACATTTAAACCCATAACTCACTACTGCCACTCGTTGTGCCATTTTACTGTAGAAATGTATTAAAACTATGTTCTCATGTATTTATGATGATCTCCATTGCTTTGAGAAATATGCAACCTCCTACAATGCTGTTGACATATTCCTTTTAATTTAAGGCTGCCATCCTGTGCCGTATTTTATTTATTTATATATTTTAATTGCCTCTATACTGGAAGACATCAAATCATAATGGGTGATGAAACCTTTCCTAAAATGATATGTATCCAGTATAAATAGGAATCTGTGTAATAATTTATTTATTTCTCAAAAAAAAAAAAAAAATGGTATACTTTGTATCTGCATTGCATGTTTCTTCTATATAGAATGTACCACAAAAATGTGCAGGGGTTTGCCTCTAGCAAATAAGCAATCATGATACAATATCAATAGCACCAGTTAATGTCTGCATTTTTGGGCTCACAATCATCTTATTATATTTTGCTATTCGAACATAAGAAAGTTTACAAACAAGAGGAGGCTGTTCGACCCATCGTGCTCATTTGGTGTCCATTAATAACTAAGTAATCCAAGGATCCTATCCAGTCGGATTTTTAAATGTTCCCAAATTTTTAGCTTCAACCACATCACTGGGGAGTTTGTTGCAGATTGTGAAGACTCTCTGTGTGAAGCAGTGTCTCCTGTTTTCCATCTTGAATGCCTTGATGCCCAATTTCCATTTGTCCCCCTGGGTGCGTGTGTCCCTGCTGATCTGGAAAAGCTCCTCTGGTTTGATGTGGTCGATGCCTTTCATGATTTGGAAGACTTGAATCAAGTCCCCACATAGTCTCCTCTGTTCCAGGGTGAAAAGGTTCAGTTCCCTCAGTCTCTCAGTAGGACTTTCCCTTCAGACCTGGAATAAGTCTGGTTGCTCTCCTCTGAACTGCCTCTAGAGCAGCGATATCTTTCTTGATGTGTGGTGCCCAGAACTGTACACAGTATCCAGATGAGCTCTAACTAGCGCATTGTACAGTCTTAACATTACTGCCCTTGTTCTCAATTCTACACTTTTGACAATATACCCTAACATCCTGTTTGCCTTTTTTATTGCTTCCCCACATTGTTTGGATGGAGAAAGTGAGGAGTCCACATAGACTCCTAGGTCTTTCTCATGAGTTACTTCATCTAGTTCGATTCCTCCCATAGTGTAATTGTAGTGCACATTTTTATTAGCTGCATGTAACCTGTGCTGCCGAGATTGTATCTATTATTAGTGGCTCCCCCATTAGGTGGTCATATAATCTAGGAATCTGCTTGAAGTTGTGAGGTGTGTGGGTGTATGTAATTACCTTTTGTAATCATACATTGTACGTGCCGATTGCCTTTCTTTCCTGATTGCACCAGCTCATAGAATGTCATTGTAAATCCTTTCATGGATTAATTTTGCTGGGGAAAATGCATGTGAATTGGCTTGAAAATTAGCTTGTCCAAGGACATTATTCTAAGACCTTCAAGGTGAATAATACTCCATCCATTAACTTCATTAAACTTCATAAAACATTTGTTGTCATCCCTTGATATTTTTTAGCATGGAAGGGTCTTTTCCTAACTTTTTCCAAATGGGGTGGTGTAGACAAGGTTTGGGTTTAGTCACCATGACCAGTGACACTTGAACTCTGGTGTCACTCTGCAGCACCACACTGCTGCTTTTTAAGCACTGGGACCTCCAGAAGTGTAGGAAAGTACAGGAGGGGAATTAGGACAATGCCCCTTCTAGTAGCAGGTGGCCACAGTCAGTGATTACTTAGTGATTCATTATATGCCATTCGTCCTGTTGTGTGACACATACACATTTTCAGCAACTATTCAATTATTAATATCACAGTAATATTTCTGACTAGTTAAGAATTGTATATTGTTGAAGTAGTCCACAACTGGTCTTGGAGTGCGCAGTGGCTTTACGTTTTCATTCTATCTGAGCTCTTAACTACATCCAAATTATTACTGGCTTAATTGGCCTAATTAAACATTCCCAGTTGTTATCCTGTAGTTACTTTGGTATTTAATTGACCTAAGCAAAACATAATTATGAGGAGAAAGTAGGCCTGCCTATTTTACGATTCTGTAATGTGCATTCAGTAAAACTGAAGTGAAAGAAGAAACTTGGCTTACACTGCATGTTTTAACCCTGTGACTTGGCGCCTCCAGAACTGCAGAACAGCCTCGCGTTTTGATTGGGCCATATGTCAGAGATGTATGACGTCACACCCTGTTTATAGTCAGAAAGTACTTAGTTAAAGTTATTCACAAATGTAATTATTGGCTGATTTTAATGTTTAAATTATGCATTTGTGAAATTATTGGTATTTTAAAAATAAATAAAATGCAACAACTGCAGTGCTGTAAGAGACAAAACTGAGACCAGTAAGGCTTAAGCAAAATGGGCTTCTGGGGGCGCCGAGGGTTAAAACATGCAGTGTGTGGCCCCTGGGAGCTGAGAGAAATAAGGCTGAAGCAGGGGTATTGTGGCTTCTGGAGGCGGCACTTAGCTTCCATGCAGAGCGCATGAACCTGTCCTAATTCTATTACATTGTCTTAAATACACTACATATACATACATAAATAAAGACACAAATGTATAAATAAAGGCTCCTTCAATACATCACATGTTTAAATGTAGCCTATCCATTTACCTCTCCATGGGATCAAGTGAAAGGTGACAAATGCTGTGCTGTATATGGAACTGAGAGAATAAGGCTAAAGCAAGTGAATAGTGGCTTCTGGAAGCGCAGAGCCTATGGGCTAAAGCATGCCGTTTGGCACCTGGAAGCTGCGAGATGTAAGATTGAAGCAAGTGAATGCCAGCTTCTTGGGGTCCAAGAAAGCACAGGATAAAGCAGTGTTTTTATGCCCTTAGCTGGGACCTGCGGTAGTTGTTCCATAGACTACAATGGGGGGCTATATCGTGAAGGCTCAATGCGTAAAGCTACAGGGGCTTTTCTAGCTTTTCTTGAACATTATTTTTTTCTTTTCAAATCAAAGAGAAACAGAATTGCTTGCCAAGATAATTACTTTCACTCTCATAAACTTTTAGTTTTTTGTTAAAAAAACCCCAGCTCTTAACATTTTATAATTTCAAAGAATAATGAAAACTACAACTTTAATGAAGGAGAAATATGTGGCAATGTAAGGAGCAAGAAGATTACAAAAATACTATTAAAAATACAATTATAGACAAAATTATAGCTTTACCTGGACATACTTACTAAAATTCACCATTATTTATAAACCCTTTTGAAAGCAGTTGGCTTTAATTAAAATGTTTCCCATCCTAAAGTTTGCAACAAGAACACACTCTAGGCTTTTTTTACGGTGGCCATGAAGTGCAAAACACAAATGCAAAAAGAAACACAATTGCAAAAAGAAAAACACAAAAACAAAAAGATGAATGGAAATGCAAAAAGAAAAACACAAATGCAAAAAGAGAAACACAAAAACAAAAAGCACTGATTTCACATTAATGAAGAACATTATATATTATTAGCTGAAAACTAAAACGTTACAGTTCACACAATTCTGCCTGTGTGTATGTGGGTCTCTGTGTGTGTGTATGTGGGTCTGTGTGTGTGTGCACAATATATATGTGGACAGTCTTCACTGTAAACACTACAGGGAACACACACATAATTGGTGCAATGAATGTGAGTTAAGCTCTCTGTTTACACAGTGTATTTACACAGTGTTATTTCTGTTATTAAAAGTGATTTGGTCCCAGAGCTGGTATTTTTCTATATTAACATTCTATATTAACAAATATATGTCTTGATCGAGATATGAAATTAGCCTACAGGACCTACATTTGTCGCTCTATGCAGTGCACCTCCACTTCTAATTATACTTCCCTGTAAAGAGTTTACAGTCAATAGAGTCATTATTTGTATTTTGTGTTTTTAATAAATGAAGCGAGAGTGACATTCAAAATAATCGTAATTCCAGGAGCGTCTGATTTCTGGGTCCTCATCAACACTCATACTTTATACTGAGCATTTTCTTGTGCACAGAGAGCACAGAGCAGAGAACAGAGACGTGACCAATGGCAGCGCTTCAATCCTGTGCAGCTGCCCATAACAGCGGTGGGGATGAAGAGGCGGGACATGTTTTCTATTGGTAGGACTCTAGATGACACAATTCCATAATTAAAACAAACAAAAAAATGTTTTTGTGTTTCTCTTTTTGCATTTGTTTTTCTTTTTGCATTTGTGTTTTGCACTTTAGGGCCACCTTACTTTTTAAATTTAGAAATGTATTGCCATGTAAATTGGATCATTCAGTCCTGATTTCTCAGAGAATATTTATATGGGGTGTTCTGTTCAACATTTAAAAACATTTAATTCTAATCAGTTCAAAAGGAACTTTGATAATAGAAAAAGTGAACTCCTTAATACCCCAATACATTATAAACATTTTCTTAGAAAATTTGCAATTCAAAAGAACTTATAATTTGACCTGGAATTGGGTTGGTGACCAAAGCTTTACCATGGAAATTAATGTAGTCATTGCAAACCTGTTATCCTATATCATGCTTGAATCACTTAATTTGTCCAATTCATGATCAACTTTATAAGGCAACTGTATGTTGTCAGCTGTAGGAATATAATTATCTGACAACATGTGAGCATTGCATCCATTTGGTCACTAAACAGAATAGAAAGGTAGTTAGGTTAGGTTAGGTACTCAAAGTGTAGCGGTTTGTTGCTCCAATGGAGAAGCTGTGCAGAGAGCCTGAGGGATTGGGATTCAAATCTGTGCAGGGGCTCTGACCATACACACTACATATTTATCATGTGAGCATTTTTAACATTTTAAGAAGGAAGATAGAATAAAGGTAACCAACAGTCTTCATGCGGCGTGTGGCATTCAGCAACAAGCAATACAAAATAAATCCTCATGTTTCCAGACTTCAACAATTAAGCAGCAATCATTTACTTCCCCAAGTCCTTGACAAAGTGCTCAGAGTACATATTAAGGTTATGACTTGATTGAATCAGTATAATTGCTTCATTAATTTAACTTTTGACAACTTAATTGTAGCCATGAAAAATATAAGCCTTTCACATGGGCATGACACACATGAATTGGAAGTATATACTCTGTCGGTGAAATTTGCAAGGTTATGGCATCAGATATTTCTCAAACAACTAGATATGGGTATCATATTGAAAGTAAAAATATTTTTGGCTCACTGCTATGTGACCGACAAACCATGCAAAATCTGCATTTAAACCCTACTGGTTTATCACAATTTTAATATAGCTCACATTTATAGATACCCTTTTGAGTGTTTATTGCCAGATTATGAATTACAAAGCAGCTGCGTCGCCAGCCATTTTTGCCGGGGCTGCAGCCCTGAACCTTTTGAGTGTAGCCCCGAATATAATTTTAATATCTCGACAAAAAAAAAAAATGTGTGTGAATGTGTGATAGTTGTCGTAACATGCTGTAACAGTCTGTCAAAATAAATGCAGTGTCTCTAGCATGTCAGTGAACGTCTCTAGCTCTAACTAACTCTGTCTGAGGGGATGTGGGTCTGATGGACCACGCTGAGTGACACTTGTCAGTGACAGTAGTTTCTACCCAATACTAATACAAATTACTAACAACTACAACTATTTTAACATCACATTCATAATTAATCTGGAAAGAAAACAACAATTTTTGAGGTTGGCCTACACATTTACATTTTTCAATTATTAAGACATGTACTTTGAATGTAAGTAAGGCCCCGGATGTCCTCAAATCCTAGCAACGCCCCTGTTACAAACCATCCCTACAATAATTGCAGCCCCAACATATTTTGACCAGATTTGACATAAAAGCTAAATATCTGTTCATGCACTGCGGTACCAGTTCTGTAGTAGATTTGAAAGGGTAAAACAATTCGGCACCATTCATAAATGATTGCAAATGTGTTTTTTGTTTTTGTTTTTTTTGGATGGAGTCTTTAGTTTTTTGATTTCCTTTTGTTACATGTCTTTCTGTAATGATAGCCATCAAAAACTCATACACTCATACTTTGTTGCTGCAGAAGTGTATCATTAATTTAAAGTATAACTCAACATTCTATTGCTATTTTTGAAATGCATGTTTTTTTTAATTTTTTGTTTTGTAGAGGGTTCAACAACTGGAAGCAAGTACCTTATTACACATTTATAGACATCTCCTGTCTGTGACCTGCACATTATAAGCATTTTTTCTTTTACAAAAGGATGAACCAATAGTTAGTTTGAACCAGGAGTGTAACATTTTGTTCATAGATGTTCTTGTGGATACTGTGACATTGGTGTGAACTCTCAGGAGCTCCTACATAGTGTTTCAAGCCCGGGGACCCGGGGCACCAAAAATCCGGGCAACCCGGACGATTTATTTTTTTTCATTCGAAGAGAAGATTGGTGTTCATTCAGTAACCTGTCGGCAGTGGTGTGTTTTCCCAACACACAAACCATGCATTTGCGTGGGGCCCTGAGCTGGAAGGGGGCCCATCAAAGACAGCTTCTCCACCCCCCCCGCTCACACCAGATAAAACCCCATTAGCACCTCGCCCCCCACCCCGCTCTCACTGGATAAAACTCCAGCAGCACAAACCCCCAGATAAAACTTCGTTAGCACCCCCCCTTGGGAGGCCCCCAATCAATGGTTGTGCATGGGGCCCCAGAGACTCTAGCACCGCCTCTGCCTGTTGGCAAAACCTACAATATAATTGAGCACTGCTGCAAAATATGAGGAGTTCAAGAGAAATGTTCCGATCCAAGCTTGGTTTGGTTCTACTTCCTACAAGAAGTAAACGGCCAATCAGCCAAATGCAAAAAGTAACCAAACAAGGTATTGCAGCTGGGGGCTCTACAAGGTCACTTCAGTATATACAAATAATAATAATAATAATGCAGTATAACTGAGTTTGTATTTAATTTCAGCTCCACATAAAATACAGACACAAAAAAGGCGTTTATTATTCTACTTATTTAGCATTACCTTGTTGATATAGCCAGGGGTTCTAGTTTAATGAATAAAATAAGGGGGAAAACTAAGATTTGAAGAGATATACGTTTGATGTGTCTAACAGTGTGTGACGGTGAGGCATACACCTGCAAGGTGCTGAAAGCGTTGTATAATGACATTTGAGAGAGAGAGAGAGAGAGAGAGAGAGAGGGAGAGAGAGAGACGCAATCAGAAAAGTCTAGAGTGAGTGTAATATTTTTATTTATTTAATTTTGTTTCCATATTGATTATTTTTTCCATTTATATGCCTATGAAATAATTTGGCTTCAAGCCCGGGTGCCCTGGGGACCCCGGGTTTGTACATTTTAAACTCCAAAAACCCGGGCCTTGAATTTTCTCCCGGTTTTGGCAGCCCTACTCCTACATAGCTTTATATACTTAATATGAGTATTCACACAAAATATTGAGCTTAAGTCCATGGTAAACATTTTTGATCTTAATTTACCATTTACCCAGAAATTATTATTTTATTTCATATATATATTTCACATATATATATATATATACACTCACCTAAAGGATTATTAGGAACACCATACTAATACTGTGTTTGACCCCCTTTCGCCTTCAGAACTGCCTTAATTCTACGTGGCATTGATTCAACAAGGTGCTGAAAGCATTCTTTAGAAATGTTTGCCCATATTGATAGGATAGCATCTTGCAGTTGATGGAGATTTGTGGGATGCACATCCAGGGCACGAAGCTCCCGTTCCACCACATCCCAAAGATGCTCTATTGGGTTGAGATCTGGTGACTGTGGGGGCCAGTTTAGTACAGTGAACTCATTGTCATGTTCAAGAAACCAATTTGAAATGATTCGACCTTTGGGACATGGTGCATTATCCTGCTGGAAGTAGCCATCAGAGGATGGGTACATGGTGGTCATAAAGGGATGGACATGGTCAGAAACAATGCTCAGGTAGGCCGTGGCATTTAAACGATGCCCAATTGCCACTAAGGGGCCTAAAGTGTGCCAAGAAAACATCCCCCACACCATTACACCACCACCACCAGCCTGCACAGTGGTAACAAGGCATGATGGATCCATGTTCTCATTCTGTTTACGCCAAATTCTGACTCTACCATCTGAATGTCTCAACAGAAATCGAGACTCATCAGACCAGGCAACATTTTTTCAGTCTTCAACTGTCCAATTTTGGTGAGCTTGTGCAAATTGTAGCCTCTTTTTCCTATTTGTAGTGGAGATGAGTGGTACCCGGTGGGGTCTTCTGCTGTTGTAGCCCATCCGCCTCAAGGTTGTACGTGTTGTGGCTTCACAAATGCTTTGCTGCATACCTCGGTTGTAACGAGTGGTTATTTCAGTCAAAGTTGCTCTTCTATCAGCTTGAATCAGTCGGCCCATTCTCCTCTGACCTCTAGCATCAACAAGGCATTTTTGCCCACAGGACTGCCGCATACTGGATGTTTTTCCCTTTTCACACCATTCTCTGTAAACCCTAGAAATGGTTGTGCGTGAAAATCCCAGTAACTGAGCAGATTGTGAAATACTCAGACCAGCCCATCTGGCACCAACAACCATGCCACGCTCAAAATTGCTTAAATCACCTTTCTTTCCCATTCAGACATTCAGTTTGGAGTTCAGGAGATTGTCTTGACCAGGACCACACCCCTAAATGCATTGAAGCAACTGCCATGTGATTGGTTGGTTAGATAATTGCATTAATGAGAAATTGAACAGGTGTTCCTAATAATCCTTTAGGTGAATGTATATAACAGATTAACGGATATAACGGATTAAAACAACCATCAAAGCCTCAGGAACAATAGCAATTTTATTTTAGCCAATAAATAATATAGTAAACTGTTAAGTACAAATTGTTCATAGCTTACAAATTAATAGTCACTTGCACAAAGTAACTGAATTGAAACATATATTCTTGTGCCTGCTATGCTGTAAATTTAAAATATTACAATACATTAAGTAAGCTAGTTAGTCTCACAAATGTCCTTAGATCCTTTTGCCTTCCCAGTCCATTAACTCAATCTAATTCCCTAGTGATGAACTCCATATTCAGGGACTTCTGGTTTGGGTGTTTTCAACAACCTATTCCACCCTGCTGAATATCTACAGAGAGGATACTTATTACCTATTTTTGGTTCATTTGTTACTCCCATCATATGCAATGGGCACTTTGGGTGTGTTTTTTTTTTTTCTGGTTGTTGATTAAAACCTCAATGGTTGTTTTCCATGCTAATAAAACATCAGAAAAGGTTTGGTTATCACAGTTGTCCTCCCACGAGTTCACCAGAGTACAACAGATCTTATAATGTCCTTGTATTGCGATTCCATTGTTAAGATTTCAAAGCTTTAAAGCGGGGGGGCAATTAATCCCCCTTCTATAGTTGCTAATTACACTGCACCAGCAGGGAAGTAGGTCTTTTAGACCAAATCACTTTCAGTAAGTTCTTTAAATGTTAAATGCACCAGCAGATCAAAATAAAAAAAATATTGTTGTTGTAATATGTGCGGCTAAACATGTATTCTTTTATTTAGTGGAACTGGCAGTCATGCTTAATTACTGTAAAGAAGTGAAAATCATACAGCTGTACCAATCAATACACAAAGAGACGTGCAGTGTGGGCCTAAGGGGTCATAATTTATAATTAGTTTGTCTTTGCTGACGTTGAACTCTTCACACAACAGTAAAGCATAATTTTATGCCTTAGAAATGTGATTGCATTTGAAATGCTGTAGGCATTCATTACCTGATATAAAAACGCATATGAAAAATGATGATGTTCAGGGCTGGCTTAGGTCAGGTCCTAGTTCAAATCTGGGTTAGGTTGCAGGGTTTCCTCAGTGGGGTGTTCAGGGGCAGTCTGTGCTCAGTGTTACGACTGAAAGCTGCGTTACTGCTCCCCACATTGCAGTAGTGCTTTGGACTTACACTTTGATAAGAAGCGAAATGCCTTACAGTGCACATTTCTGGCTCTGATTTCTACTTTAGTGCTGTCTATGTCTCAGAGGTTGTATGAGGGTCAGATCCAAAATTCTGAAGAAATAAAACTGTATAAACTATATATTTAATATCTTAAAAGAACTCACTTGAAAACAGCATTAAACGTGTACGTATTCATAAGCCATTCTGTTCGTTTTAGATATTGTGTTAGTACTGATGATCAATACATTCATTTTAAAATATGCATTTGTGGAAGAGGAAACCAAGCTGAAATGAATGACATTTAATAAAAAGCATCACCCTACAGTTAAATTATGTGAGAATTGATCTATTTTACTGATTTTGGTTGTCCAGAATATTGCCTCAAATTGTCAAATGTGTTAATTATTTGAAAATTTGCTGGAAGGAGATTGCATAAGTGTATTGATGAGTCCAAGTATTTTTGTATGATGGCAGTGGGATATAATTGACCATTTCATGGACAGGTTAATGAAGTGAAATTGCGAAGAATATTTTATATGTTAGGTTTTCCCAAGTAGGTAATTTATAATAATTTTCCATAAAATCAATGGTGACTTCTCTGTAAGGTTGAATGGACTGAGAGACTGTAGATGAGCAATGAATACTACTGGAGGTGCCCTCTGATAAAGAATTGAGCATTTAGCCTGACTCAGCAACTTGTTCTTATCACTCTGCTCAAATACAGTGAAATATGGATAAAGGTATCCAATAGAAACTTTCACTAATATGTACTGTCTGTTGTGCTGTTTGTTGTTTGTTTTCAAACTTATAAATTAATGATGCATACAGAAAATATCGTCATAAATCCCTCAGAGGAATGTTAAATTGCTGCAGTCATTTGAAAAACAACATTTTTTGAAAGTGGAACCAAAGTCTGACCCTATCTAATTTAGTTTCTCCTATAGTCTAAAGAAGGCTTGGGGTCAATTGCATTTAAATAGAAATGCAAATTATGTCCTGTTGAAATTGTGATTTCCAAATGCAATAATACCATCACTACCAAAACTGAATGCAAACATGACTTATGATTCTCAATTAATTTTAAATATTCTTTCAATCAGCCGATATTAATTGCCTAATTAGTCAACACAAAGATTAGCAGAATCACCATCAATTTGGCTGATGCCTTAATCGAAGGCAACATACGTACAGCATTTACAATGCATTTATAATGTTTTTTAAGCTTCCCAGTGAATCTAAATACAGATGGAAATGTTTTGAATAAATCATTTTCATGTAAATTTCAAACTTTGTGTTTATGCATCAGTTGAATAGTAATTCTTGAGGAAACATTTTAAAAAACAAAAAGTGTTGACCCTCCAAAATACTTCCCTTTGCATTGCATATTTAATTTTTTTCACCTCTGTTCATTACCAAATCAATATACAGAGGACCAAGTGTTTGTATTTGACAAGACAGAGATAATAGTCGCTATTATTATATTTCTTAGCATTTTTTACACCATATCACATTATGTGACATGGACATTAGACAGCTGGGTTTTTCTTTGGCCAATCTTTGTAAAGTACCTTGGTCCAGGGTAGCAGTATCCCATACCAGGGATTAAACCCACGTTCTTCTGCTCAGGAGTCCAGATCCCTTACCCTAGCCCACACTGCTGCCCATTACTGTTGTAATGAGGCAGATGAACGATCTGTGTAATCCGCATAAGAGGTTCCAGCAGTATACTATACAGTAGATAATTAATGAGAAGTGAATGTGATTTTAGCTGTGAATGTTTAGCACTAGCTTTAGGGATCACATTTCTGTATTGGCTGCTTGTCATAGACTGTGTGTCCTACATTGTTGTAAAACAAAAACAAACAAACAAACAAATAATAAAACACTTCAACTGATTCAACATAAATAAAATAACTGTTTTTGCTTGCCTGTCCTGTGTGTGTGCCCTGGGAATCTGCAGTTCTGTGTGGGAGGAAAAAGAGGGGAGTGGGTTAAGGAAATTAGGAAATTATTCCCAATTCTTCTTTTCTGTTACTATATGAATATACATATATATATATACACGTATATACATATATATACACATATATATATACGTATATATATATATATATATATATATATATATATATATATATATATATATATATATATATATATATATATATATATATATTTAGTACATTAAGACGAGAAAAACAAAGTACCGGTTCTTAGTCTGTCAGGACAATGAACAACAGCAGCTAAAACTTGCAACCACATCAGGAATGTGTTTTATGATTAAAATATCTCCTAAAGCCACAGCTGGTAAAGTAAAACTGCATCTCACGTATTGTTTTTGAAGGGTAAAGCTCAAATAGTTTTTTATGTTTTTTATTTTATTTTATTGCATGCTCTTTTTTCCTCTAATCAAACACATGTGAAAAGACCAAGTTCCTGCCAGTCAAATTATCATTTGCATTCCTTAATTCACCCCCTGAGTTTGTTGCCTAGATTACACAATGCTGGCCTGCTGATATGCATATCTTTGAAGGGTTCATTTTACTTTGCAAGGATTAGTAAAGTTGTATTCAAAACAAGACTTTGGAATGACTGCAGCAGCTCTTTGTATTACTAGTGATTTCAATATACAGACTTACCCTATTTTCTATTTATTTCCCATTGATGTACACATGATACTTTTGAACAGCTTATAGAGCCTTGTCAAAAGTCATATTATTTCATAAATTCATATGCAAATGCAACAACTGATTTCCATTTTTTTTTTCACTGTTTCATGTAGATAAGAGGATGATTTTGCACAGTTTTGATATCTTTTGAATAAGGATGTTCTAGTTTTTACCACATCTTTGCTTGTACTAAGGGCTAGACAAAATGTAAAATGTATAGTTCCAGTGAACTATACTATATGGTCACAGGGTCCTCATTTTCAACTTCCAATTACTAGATTAAATTTGAATTAAATCTGGCACTACTAAAATAAAACCTCTCCACCAATCCATAACTTTTGTTTTAAAAGGCTGTGGAAACCAGGGTATGAACAAGCAAAAACCAGAAAGGCAGACAGATACAAAATACATTGATATTTGTTCCTTTATGCTCTGCATTCCACCTCTATGTATTTAATTCCCCACATCTCCTATAGTTCTATTGATAATAAGAATGAATACTCTTATACAAAATTAAATTCAAAATACAAGTTTGTTTTCAAGTTTGATTCAGCTTTCTCACTTTAAATACCCCATCCTTATCACACACACCTAGTGTCTGTCATTTTGCATAGTTCATGCTCTACGCCCCCAACCTGCAAGGATTTCATTGACTTGCTTACTTAGACCTATGCCCTCCTTCCCCATCTGGACACATGCTTCCAGCTCCCTGCAATCCAATGCAATGGACATTTCATCCAATTCCGACAATGATCTGTTCCAAGAATTTCGAACTGCACCCCCTCTACTCAAATCCTTAGTTATTGCTCTCAGCCTTTCCCCCAGTGCCTTCCCAGATCCTTGCAATGTCTACACCCTTGTCCCACTCCTGACTCCCTTCCCCACCTTTCAACCGGGGGATTGCCTTGCAGCACGATGAGCAAACCCGCCATTCCATCTGCAGCAACCAGCTGCTCTACCACCTGTTCTGCCCTTTCCCTGTTCCTGTCCTCCCTCCTTAACCCCAGCTTCTGATTGCTCTTCATTCCTACTCCCTTTCTTCTTGACCCCAGCCCTTCCCCCACCATGCCCCAGAGTGGCCCCTTTTGTGTCTTCTCTACCCTCCACCCTCCCTCCCTCAGCTGGTACACATAACTGGCTACTTCAGTCACCACACGTTTATTTCCCCTCAAGCAGACACCCTAAACCAGTCTGCTACACAACTGTAAAAACACCACCTATTTTTCAAATTATTCAATATTACCAATCCACTCTAAACCAATCATACCACACTAACAATATAATTCTACAGCATTTGAATGTCAGAATGTCTTCCACTAAAGTACACTTATCATGCATTCACCTTTTTACAAATTATTACAATGTGCACCAGGCCCACTCGTCTCTCACCCCACATAAACCTCCTCCTTAAAGCAATCCAAAAATCTTAAACATCCCTTCCCTTTTCTCACTTGCCATCAGCCAAACACTGCACACTTTGTTCCTGCTAGCATTCTTCGGTTTCCTGAGATTGTCCAATTTCACTGTTCAGCTCTCATTTCAACCCCTTCATCCATTCTTGCGTAGCAAACCTCCTTCCTCACTCCACAGACTAATCAATATTTAATCATAAGTAAAACAGACCAATTACGAAAGGTTAATTAATTTACATTTCAAGCTAAACCTGATTATCACTCCTCATGAATCTCTGATCTCCTTCCTACAACTCTTTCACTCACAAGGAGCCACACCCATGAATCCACTATTCACCAACACACCAACACTATTCACAAAGGACACATGATCTTCCATCCAAGTTCTGACCCAGACCAGTTTCAACACTTCAACAAATCTCCAGTCACTCCTTCTGAATGCGAGTCGCATCCTCTGCAGCTGAACAAGGAATCCCAGATCACATGATCAAATCACTCAATCGTCCGACCTCGGAAGCTTACCAAACATACAGTAGGTCACACATTAGGGACATCATAGACCATGTGCATATATTCTGCATTTGCAGTTCAGGAGTTTACTTTTGTGAGTTTGGACCCGGCGCTAGACTGTCATTCCCTCAGTAAGCTGTTGGTGATTTGTTTTCAATCAATTGACAATAAAAAATAATCTGCATTCTCAAACATCTGTTGTAACTGCAGACATGCACTAAGGTTGGGTATGCAGGCAGAGCAGTGTACTGCCCTTACTGCCAGAGGGCTTTCAGAGGTGGCAGGAGGGGAAGTCCAATGCATATGCATTCAAACTCTCTTAGAACAATGTTTTATTATTGACCATGTTGCTACACAATCTGATGTAATTGATTTGCTTTGTATAATGTAATTGTATTACTATCACTACTACCAGTGTTTACTTGATTTTAATTATATATTTAATTCACACCACACTAATAATTATTTATTTATTATTATTTTCCATTATCCAGGGAAGTTACACATCATTACAAATGAATAGTTTGAACTCAAAGTACAATTTAAGAAATACTAAAGTACAGTTAATAAAAAAGAACAAAGCATACAACCTAGATCAAATTGTTGAGAAGTGCAGATATGATGCAGTGAAGTCCTTGAAAAGCTAAGGGGCGGGGGGGGCGCATAAGTGAAACCGCAGTAAATAACAGGAGATCTAACAGTGTATAAGTAAGCAGGAGCATAATGAAGCATAGTTATATAAAGTGCAAATTTACAGGAGTGCTGAAGAGCTTAGGTGAATAAGCTGCTATATTACAAATACAGTCTGAACAGATGGTGGTCTGCTGTCCTGACCTCAGTGGGAAGGTCGTTCCACTACTTAGGGGCAAGGGATGAAAAGGAACAGGATTTAATAGTATCTTTTTTGTTGTTGTTTTTTGCGATAAATAAAAACAATATGAATGTTTTATCCTCTTCATGCTGATATTTGTGGCTAGTTAATTATTAATGATGTGTGAAGCTCGTTGACAGATAATGTTAACAAAATGTCATTACACATTTACAATGGTTTTTGCTATCAGAATGCTTGTGCTTCTATTTTGTATTGCCTTTTCCTTAATTAAGATATTTTCACAGTTTCAAAGATGTCTATATAATGATAGCTGGTGAATGCAACCCCGATTATCTTAAAAAGAGAATACTACTCAAAGGTTGCAAGGTCATGCAGGAGTCCTTGAATTTTGTCAAAAAGAGGAGGAGTAACTCCATGCAGGCACATTTATGCAAATAGGAAACAGGAAGGGGCTGCTTGCATGACACATGGAGTGGCCAATAGGCGGCTTTGTTAGACAATGTGTTTGTTGAGGTTCCATGTTAACCGGCTTAAGCCCCTCCTCCTTGTGTAGTATTCTCAACTTGAAAGATAACATGAACTTGCCAAAAACTTTTGAATTGATTTATCGTTCAATTTGGCATATTTTGTGAAATTACTGCCCTTCCCCTCCAAGATAAAGAAAATATATGAAATTGCCAGGTGTCAAGCAAAATTTACTTGTTTTGATGTCAGGGTATTTTGCAGGTGTTTTTTTGCACCAACTTTCATGGTCTAGCCCTAGGTTTCCAATTATACGTCATACGTAAGGCCAACACTCATAGTAGTAGAATATTTTTTGTGCCCTAATGCCTAACTGAAGCTTTTCATGCTGGCTCGACTATTGCCTAGCATGAAGATCTACACAATCTACAATATCTTAATTAGATGTTTCATTCTTACAAGAATTTTCATTTCAAAAAAGGAAAAGAGGAACATAACTCTTGTTAATCTCTTCTTAAAAAGCTCAGATAAATCTTTAAAACATTCTTTTAAACATGCACTTACATTTTTTGATTATTCAATTTTTTTCTGAACTGTGTTCAAAAGAGCTAAATACCTTTAATAGGGTTGAGATCAGAGTTGGGCACAATTCTAGATGAGATAGTTCTATGGACTTTACAGTGCTAACATTACTTCCCTTGAATATTATTAAGAACATAAGAACATAAGAAAGTTTACAAACCAGAGGAGGCCATTCGACCCATCGTGCTCGTTTGGTGTCCATTAATAACTAAGTGATCCAAGGATCCTATCCAGTCTATTTTTAAATGTTCCCAAACTTTCAGCTTCTACCACATCACTGGGTAGTTTATTCCAGATTGTGACAACTCTCTGTATAAAGAATTGTCTCCTGTTTTCTGTTTTGAATGCCTTGAAGCCCAATTTCCATTTGTGTCCCCGGGTGCGTGTCCCCCTGCTTATCTGGAAAAGCTCCTCTGGTTTGATGTGGTCGATACCTTTCATGATTTTGAAGACTTGGATCAAGACCCCACGTAGTCTCCTCTGTTCCAGGGTGAAAAGGTTCAGTTCCCTCAGTCTCTCCTAGTAGGACATTCCCTTCAGACCTGGAATAAGTCTGGTTGCTCTCCTCTGAACTGCCTCTAAAGCAGCAATATCTTTCTTGAAGTGTGGAGCCCAGAACTGTCCACAGTATCCAGATGAGCTCTAACTAGCGCATTGCACAGTCTGAACATTACTGCCCTTGTTTTAAATGCTACACTTTTGACAATATATCCTAACATTCTGTTTGCCTTTTTTATTGCTTCCCCACATTGTTTAGATGGAGAAAGTGAGGAGTCCACGTAGACTCCTAGGTCTTTCTCATGCGTTACTTCATCTAGATCTGTACCTCCTATAGAGTAATTATAGTGGACATTTTTGTTACCTGCATGTATTACCTTGCACTTGTCCACATTGAATTTCATCTGCCAGGTGTCGGCCCACAACTGAATATTATCTAAGTCCCTCTGAATAGCCTGTGCTGCCAAGATTGTATCTGCTGAGCCACCTATTTTAGTATCATCTGCAAATTTGACAAGTTTGCTAACTATCCCAGAGTCCAGATCATTAATATAGATTAGAAAAAGCAAAGGCCCTAGTACTGATCCCTGTGGAACTCCACTAACAACCTCACTCCAGTTAGAAGCGACTCCTCTAATCGACACCCTCTGTTTCCTATACATCAACCAGTTCATAATCCATCTACTTACATTACCCTGAATGCCTACAGCTTCCACTTTGGTGTGGAACCTTATCAAAAGCTTTTTTTAAATCTAAGTATATCATATCATATGCTCTCACGTGATCTACAGCTGCAGTTGCATGTTCAAAAAATTCTAAAAAATTAGTAAGACATGATCTGCCTTGTCTAAACCCATGTTGACTATCTCCAAGAATATGGTTTTCATTAAGATGCTCCTCTATTTTCTGTCTAATAATTTTTTCTAACATTTTACAAGTGATGCAGGTGAGACTGATTTGTCTGTAATTTTCTGGCTCAGTTTTGTCCCCTTTCTTGTGGATTGGTATGACATTTGCTGTCTTCCAGTCAGTTGGCACATCCCCTGTTCTAAGTGTCATTTGGAATAATTGAGTTAGCGGCCTATAAATAATTTCCCTCATTTCTTTAAGTACTGTTGGAAATATACCATCTGGCCCAGGTGATTTGTTTGTTTTTAATTCTGCTAGTCCCTTTAGTACCTCCTCCTCATTTATCCTGATCTCTCTTAGGGTTTGACTGGACTGATTGTCAACCTGTGGCATGTCATCTGTTTTTTCTTTTGTAAAAACCTCTGTGAAACACTCATTTAGAATATTTGCCACATCTTGTTCGTTTTCCAAGATGCCTCCATTTTTGCCCTTGATCTGTTTAACTTCCTCCTTTATTGACCGCTTGCTGTTGTAATATTGAAAAAAGCTCTTTGCATTGGTTTTAGCTCCAAGAGCTATGTTTCTTTCTATTTCCCTCTTTGCTTTCCTGATCCCTTTCATAAGATCTCTTTGCAGCTCAACATATTCTATGTATTTTGTTTCGTCACCATCCCTTTTGTATGCGCTAAACAACATTTTCTTTCTCTTGATATTTTTTTGCATACCTCTATTAAACCATTCTGGCCAGTGTTTTTTTGGTCCTCAATTTGCTACGTTTTGGTACAAATTGCTCCTGAGCCTCAAGTAGTATATTCTTAAAATATAACCATCCATTTTCAACTGACTCTGTATCCAATGTGCTCCAGTCTACCTCTTCTAAGTGCCGTCTCATACCTTCAAGGTTTGCTTTTCTAAAATTGTAGACCATTGTTTTAGACTTGGACCTTGTTTTTTGAAAGAATGCCTCAGAGCTAACCATATTGTGATCACAATTTGCCATTGGTTCTCTAACTGCTATCCCCCTGACTCTATCTTTGTCATTTGAAAAGATCAAGTCAATACATGCACTCTCTCTGGTTGGTTCCCTGACAAATTGAATAAGAAATCAGACTTTTACCATCAATCAAGTCTTATACAGTGAGCTTCAGAAACGTTGACCATGTGATAAAGACATTAAAATAACATAGTGGAAAAATGAGACAGGATGATGAGGGATGAGGGATGCGGGATTCATCACAGGGGTTTATGGAATGACTGCTTTCTCACTAAAAACTTTGGGACAGAGCACCTGGGAGCATTTTAGGAAATACTAATTTATATACAATTTTAAACTAATTAGAAATGAACTATGGAATCCAATGAAAAGCAGAAAATCTCCTGTATCCATCTCGTGAACATACAGTCAAGCATGGCAATGACTGTCCAATATATAATAAAGAAACAGAAAATATGTCTGTATCTATCCCAGGGAACCTGCCTTGGGTCAGTGTTTCAATTAAATTCAGTTCAGGTTAATTGCTTGGTTGATAGTTTAGAAGTGTGGAAAACACAGTTGACCTACTTCATAACCCAGTCTCATAACACCAGAGAACACCAAGTAGTTTATTTCTTTATTTTCTAGGGTAGGAACTCTACACGACAACAAAATACTATATTGACTACTTTGCTACTGGTAAATGTAGGCAATTTTCCAAGGTATTTGTGGTAATCTTGTTTTCTGGTCTGTACCATATAATATTATGCCCCAAACCATGAAACAGATGTATTTAAAGATTTTTCCCTCAGAGGAATAAAGCTTAACTAATCTCACTTTGATACGAGGACTGCTAGGACTGTTACATAACTTCTATGCTTTTCTGAGACATTTAGTGAATACACAACTGTTAAAGAAATATTTAAAAAACAAAACAAATTAAGAACAAATTAATAAGTTACTTATGCATTTCCAATAGACAATATTGAAATGCAATTGGTTTCTATTTTAATTTTCACTTAAATAATTGTTCTGCCATGTGAATAGAGCTACCATTTTCCCCAGATTCTGTGGTAAGACTTAACATTAAATCTTTGCAATGTGCTTTCATCAATGCTGAAATAATTAAGAATAAACACACTATAGACAATTTTGAGTAAAGAAAGACTATTGTACTCCAGGTAGACATCCAGTAATATAGCACATAATACAAATAATAATCAAATTATACGTATTACTAGCAGTAGTCCTAATAGCTTAAAAAGTGATTACCCCTTCACAGGGCCGTCACTAGTGGGGTGAAAGGTGGTGACAATTATAGGAGCCCCCACTGCCCAGGGGGCCCCACAAAATCCAGCAGTTATACTATATATACCTGTTCTGTGAATAATTCTAATATTTATATTTGTTGAGATTTTAATGAAAACCACAAAAAACATGCAATTTGGTGAAAAGTTTTCCAAATATCTGCTCCTCTCCCCTCCCAAAAAATGGTTTAGTCCGATCTGATGTATTTTAATTATTCAGTCACAAACATCAGAGGGACCCAATAAATTGTAAGTCCCACCCCAGCTCGTGAACCAATCAGAGTTGAGGCGGCAGCTGAAGTTAGCGATGAAGTTAGTGGAAGAGCAGGAGACTTACTGACTGATTGAAAATGGGGGAAAAGAAAACATAAATCAGGGTACCAGAAACACCATGAAAGGAAGGAGAGGGAGGCCAGGAGAATTGCTGTATCCCAATCTATCAAGACGTTCTTTAAGATGGGTTAGTGTATTGTCATTTCGCTGCAAGATTTACTTTCATGGGAATAGGAAAACTACCGGCCGGTATTGTCACATAATTTTTATTACCGGCACGCACCGCCACTGCTCTTGGATGGATACATTTATTAGCTTTATTTAATAATATATTATGCAGTACCATATTATCTTCATTAAAAGTTAAGACAAAGAGTAATTTTAGCAGTTTTATGTTTTACATTTGACTGCATTCTTGTTAATTTCTGAATGTTTACTTTTTGATTTATGAATTATAACAGACTGATGGGAAAAACTATTATAGACCTATTGCTGGTCCTTTTTTAAAATTGTTTTTGTAATTATTATTTAATAATTTATTGTCTTTTGTTAGTTTTTTATTAGTTTGTGTTGAATAATTGCATGAGGACTTTAAACAGTGTTTCATAAGTTATGGCTTAATGGCATTGTTCTGATGTAATATTTATATAAACATTTAACTTTTAAAATAAAGGTTTACAACAACATTTCCAACTTTTACATGTAAATAGACTATGTCAAAGTGATATGATATTAAACTTATTATAATGTCCTGCAGCAACAGATGTGGCATCGTCTGACTCACAACCCCATTCCAAAGATGACTTGGAGGGTCAGTGCGGAAGATACTCATTGGGTATATTGACTTGTTAGGGAATCACTTTATTATTGTATTTAGTATTTACTAGTCACATCTATTTTAACTGAACTGAATTGGAAAGTATTGGTTTATTTTTGATACAACTATTTGACTCATGGTATTTGTTGTCTACAGAGCCAGGTCCCTCAACCCAGCAAATGCATGAAAGTAGGCCAACATCAGTTAGTAAAGGTCAAAGTGAAGAAACTTAAAGTAGCACCAGTCAGGACACAGTCACAGACAGCCCAAACTCAGCAAGCATAGGGAGAAATGAAGGTGAGAGTGAAGGAGATTTTTTGACCACTGATCCAGAATTATGGCCAGAGAGGTTCACAGATCGTGAACTTGAGGTGATCGTTAGACAGCTAGCCACTGCCAGTCAGAAAACTATTATGCCCAAGGATTCAGAAGGAAAGACATTTCCAGAGTATATCCAGTTTTGTAAGTCAGTAAATTGGCGAGAAAAACAGAAGAGTGACTGGTTTACGTACAGTCCAAGCACAGATGCATTATATTGTGTGCCATGCATGCTCTTTTCACATGATGACCTCAGAAAGACATCAACTAGTGCACTAAACACTAAAGAAGGGTACAAAACAGCAGATCTGAAATGGCAGAGAATGTACGACAAATTCCCTGACCATGAAGCAATTAAGGCACACAAAGCATGCTACCTCAAGTGGAAAAATCTGAAATATTCTTTGATAGAAGCAAAAGGAATAGATAGCAGCTTGCAAAAACAAATACAGCTGGAAGTTGAAAAAAACAAAGCAATTCTTGAAATAATATTAGATGTCACACTTTTTTTGGCATCAAGAAACTTAGCATTCAGAGGGACCACAGACAATTTAGGTGATGTTTGCAATGGTAACTTCCTTGGCACATTAGAAACAATGTGTTCTTTGTGGCATTGGATAATATAATCTCTGCATTGGATACCCGCTTCCAGACCACTGCAAAGATATTTGAAGAGTTTGCTGCAATAGTAAAGTTAAAAGACTTAGAAGAAGGTCAGATTCACCCAGCTTGCCTCTCATTAGTGAGCAAATATATAGTCAGGATCTTACAGCAGGCTTTGAGAATAAAGTGAGGCATCTTAAGTCTGTGTATATAAGAAATGTTTGAGATAATGACAAGGTCTATATGCATTGTAGTATGCTATTAACTCCCATTAAATTTAGATTCAAGATACCTTAAAGTGGAAGAATTAATGTCTTTTAGAGCAGCAGTGTTAATACATTTTAATTACAGAAAGTGAACATTTACAACAATTCTCATCAAATTCAAAAAGGAAATACTATGGATTAAAGTATATATTTAAAAATCATATCACTCATAAACATCCCCTCCAGACCACTGCGCTCCTCCAGTGCCAGAAGACTAACTCTACCTCCTCTCCACTCTCCTTCCTCCAGAGCCGCTCCTTCTCATCCCTGACCCCTAAATGGTGGAACGACCTGCCCACCGAAGTCAAAACAGTAGAGTCCTTGACCTCATTCCGGCGCTTACTCAAGACACATCTTTTTTATTTTCAAATCTTTTTATTGATTTTCATGCAATAGCAATACACCATAATCATTATTACAATAAGACCACGGAGTACAAATAAGGAACATTAGGATATTCAGAGATTAAGTTATCCCTTTGCCACCCATCCTTTCCCACACCCACACACATTAAAAAAAAACACACACAAAGAGGTATGTTTAACATAGAGCTGCATAATTTCCCAAATCAATACCCAAACATATCATACTTTACATACACAGATATAAATATGTATAGTACCGCACACATATACATATAGTACAATGAAGCACATATCCAAAAGCATAGTGCATGTAAAGATAAACATTACAAGCAATACAAAAAAAAAAAAAAAAAAAAACCATTGTCACCAGGGGAACATCTATAAGGTTGTCATTAAAATGACTTATGGCAGAGAATTGATTTGTAAATGTTCAACAAAAGAAATAAAGCCCTGCCACCTAGCATACAACTTGTTAGTAGATCCACGCAGAGTGAATTTTATTTTTTCCAATTTCAAGAATTGCATAACGTCCTTAACCCAATGAACATCAGAGGGTGGGGTAGTCTGTTTCCATTTAAACAAAATCAAGAGTCTACCCAAAAGTGTAGCAAAAGCAAGTGAGTCAGATTGAGTTTTGAGCAGGGAGATATTATCAGGGACCACCCCAAACAGAGCAATAAGTGGTGATGGTTCAATATGAAGTTCAACATTTTTTGAAAAACATTCAAATATAAAACTCCAAAAAGAAGCCAATTTAGGGCAAGACCAAAACATGTGGAGCAAAGAGGCCGGGCCCTGTTTACACCTATCACAAGTCGGGTCTAGATCAGGATAGATCCCTGACAACCACTCCAGTGAAGACGATGTACAACTTTAAACTGTATAAGAGCATGTCTGGCACAGACAGAGGAAGAGTGTACTCGTAACAGAACAGACTCCCATTCCTCATACGAAAACTGCGAACCAAGATCTCGTTCCCATAAGCTTTTTAACCTGATAAGGATGGAGTATTCAAGGAAGAAATTATTAAATACATTTTAGAAATGGATCCTTTTAGTTGAGGGTTTAGTTGTAACAAAGAATCCAAAGCTGACGAAGGAGGTTTAGAGGGAAATGTAGTAAACTGAGTGCGAACAAAGTTGCAGATTTGTAGATATCTAAAAAACTTTGTTTGTTGCAAATTAAATTTTTCAGAAAGCTGTTGGAACAACGCAAAAGTTTCATTGATATATAATTTATTAAGCGACACAATACCTCTATTATGCCACAAATGAAATACCGCATCACCCACAGGGGGAGGGAACATATGATTAGCATCTAAAGGTGAAAGTATGGAGGGTTAAACGAGGTTGAAACATCGTCTAAACTGTATCCAAATTTTCAAAGAGCCCCTCACTAAAGGGTTTGCACTCAGTTTAGCAAAAGACAGAGGGATAGATGAGCATAATAAAGAGGAAAGAAATACCGGTCTACAGGAAGCGCTTTCTATATTAACCCACGGTAGAGCATCTGCATGTGAAGGGAATGACATCCAGAATAAAGTGTTATGTATATTGGCTGACCAACAGTAAAATCTAAAATTAGGCAAAGCAAGCCCACCCAATAATTTGGACCTCTGCAAAAAGGCTTTACGGATACGGGGTAGCTTTTTATTCCAAATAAAAGATAAAATACTACGATCTAATAGATCAAAAAAATATTTTGTAAGAAAAATAGGTAAACACTGAAAAAGATATAGGAATTTAAGGAGGGTATTCATTTTTATTAGATGAATGCATCCAAAGGTAGAAAGAGGTAAAGAGGACCAACAAGCAAGATCTACTTTGGTGGGTTCGAGAAGGGGGGCAAAATTTGCTTTAAAGAGGCAAGTGTATTTCCTTGTAACAGAAATACCTAAATACGATAACTTATCTGTAACAATGTTAAAAGGAAAAAGTCAAAAGAGTGATGCAGTGCAGGTTGATTAATAGGAAATAGTTCACTCTTATGCAAATTTAGTTTATAGCCCCCCGGGTCACACCATGAATGGCCTTGCACCCTCGCAAGGCAATAGCAAGACGTTACATAGCTAAAGCAAACAAAAGGGGAGAGAGGTGGCATCCCTGCCTGGTGCCACGATGAAGGGGAAAAAGTATACAGTATACGCAACAGGGGAAGAGTATAGAACTTTAACCCAGGAAATAAAATTAGGGCCAAAGTCAAATTTGTTCAGGGTTTCAAGTAAGTAGTCCCACTCAACTCGGTCAAATGCCTTTTCAGCATCCAGAGAAACTAATACCTCAGGCAGAGTAGAAGTGGAGGTGGTGTACAAAATATTAAAAAGGCGACGAAGGTTAAAAAAACAAGTGCCTGTTTTTTATGAAGCCAGTTTGGTCAGAGGAAATTATGGAAGGAAGCACAGTTTCAAGACGGCGAGCCAATATTTTTGAAAGAACTTTAAAATCTGAATTGAGAAGGGAAATCGGACAATATGAGCTGCAATCTAAAGGGTTCTTATTCTTTTTCAACAGTAAAGTAATAGAGGCTTGAGTTAGAGTAGTAGGCAATGATAGTGATGAAAAAGACTCTGAAAACATTGAACTCAATAAAGGACAGAGTGAGTGAGCAAACTTTTTGTAAAAGTCAAATGGAAACCCATCCTGGCCAGGAGATTTACCAGTTTGCATAGAGTTAATTGCCTGTAAAATTTAATTCCTTGTAAAAGGTTCCTCCAATTTGGCCTTAGCGTCAGAGTTAACAGCTAGAATAGCTAGATTATCAAAAAAATATGTAATTAAACAGGGGTCAGCGGGAGACTCAGATTTGTAGAGAGAAGAATAATATTCCTGGAATGCATTGTAAATTAGTAATTGATCAGTCAGTAATGTGCCTAATTTAGATTTGATTTGAGGGATTAAATGGAATGCTTCAGACTGGCAAATCTGATGAGCAAGAATCTTGCTAGCTTTGTCACCATTCTCATACACTGCATGACATGCCTTAGATAGCAACTCTTCTGCTTGTCTGGTTGAAAGAAGATTAAATTCAGTTTGAAGCACAAGTCGTTGTTTATACAAATCGGGAGAAGGAGAGTTAGCAAAAAGTCTATCAGTCTCCAGAATTAGCTTAGAAAGCTCAGATAACCTCTCTAAACGGCGTTTGTTAGCTTGGGCAGTGTATGAGATGATCTGACCACGTATAAAAGCCTTCATTGTTTCCCACAAGGTGGAGGAAGAAACATCAGGAGTAGTATTAGTCTCTAAAAAAAACGAATTTGGGAGGTGATAAGTTATCATCAGAAAGTAACAATGTATTAAATCGCCACGGGGAACGAGAGGAATAACGGTCTGGGAAACTTAGTTCCAAAACTAAAGGAGCATGGTCGGAGATCACTATACCATGATAAGAACAAGAGCTAATTTGTGATAATAATTTATTGTCCAGAAAAAAATTATCTATACGAGAATATGTTTTATGAACATGGGGAAACAGAACAGAATATTGCCTAGCTGTAGGATATAAGAACCGCCAAGGGTCTGATACCACAAAACACACCATCTGTGCACAAACTGCATTCTATGAGAACAAAGCAAAAATACACTCTGAACCCATAGCCCCGCAGTCTGAGAACATACAGGCTGCTGCGACAATAGGAACATCGCCAAGAAACGTGAATATATACTGTAGTAGCAAACATAAAAAATTACATACTAAGAGCAGTTTCTAACGGAGCAGAGGAGAGAAAATTATAAAAATAATGATAGTAAATAATAAAAACAAGATGGAAAAGAGTGAGCCCCAAATAGCAAATAGAGCAACACCATGACTATCGTTTAAAAAAATTAATAAAAATAGGAGAGAAAAAACAAAAACAAAAAAAAGTTAAACACAGGATACATATAAGAAGTATTGCATCCCATTATCCATTACCGACTAACAGGAAACAAAACAAAAAACAGGTGTTACAATCTCTGTTAAACCTAATGATACGC
The DNA here is from genome assembly GCF_036373705.1 of Amia ocellicauda. Taxonomy (NCBI): domain Eukaryota; kingdom Metazoa; phylum Chordata; class Actinopteri; order Amiiformes; family Amiidae; genus Amia; species Amia ocellicauda. The sequence continues at coordinate 34,145,535 of NC_089854.1, read as the reverse complement.
AGAACCAGCACATGAGTGCCATCAATACACAGACCTAGTTGAGCCAATAAACCATGCCTTACCAACCAGTGACCAGGAGCTCTGTGCAGATTACAGTCAGTCAGCAGGTGAGGCTGCGCCGGGGAGAACATGACGCTTCACATGCAAAAGCGCTTCCTCGTGGTCCGTGAAAAAGCGCACATTTCCGTTGTATGCCACACGGAGCCGAGCTGGAAACAGCAGGCCAAACTTCACACTGGGTTGACTGGACTTCACCTCGCCAAACGCGGTCCTTTTCTTAGCAACAGAAGTGGCATAATCAGGGAAAATTAAGATTTTCTGTCCTCGACACATCAAAGAGCCGCTTTCTCTAGCCCGACGCAGAATTTTTACTCGAATGTGAAAATAGTGAATTCTTACGAAGAAGGGACGAGGTTTCTGGCCGGGATCAGGACGCAGTTGAAGAGATCTGTGTGCCCGGTCAAGTAGGGGCTTTTCCTCCAATGAAAGTGTCTCTTTCAGAAGCTGTGCCACGAATTCTGTAGGACGGGGTCCCTCGATGCCCTCTTCAATCCCGATCACCCTAAGGTTATTCCTCCTGGATCTCCCCTCCAAATCCTCACACTTCTCCATCAGAGACTTAACAGTAGCCGATAATTTTTGTACATCAAATTGCAAGGAAGTTGTTGAATCAGACCACTGTGTGGCAGCCTGCTCCAAGTCCTCCAACTTTTTGCCATGTGAATCGTTAAGGGCCTGCAAGGCTACCACAGAGGAAAACAGTTATTCGCGTACGGCTGAGATCTCCTCCCTAATTGACCGTGTAACTGCATCAATTTTAGCATCCAATGTGGAACATATTTTTGATTTTAGAGAAACGATTTCACTCCAAAGACCAGATATAGCTACCAACACAGCGGAGTCAGCACTTCCAGACGGGTGCACAGCAGTGGTCTCCTCTTCATGCGAGGGCACAGGACTAGTGGGGCCTTCATCTGCCGTCTCCTTCTTTCCCCTCGTAATAGGCATTGTAGTCATTAACCTCAATAGTTGGTGATCTAAAACCACTTTAGCTACAAACAGATGTTAACGATGCAGAAAAATACAGCAAAAAAACACAGAGCCTTATAAAAAGAGAAAAAAAATAGATATTTGCGGGAGCTAACGGAAAGTGTGTGCTACTCGCTCATAGCTCAACAGCGCCCCCAAGACGCATCTTTTCTGACAGTACTTGTAATATTAGTCATTTTATTCCTGCTAGATAGCACTTCACAGTTTTATCATGCTTCTTGCGCTTTTTATTATTTTCCTCCTTGCTCCCTTTCCCGGAGATCTTGACAGAACTTAGCTTTCACCATCCAGGATGTAGGACCTCACTTACTGTACTTGTGTAAATTGTAAATTGGAATTTGTAAAATGTATTATTTTGAATTACTATGTTTTAGTTAAATTGAATTTGTACTGATTGATGCCTTGTACTTAACTGTATTTTTGCACTTTGTTTTGCACTTATGTTGTAAGTCGCCCTGGATAAGGGCATCTGCCAAGAAATAATAATAATAATAATAATAATAATAATAATAATAATAAACAAACTTCATAAAATGAAGAATTTTGAATATTGTATACTTATACATTTTCTTGGGGGCCAGCGAAGATGATGGACTGAATGTTATGGTTGCAAAGCCTGAGGAAAGCTGGTCTTCAGGTGGAGCTCCATAGGTCTTATGCTTCTTTAGATGATGGAGAAGGAGTTCAAAGGTGCTACAAAGGTGCTAGTTTGAATATCCATCAATATTTCAGTTCAGGACCTGAAGAAAGTTTCAAACTATTGGATGTCCATTGATGATTTTGTAATTGAATTAGTATGACTACGCCAACCCAGATATTTAATGAGAATGGGGAACCTTGCAACCACCCTTCACCGTGTAGGTTCGGCAAAGGTCCCAGAACATACTTCACAGTCTCAGGTAACTAAACCTTATTTATTTTACTTCTATACACTATACTGGAGAAAAAATAAAAATATCCCTGCAGGGCACTAAGCCTGCAATACAGTAACACCTGGGGAAACCAGAGAAGAAATATCTAAACCTAAAAATGTGCTACAATTGCCTTTAATAAAACTGAGCTAATACAATTTTCTAAAATCCTATCTTAATGGAAAACTAAACTAAAATATAGACAATTTTGTGAAATTGCAGTGCAATGTGCAGGGAATTTGAATTTTGGGAAAATCAAGGACATACCTGTTTCTATATAAGTGGTAATTCTAGGCACAACTATTAATTTGAAATAGACCCCCTATCTCATTCAAGTAAAATGCTTTTCCTTTTTCTGGCCCCGGAATATTAAGTTAATTTTACTGTGTTTGCACGAAATACAAGTTTAATCAACTTCTACAGTAATGGTGGAATTCTAGAAAGATGTCAATTAAAACTGTGAATGACATCTTGACTGTTAGGCAGATCATGGTGGCTCGTTTTACCTAATAATGATAATGATTTTTCTCCAGTGTTTTGCATGCCTCCCCCTTAACAACTGAATTGAACATGTGAAATGGTACCTGTGAAAATAAATACAACTAAGAGAATTCAAGTTTAAAAAATGTATTACAGAGTAAAACATAGAGAGCACATCATATGCTATATGACTTGTGGACTGCAAGACAATGATAATTTCTTGGTTAACATTATCTTTGTTTTAACATCTATCAATGTTGACCAATGGCAGGTTAGACAGATTATCTCCTAGCTAATCTTTAATAGCTTTTGATATTCTGCTGAACCCAGAAAACCACTGTATGTGAGCAAAGACACTCCTTTTGGGTAGACAACTAGACAGAAGTTGTGAAATTTAACTAAGGGATCCCCCACCAATTCTGACAGTTTTGCTCTCCAGAACAAATCTGCACTATTTTAATTTGTGTATGACACGTCTGTCACTGTTAAGTCATTGCCTTTACATGCACTTGAAAAGAAAACAAGGAATAAAGTTTTAAAATGAGGTGAGGAATTGTTTTTCCCTGTGGGTAAATCTTTGTTGGGCTGCCAAAGCTCATGATAAGAGGGTTCAATACTGCTGATACAGATTCAAAGATCTTGGAAACCAGGGACGTACAATCTTTTCCCTCGGTGCATTTCCATCTAAAGGTCTGGCTTCATTCCTCTATTTGCCTTTTAACTCAGATGGGCTTGGAAAAATTGTAATTATGTCCAAAATCCAAACATAACCAATACAGCCTGATCTGTCAGTGATAACAGAGTCCAAGAGACTTATCGATTTCAGCTTATTTGGTACTGATAGCAAAGTCAATCTCATTAATTAAAGGTTTAATTCCAGAGGCAAAGAGATCAAAACTATTGTAGCTGCTCCTTCTGTTTCTATGATGGATTAAACTTCAGCAGCATAATTATGTTTTTCTCAGTTTGTTTTTGAACAACAAGCCATTAGGAGAATTCTACTTTGTATTAGAAAAATCACTTTACATATTCAATTTGGCACATCTTTAGAGGCAATAAAATCCTTAACAGTAAATGGTTTTATTAAAGCAAATCTTTGCCAGAATATGAAGGGAATTTAATCTGAAGTCTGAGCTCTATGCCCCCACCACCCCCCCCAGCCTCTCTGGAAAGAAAGAAATTAAAGGGAGAAAATATTTTAAATAAGAGGCAATGGAAAATTAATATTTAAATAAAGTTGTAACTTTGAGGAGAATTTTATAAAAATATATTTGTGCAAGTAACAGTTTTTCAGATAAAATACATAAATCAATTAATATAATGTTATGATCTAGCAACCACTGTGAACAATAGAATATATAATAATGTGATGTACCGTTGGCACAGGAACAGGGTAACCCAGTTACAGTGCTGGTGGGATGGTCAAGACAGGCGTGGGTCGAATAGTCACGTTTAGTGCCTTAAGAAGACAGACCAGACACGGGAGGTGAACCGGGAATCTGGGGATACAATGTCTTCTGGCAGCCTGTAGATGCAGAAGATGTAACTGAAAAGCATCTCCGCCATCTTGAGCGCAGTGGGGAGTCCCTTGAGAGGAATGAGGCAACAGCCCTTGGAGAACCAATTGATGGTGATCACGGTTGCCGATGTCATAGTTGCACTCCGCCAGTGACAGCTTGTGGGAGAAGAAAGCAAAGGGGTGAAGCTTGGGCAGCTGTCCGTGTCACTGGTAAAGCCTCATTCTGAAAGCTTGGAAGACAGAAGGGACATTGGCGAGACTGAATGCCATAACCAGGTATTCCTCTCAGCTGCTCCAGGGCGGCTGGCAATAAGGGCAGTGGGTTCTAGTACATCACTGTCACTGCGTTGAGCCCCCTGAAGTCAATGCAGGGCCAAACACTGTCGTCCTTCTTGGAAATGAAAAAGAAGCTGGCGGCGGCAGGTGACATGGATGGACGGATGATTCCCAGGTCCAGAGCATCCCTGATGTACTCTTCCATGGCCTGTGACTCTGGGAGAGAGAGAGGGTAAATACGCCCTCTGGGAGGAGAGGTGCCTGAAAGGAGGTCAATGGCACGGCCCCCGGGTCAGTGTGGTGGCAAGTGGGAAGCCTGGGTCTTACTGAACACCACCGCCAGGTCTGCCGGCAGGGATGATACAGTCTCCGGGAAAAACAGCTCTGCCCCCAGGATATTACAACCCCAATTCCGGAAAAGTAGGGACAGTATGGAAAATGCAAAAAAAGAAACACAAAGAGTAATTTGAAAATCCAATTCACCCTGTACTATATTGAAAACACATTATTAACACATTATTTGATGTTTTACTTTGTAAATTTAATTTATTTTTGAAAATATACATTAATTTTAAATCTGATGACTGCAACACACTCCAATAAAGATGGGACAGTTGACTGTTTACCACTGTGTAACATCACCTTTTATTTTAATAACACTTATTAAGCATTTTGGGCACTGAAGACACCAGTTGGTTAAGTTTAGCAAGTGGAATTTTCCCCCATTCATCCATTATGCATTTCTTCAGCTGCGCAACTGTACGGGGCCTTCGTTGCCTTATTTTGAGCTTCATAATGCGCCACACATTCTCAATCGGAGACAGGTCAGGACTGCAGGCAGGCCATGCTAGCACCTGCACTCTCTGCTTATGCAACCATGTGCTTGTAATCCGGGCAGAATGTGGTTTGTCATTGTCCTGCTGGAAAATGCAGGGACGTCCCTGGAAAAGACGACATCTGGATGGTAACATATGTTGCTCTAAAATGTGTACATATCTTTCTGCATTAATGGTGCCCTCACAGATGTGCAAGTTACCCATGCCATGGGCACTGACACACCCCCATACCATAACAGACGCTGGCTTTTGGACCTGACACTGATAACAGCTTGGATGGTCCTTTTCCTCTTTGGCCGGTAGAACACGACAGCTGTTTTGTCCAAAAAGTATTTGAAATGTTGGACCATGTTGAAGTATTTGAAATGTTGGGTCGTCGGACCACAAAACATGATTCCACTGTGCTACTGTCCATCTCAGATGAGACTGAGCCCAGAGAAGTCGACGGCGCTTCTGGACAGTGTTGATGTATGGCTTCTGCTTTGCATAGTAACATATCACATATCTGAACATATCACACCAGTCTTTATCCATTTACATTGGCTCCCTGTGCACTACCGTATCTTCTTTAAGTCATTCCTCCTTACTTACAAAGCCCTTCATAACCTGGCACCTACATATCTGTCGGACCTTCTCCCAGCCTATGCCCCTTCCTGCTCCCTCAGTTACTCTTCTGCTTGTCTCCTTATCACCCCCCCCATTCCGTCTCTCAGCCTTCAGCTGCTCGGCCCCCAGGCTCTGGAACGCACTCCCCTCACAAATAAAACAAGAAGACACTCTCTCTTAAAAACCTTTTAAAAACTCACCTCTTTAAGAAAGCCTACCTTCTATAGCCCTATGGCTACATTTTAGCTGATGTTTCCTTTGTAACTGTCCGTCCCTATGTATTTCTCCATTTTAATCTATGTTTATTGTATTAATTGATTTTATATAGGTCAACTTTGTGTAAGATGTGTCCTTGAGTATCTAGAAAGTCGTCAAATAAACTGTATTATTATTGTATTATTAAAGCCTTAACTTTCATCTGTGGATGCAGCGGCAAATGGTGTTGACTGACGAGCCCATGTCAGGATATCCATTACAGACTCATGATGGTTTTTAGGACAGTGACATTCAGAAGTGTTTTTTGGCCTTGTCCTTTACGCACCGAGATTGGACCGGATTCCTTGAATCTTTTAATTCTATTGTGCACTGTAGAAGGTGAAATGCCCAAAATCCTACCAATTTGTCTTTGGGGAATGTTGTTCTCAAAGTGTTGGATTATTCACTCACACATCTGTTGGCAGATTGGTGAGCCTCGACACATCCTTGCTCTAGAAGGACTAGGCCTTTTTTGGAGGCTCCTTATATACTATGATTACATGATTGCCTCACCTGTTTCACATCACCTTCTTATTTCAACTTGTCACCTCGCTATTAGTCCTAACTTGCCCCTGTCCCAACTTTTTTGGAACGTGTTGCATGCATCAATTTCAAAATAAACGTTTACCTTCAAAAAACTATGCAGTTGATTAGGTAAAACATTATTTATGTGTTTAAATAAAAGTCAAAGTACGTCTACAAATCACTCCTCTTTGTTTTTATTAGCATTTTCCAAACTGTCCCAACATTTTCGGCATTGGGGTTGTATGTCCCAATCAGTCCAGGAGATGACTGGGTTGTGATGAGCGAGCCACGGTAGGCCGAGAATAATGTCTGCTTCAGGAGAGTCAATGACGAGGAGAGGCAGTTTTTCTGAATGAAGCAGCTCGATGGACATGGTGATGGGACTCGTCTTTTGGGACACTGTACTGGAACCAATGGGCTGGTTGTTGACAGCCCGAATGCGGAGAGGATGCACACACGATGAAAAATGGATGTAGTATTTAATGACTGTCGCCTTGTTATTGAACAAACAAAAAGATGTGTTTATCACCTAGCTGGATCTGAGCCTGAAAATGACACTGAGCCGGAGTGACAAGTGGGCAGTGTCGCACTCACAGGGTCGTCAGGGGAAGTGAAGGATGAGCCAGGACGACTTGGACACGCAACCCGGAAATGCCCGTACTGTCCACAATACAGACAGAGGTACTGCTCTAATCTCCTCTGTCTCTCATCGGGGGACAGGCGTGTTCTGCCCAGCAGCATGTGCTCCGTCTTACACACGGGGTTGGGTGCATGGCTGAGGCTGGCAGGAGGATGAGACACAGCAGGAGTGGACTGGGTTCCCCTTGTCTTCATCAGGTTGACCAGCCTGACCACCAGCTTGATGAGTTGCTCCAGGGTGAGCGCCTCGTCTCGGCATGCAAGTTCCACCTGTCCTGTTCCAGTTCGGAACACCACGAGCAGAGCCCGATCTCCCCATCCGCTGAGCGCTGCCAGAGTCTGGAAGCAGGAGCAGGCTGTTGTTTGGGTAGGTAGGCACGACAAGGCACGACAAGGCACGACAAGGCACGACAAGGCACGACAAGGCACGAGGAAAATGCTCGGAATTGTAGGCAGAACTGACAAAAACTTTGCAGTGACTGAGAGTGAGTGAAGGGTTTATGTGGAGCAGAGAAACAAGATGAGAGGTGCAGGGCGAATGTGAGCATGGGGGGGGTCACATAAGTGGATAAGGGTTTCAGGAATGTTGATTGATTGATTGAAGGGAGCTGGGAGAAGTGACTAATAAAGAATGGTGATGGTGATATCTAGTGGGGAAAAGTGGAAGTGCTTAGAGTGCTGTGCTGTAGCCGTGACAAATATATAATAAAACCCAAACAAGCAAATATGACTCAATAAATTGTACAACCTGAAATTAAATCTTATTAGTCCACTGAAATCAAATATAAGATATTATAAGTATAATGTGAATGGAATGGTAAATACTACGTGTACTAGTAGACAGACAAGCAAACATATTTTTATTATACTTATTAGCTAAAATAAAGTTATTATCAGTCTGCTGCTTTGATTTTGTCTGACTTTGTCTGATTTTGAAACCAAATAAGTTGGCAGGGGGTGTGGGGCAGTGTGGGTGTGTGTAATATGACGTGTGTGGGGGGGGTCATTTATATTGATTATTTAATGTATTGGTTTGGCTTATTTTTATTTTGCTTTTCCTTCACTTATTAGTTGTTTTCACTATGATTGTGTCTTTATTTCTTGTATTTTACTTTCTTTTACTTTCATTGAGCATGTATGCATTCACTGTGCACATTCCACACTGGCATTCACACATTCCAACACACCTCTCCTCATTGGACGATCTCCTCCTGAACAATCAGCCAAACACTCTTCAACCAATCACCTCCCTGCTCCGGACCATGAACTTGGTTTAAAGGCAGCCAGTGTGCATTTTCAAAAGAAGGCCAGAGATAGAGCAAGCAAGCAGGTGGACAGGATCAGTGGTGTGACTGAAGCGATCTGCAGAATCGCACCGATATGGATGGAGTGCATATAAGTTGAGTATTTGGACTGATCTCCAACTTATTCAGAATCCATCGAGTGGCTTCGGTAGGCTGCCGGGTCGGAGTCTTGTCCTGCTCACCTGCAAAAGAATAACTTAACCACAGGAGAGTAATTATTTTGGAGACTGCTGCTGTCTGTCATATTTTATAGGGTTGGTGGAGAAGGAAGGATTCCGTTGAGCTGCGCTTGTGGCGAGACCGGGCCTGGGAGATAGGATAGCTGAGGGACGTACATTATGGCAGTGCACAGTTCTACTTATCCAGTTTGATCTGTGTAGCCATCCCTCTGAGCCTCTGTTTCTCTTTCCTTTGTCTTGAGGGTCGTGGTGCCACTGTTTCAGACATGCATCGCGGCAGGGACCCACTCCACCGGCCCGGGAGGGACTTTTTGGGACACAGACAGCGGAACTCGAGGACTTTTTCAGCCCGAGCGCGTGAGACCGGACAGTAGAAGTTGTTCTTTCCCTGGACTTGGTATATTAGACCCCTGTTTTTATATAAGAAACCACCTGTGGGGATAGGATTTAGTTTAGGTTTTAGTGTGTTTTAATTAGGTTTTATTAGATTAGGTCCACCCAACCTCTGTAGTTTTTCTGTTCAGTATTGCCCATATATAAAGGGCAGTTTTAAAGTAAAGTAAATGGGGAGTGGTGTAGTCGTGGTTGCCTTTTGCTGCCAGTGCCACATTAATGTGCTAGAATTCCCCTTCACAGTCAGATCCCTCACAAAGGTTATGTATTGACTGTGCACAATGATGAAAGTAAATAGCCATAAACTATTACATTGTACAGGTTGAAGTGTCCACAAATGGCAAGCTAAAGATAATGCTTCCACACTGCAAAATATTATATTCTCAGATACACTATCAATGGAAAGGAATTAACTAAAAGCACAGAAAGAATGATAATTTACCATACTAAAATATTGCTAGGCTGATTGAAACTCAAAAAGCAAAGTAACACTGTTTCTATGCCGGGGTAAAGCATAGGCCACATTTTTTAGTTACCAGTAAATAAATCATGCAGCATCAACATTTATCACATCATTCACCACCAACACAGCAAGTGGGGACACCACCCAGCAAGACGTAATGCCATTAATGACAGGGTGTATTGCACAGGCTGCTACTAAACTTGTGTAACCGATTGCATTCAACCTACACAACAGAATACCTGTAAAATAATACTAATGAAAAAATGAATAAAACTCACATGCTTTAGTGCTCCTCAGTTTCCCGTATATGTGTATCTCTCATAAACTAATTGGCGACTGCAGTCATATTCACTTCCAGCCCAGTATAACTAGTGAAACATCAACAGCACATTTAGTCACTTCTGTGAAAACGGTACCTGGATAACTGTTGCACTTTCAACCACAATGCCTCATACCACGAATTCTCCGAGATGGAATAATATACACTAATAATAGGCTACATAAACCAACTTATCATCATCATCATAATAATAATATTTCTCCAAAACTCTAGCTTCTGTAGCAGGGCAATTATTTATGTATTATGTTAGGTAAGTATGTAGCCTAATTAGTGCATATATATACACACATACACATACACACACATACATAGGGCCTATAGGCTAATTTAATTATTATTAATTATTTCTGTTTTCCATCTCCCTTCCCAAGTTTCGTTAAGCTGTAACTGCGTGTTGCCGGATAGGAGAAACGTTTTTCTGTAAGCCTACCAACAAAGACACCTGAAGTTTGATTGTGAATCTTTTCTGTAGCCTATAGCCTACTGTTACTGTAAACAATCAAAATTAATGTTTGAAAAGTGTACACTGGAACAACGAAAATACAATGGAAATGCAATTTGTACAGTTGTTAATGCCAGTATTTATTCAATGCAAAATCTAAACATAAAATATATAAAAGGGGAAATTACTTACATTTCACGATGAAGATCTTAGTTGATCGCTGCTTCCAAACTCCAAACTTCAGTATTATATTTTACCAAATAATCCTAACCTATCACAAGCTATCTGATGTCTGACTGGTAACATGCCTTTTGTAGGCAGGACATATATATGACACGCCTGATTGGGTAATTTACTTCTTGAAGGCGGGTGACAGCACAGTGACAGCACAAAGAGCCTAATTAGACAATGTGAAATGTACTAAATGAAAACAGAATGCATATCATTATTAGGCATTGTACTGATATATATTATCACTTGTTATCAATAATCCATTACTTCTTATTTTTAGTAGCCCAGGCCCGGTCACCCCCCACGCCTCCGTGGTGCATGCACTAACCCTGGCCAGTAGGAAATCAACCTGCCCAGATCAAACGTCTGCACCTCTCTGCCCCTCCCCCAAGTGTATCGCAGGCTGGCAGATGGTACAGACGAAGGGCTGCGCGCACACGAGCAAATTCGACCTCAAGCAAAGGTGACAGATACAGAATACTTCGTAACAAATTTTCTCCAAGCCGCATGGGCCCCTTTGCTGGCTCGTTCCAAACTTTTTCTTCACTTTTTGAGGAGGTTTATTTTCTAAAAATAAAACAATGATGAATTCAAATAAATTGAAAAGAAAAAAGATTTATATACGGCATATTACAAAATACAAATTGTGTTATTTTGGATTATGCTGCCAGTTTAAATACCTAAAATGTTTAAATCCATTGCCATCGAAAAACAATGTGTTAAATGTATGTTTATATTACTAAAGCTACAGAACTGAGACCAGGCTGAAGTATAATTGCCTCATTTTCATGTTGGAAGTGTAACATTTTTTGCAAGTATGATTTCCAGTCAATCTGTGTAACGGTTTAACTGAAACTCATATTATCACCTCAATAACATTATTTTCTGAGGGAAGACATGTCAAATCACAGGTGTGCAATAATCACGTGATAGGATTAATGTGGAAATGATATTATTGTGATTGTATTACTAATATATGTTATTAAGCTTCTGAAGAGTTACAGAAAAGAAACAGATAATACCCCATTTCGCTCAGTGCTCTTCACAGACAGGTCAGTCTCAGTTGGCAGTCGACAGCCTGGTGTTTCTTCTTTCTCTCTTAATCTCTTCCTTTGTTGGTTGTAGAGTTTTAAAGGTTTTAACCCATCCGATCATATTCAAACATGTGTTGCCATGACCACTCAGACAAGTTGGTTTGCCGAGTTTACAAAATACCCCAGAAAATTTGGCCCTTACTCTTTAACTGACACCAAACCTATGGATCTCCGCTATGTACATGGCCATCTATCAGTCACATCTGATTAAGTAAAAAATAATAAAAAGCCACACATAATTTATTTCTAAACTGGGCTCTGACTGCCTCTGAACTCCATCAAAGCTATACCACAGCAGCTGGCCTAGTTAAGAAGTCGTAGGATCCTGAGAAAAATTACAAAATTGATGAGACCATTCAGTCCTTCACACTTGTTGGGTTTTAAATAACTAGTCTCCAGAATCTAATCCAGATCCAGGCAAGTTTGACCTACATGACTGGTTTGTTCAAGACCGAACAACTCTTTGTGTTATGAAGTACCACTATTTTCATCTTGGTTTTCACTTCTGATCTCCACTCCAGTCTCAACAACTTCTTGGAACTGATTTTATACCCTTTATAACGCTTTTGGATTTTGAATACCTAAATCAAATCCCCTTTTGATCTCCTCTATTAAAGACTCAATATATTCCCTAACCTGTCCATAAAAAATGTTTTGGTAGTTGGGAATTATTCATGAATGTCGTCTGATATCTGGGAAATAAAATAATATTGATGGGTCCCAATAAGAAACATTTAACACAGTCACGGATGCTCCATGAAAACATCTCTATAAACTATAATTTCCAAAGAACCAAAAAGATAGAACTTGCTACATACAATACTAATCCTAACACTAAATATTTATGATTTATGTCCTTCTTGCAGTTACCAGTCATCGCAACACTACATCTTTTTCTGGAGTTATTACACAGTTTAAAAACAAAGATCTTAAAGCACTCCCTATGTTGACTTCATTATGCAGGTGTTGTTTAACATTTAGTGAACTCTTTTTGTAAGAACCACTTAAATGTCATTTATCAACTTCTAAGACTGCAAATTAACTGTGACACCTTCACAAGGAAGGGATGTTTTCATTGAACTAAGGCCTCTTTTCTGAGACTAAGCCAGTTATTAACTATATTTTTTGACAGGCTGAGTAAAGAAGGGACATTGTTGTATTTTTTATAATTGCAAGTGCAAATGTTTCTGCAAGTGAAAACTAATGACTCAAGCCTTGTAATTAAAATATTTATCCCCTCTCCCATGCAAGGTAACTTGATTACTGACCTACAAAGTTGAAAGTCAAAAGATTAGCTTTTCAGATCTTTAAATTAGTATAGACTTCTTCAATTCTACCATCAGCTGCACCTTTGTCAGAGTAAAACACATCTTGCAATTAGAAGCATTGGCTTACATCTAATAGTGTTATTGGTTTCATAATGAGATTAATAGTGCTTATGTTTTATATTCAGCGTTATTACTAATTCACAGAAAATTAAAAAGTTAAACTAACAGAAAAGTAACTATAATCAATTAAAAAATAAGACGAATACTTAACATTACAAATACGTTACACCCTTTATTATTGTTGTTTTGCAGAAAAATTAAGCAACACAATTACATTTAGAATAGTTATGATTAATTTCAATGTTAAGGTCTAAGGCATTTATAAAATCCTGCCTTGTTTTATTGGAGCATTGTGGACAAACAATTAATTCCAGTACATGTATTCAAGGGTAGTAATACGTAGTTTAAGGCATTAACCATGTTCAATCATTTGTATTATGATTACCCATTTGTATTAGTCTAGTGCAGGGGTTCCCAATGTCTGGTGATGGAGGACCAATTTCCAGAGGTTGCATGGAACGGGGAGCCACAGTAGAAAATGAACCACTGATGAAAATGAAATATGTCCCAAATCATACCTTTTTATTTCCTATACATTTCTGTTAGGGAACATTTATGAACTTTAATTGTTGTTTTATTATTTTCCCCCAAATTACATGTGCAATTTGTAACAGAACATTTTCAGTAAGTGCAAAGATATAGTAAAGGTTCCGGAAAGGTGTGGTTGAAGGTTGGCTTTGGGGGGCAGCACCAAACATCCTCAAGGGCTGCATTTGGCCCCCGGGCCGCACTTTGGGAACCTCTGGTCTAGTGCATTAAAGTACTTCTTCAGTGAAGTATTCCCAATGGAATTTATAATACAATATACACTGTTGTAAATGAAGAGTAGCATAAGTCTAAATTCCCATTGATAGCCAAAGAATGAATAAGGTATTCCTAATCAAATTGTTTATAACCTCAACATAGTGCAAGTTATGTAATCTGTCTTGGCATAACAGTTAAAAGGGTACATTCCCATTTTGTCCAAGCTGTAAAAGTTGTGTGCGCTGTAAAGTTATTGCAGTGGATCTATAAAATCTGTAAAAAACATTGTCTGCCTTACATAGCATTTATATTAAAACCCCTCAAACTAAAGAATGCATAAAGTTGTATACACACAGAATGTCAGTATTGCAATCTCATATAAAAGTGATTCAAAACTGAGAGAACATTGTCACTTCTTAATAATGTATTTGATATTCTTCTTGATTAAAGAAATCTTATCAGTTTTCCCCCAAACAGAATCTCATAAAGTTTCATGTACTTTGTTCAGATGACCAACCCCACACAACTAAAATGTCCCATGAATTGTACTATTCATGTTCAATTCTATGTGTTCCAGTGTATGTGTGGAATATAAGTCATCAATAAAATAAAAAGAAAATCAATTTTGCCTGTATTTCCCTATTTGTTTCAAGCATTTTCAGTTTTTGATTTCATTTACACAAAAAGCAAAAGAAGCCAAAACAGATTTCTGCAATGCTAAACGATACAATCAAAGAAGGTAATCGTTTCATTCCTGTTCCTGGGATTTTGTGCCTAAAGCAATGGCCCTGTTTTTGGGCCTAGGCATTTAGTATGTTTGTCAAAAATTGAACATAACATTTATTTTGTAATCCTACTTAATACCAGGCCAAAATCATTAACCTTTGTTGGGATTTATATATGCCGCTAGTGTAATACTCATTCACTCATTAAATGTTTTATGTAAATTTAACAGTACAGACAGGACCTTGCTTAATATCTAATCCCAATGACAGCTCTTTAATCTACCTATTGAGTGACCAGTTCAATTTACAGTGCCTAAATATTTACAGTGTATATGCAGGCTCAGCTGTGCGTAGCCTCTAAGATTAGGCTTTGGAGTGTTATGGAGACCAGCACTGAAGATCTGTGCTCCATGGGCAGGAGTAATTTGGAATAGGATGCTGCAAGGCTTCATCTTTAGTTAAGATGTATTTTAATGGAGTAAGGGACCTTTGTCTTTTCATTTACCAGGAATCTCTGCCATGAGAAGTTTATCTGCCAGTCTGAGCATTATTGATAGGGCTGTCCATGTCTTTCAGAAGACACTACATAGTGCATTAATGTTACTGTTCAATCCATCTGTTTGGAAATGTCATATATGGCCTTGATTGATCATTCTCGTTCCACCACTTAGGGCCCAGGGATGAAAAGAAGTGGGCTCTGAAGGAAGGGGAATGGTTAGTCAAGGTCAAAGATGATTGTGTTAATGGAAACCTTGGGTAACTCAGACACACCCAACCTTGGCAGCCCTTGGTTAATGGCAATTCACCCAATGGGTGTGACCAGGGGTTAAATTGGGTCGGGGCCGTCCGGGCTGAACACCAGCACATAGGCTTACAACTTTCCTCATTCTTACTAATTCAAACAATGATTCAAAAGTGTTGCTTTTGTAGCACATAATAAATGAGGTCCACCCCTAAAGTTTACAAGATTATGTCAGAGCTTCAAAAAATCTTCGATAGCGTCATTCACAGGGCAATCGGAGTGATGGTTTATGCTCCTGCCACTTTGGCATGAAGTGTACATAAGGTTTAGTTTAATTTATGTTTTTTGGCACTCGTATTATACAAGACTGTAAGTCGCAAGTTCGTTTCTTACCGATGAGAGGTAAAAGATATGAGTGAGGCAAAAAGGAGGAAGCTTACAGACCACTTCAAAAGGTAGGCTAGGTCTGCGTTAGTCACTACTGAGTCACTACTTAACATGTACAGTAGGCTACCTGTTTGTTGCCACAGAGTGAGATTTGTGAAGCAAAAGCCTATGCTTTTGAAACGTTTTTATTCATTTAAATAAATCACAAAAATTAGAACTTGACCCCTAGGTCTTCTGAACACTTTTCATTTGTTCTCAGGTACGCTAGCTTACTAGCATGTTCTAGTGCCTACCGCCTGCTGTTCGAGTCGTTTCAGATCATATGGTGTCGGGCGGACTGTTTGGTGTGTTGTGGGCCGGGTACCGTGGGCCGCTCTGTGCTAGAAAGTCCAGGACCACTTTTTAGTCCCAGTCCACCCCTGTATGGTGTATTCAAATGATTTAATCAATTCCAGTTTAATTTTCCTAATAAAAAGACTGTTAATATTTTGTATTTATATTCTCTCCTTTAATGGTTACATCATTCCTATATTTGATACTGACACAAAGGAGAGGGCACAGGCCTACAGAAAGATTTTATTGTCATCAGATGTAGCTTTGCACACTGCCAGCATCTAGAATGATTTTGATCAGCATTTTAGTGTTTAGTGTTTAGTGTTTAGCAGAGGGCTCTCTCAACTTGTTATATTTTACAGTTTGTCAATTGATAAGATTTTGTAGGCTTTTCATACACATGTGCACCCCTCGAAAGCCTGCAACCACAGAGCCCCCCCACATCTAATTGTGTTGTAAAACAGCAGGCTGAATAAATGCCACGAAGTTACTAATGCACACGCTGCACACTTTTATTTAGCAGAAGTTTTCATTTAGATAACTAACTGTTGCTAGTATACAGTGGATTGCACCCCCAAGGAATTTTTTCACATTTTTTAAAATCTGGAATGAAAATTGATTTCATTGGAATACTCTCCATTTCATTAACAAAACATACACAACACATTGTAGGTGCAAAATAGTTTTTATTTTAAAACAAAAGTTAAATAAACATAAACTGTATTCACAGTAAATGAAGAACCTTTTGAATAAGTGAAGGGGGCTTTGAAGTACAGAAAATAATATATGTATTGGGAGTAACTTTGGGAAGGTGCTATCAGTTAGTCTCTCTATGAACAATAGAATGTTACAGCATTTACAGATCAAATGATGTATCAATCACACGCTTCCAAAAGTGCAAGCTGGCAGAAGATTGTGGGCTGTAAATCCGTGGTGTGCGTCCTCATCAAGGAAACGGATGTCTTCCGTTTACTGTATACAAAATGCCCCCCCCCCCGAGTCAATACTTGGTAGAACAATCTTTGGCAGCAATTACAGCTGCGAGTGTTTTTGGGTAAGTCTCTACCAGCTTTCCACATCTGGTTCATGTAATGTTTGCACATTCTTCTTGACAAAAGTGCTAAATCACTGTCATGTTGGATGGGACTTGTTCTGAAAGCATCTTGGTCATCATGGTGTAGTTGTTTGGATATGCTCTCTGACATACTCAGGGGGTGAATACATATGCCATCGAGGCTTTTCCTTTTTTTTTTGTATTTAAATAAAAAAAATGTTTTTTAATACTTTGTGAAGATCAGTGACAGAAAATCCCAATTAAATACATTTTAGTTCCAGATTGTATCACTGCAAAATTTCCAAAAGTCCTTTGAAATCCACTGTACATACATAAATATTGTACCTTGCATGTAGTTGGTTTTATTTGTTCTGCTCTTCCCTCAGTTTGTACCTGAAATCTAGACATGGTGTGATCTGTATTATTCATTTCTGTAACAAATCCAAGATATCTAATTAACATTGTTGTTTTATTCATATATAGATGCCAGAAATCAATATTATTGTTGTACTGTTGACAGAAATCTCCTCTTACCCATCAGAAAGTCACTGGGGGATTTTCAGTGTGTCATTTCAGGATGAAAGTCCCCTGGTGGAGGCCTGCATTGTATTCCACTCCACAGCCTCCAACTAGAAATCAATAAATAAATGCAGCTCATTGATAATAGAGCAGATCAGATTTCATACAGGGCTTGTGTTAGTGTAAAACATGAGCAGAATTGTTTTACATTGTCACACTATCCAGATTGTAAAGATATTGATAGCAATGTACACTCACCTAAAGGATTATTAGGAACACCTGTTCAATTTCTCATGAATGCAATTATCTAACCAACCAATCACATGGCAGTTGCTTCAATGCATTTAGGGGGGTGGTCCTGGTCAAGACAATCTCCTGAACTCCAAACTGAATGTCTGAATGGGAAAGAAAGGTGATTTAAGCAATTTTGAGCGTGGCATGGTTGTTGGTGCCAGACGGGCCGGTCTGAGTATTTCACAATCTGCTCAGTTACTGGGATTTTCACGCACAACCATTTCTAGGGTTTACAAAGAATGGGGTGAAAAGGGAAAAACATCCAGTATGCGGCAGTCCTGTGGGCGAAAATGCCTTGTTGATGCTAGAGGTCAGAGGAGAATGGGCCGACTGATTCAAGCTGATAGAAGAGCAACTTTGACTGAAATAACCACTCGTTACAACCGAGGTATGCAGCAAAGCATTTGTGAAGCCACAACACGTACAACCTTGAGGCGGATGGGCTACAACAGCAGAAGACCCCACCGGGTACCACTCATCTCCACTACAAATAGGAAAAAGAGGCTACAATTTGCACAAGCTCACCAAAATTGGACAGTTGAAGACTGAAAAAATGTTGCCTGGTCTGATGAGTCTCGATTTCTGTTGAGACATTCAGATGGTAGAGTCAGAATTTGGCGTAAACAGAATGAGAACATGGATCCATCATGCCTTGTTACCACTGTGCAGGCTGGTGGTGGTGGTGTAATGGTGTGGGGGATGTTTTCTTGGCACACTTTAGGCCCCTTAGTGGCAATTGGGCATCGTTTAAATGCCACGGCCTACCTGAGCATTGTTTCTGACCATGTCCATCCCTTTATGACCACCATGTACCCATCCTCTGATGGCTACTTCCAGCAGGATAATGCACCATGTCCCAAAGGTCGAATCATTTCAAATTGGTTTCTTGAACATGACAATGAGTTCACTGTACTAAACTGGCCCCCACAGTCACCAGATCTCAACCCAATAGAGCATCTTTGGGATGTGGTGGAACGGAAGCTTCGTGCCCTGGATGTGCATCCCACAAATCTCCATCAACTGCAAGATGCTATCCTATCAATATGGGCCAACATTTCTAAAGAATGCTTTCAGCACCTTGTTGAATCAATGCCACGTAGAATTAAGGCAGTTCTGAAGGCGAAAGGGGGTCAAACACAGTATTAGTATGGTGTTCCTAATAATCCTTTAGGTGAGTGTATTTATATGTGTTAAATAAATAATAAGTAGTTTCATCAGACAATATAACAGGTCTGTAACCCTTTCATTCCTCATCATGATTGAACTACAGACAATGCCATTGCTTGCTTTTTACCCAACATGTACTTGTTAATTCTTAAGAAATTGAAAACTGGCTAAATGTTATATTTTTTTAGTTTTTTGGACTGCATGATAATGTTGAGCTTCCTTGTTTTGTTGTGGTATATGATATGCTGATAGGAAGTCTGTAATCAGAGAATTTCTCCGTCGCTGGTTGATTTAGATTTTCCTCTCCAGTTGTATCCTTGGGCAAGGTTAGCTAATTCTGCAAATTTCGAATTACTTATTTTTTAACAAACGCAAAACATTCAATCTATCTATTTGCAAATGTCATGTATAGATTTGTATCCACTATTTTAGGACCAGATTTAAGCGGTTTCCACTCCCAGTTAGAACTTTTTATACAATGACCTGAGGGAACCTCGTGATACTGAAAGTATTATCGATTAATATTGATTTTTGGGCAAATTCTTGTTTCTCCCTGCTCAGTGATATCCCATAAATGAACACTTACTGGAAAATAAAATTAAATCCCACCCCTGTGACATTATGTGGGTTTGCAGTGCAATAATTATATGGAATTCATAGAGGCCCACTACAATAATATTGTGTTAAGCAGTGGTTCCCAGCTTGGGGTTAATAATAATTAAAAAAAAATCACAAACAATTTAGCACAATGACTTATTTATTCAGAGCTTCAATATACAGTGTTTCTCAGACATACTGCTTTTTCTGCCAGAGCTCCTCTTGAAGAGCTGTTGGAGAAGAAAGGACAAGATTAAAATGAGGGCATATAGTTCATCCATCCTTAGGCCTGCCTGTTCTCCTGGTGTGCTGTGTACTGTGAGCCTTCTGGGATTGCCAGCAACTGAAAGAAAATTTAGCAGGTCAAATTAATTCTCTCTCTTCTGATGATATTTTGATATCATGGTTTTAGTTATATGGAATGCGTTGTAGGGGTTTTAGATTAGTTTTAGGAAGTCTGTTTTTGCTTTCTGTCTTTAGTTTTTTCTTCTATTTTTAGGGTAGTTTATTTTATTTGCACAGTATATGACAAGCATTTTTATCAGTGTACATTGTTGATTTGAATTCTAGGCTTTACTCTCACTGGTATTAGAGTCTGTGCCCTTTAATTGTTAATATATGTGTAAAGCTTAATCAAATATTGTTTATGTACTTCCCTGTCCTGTGTGGGTCCTTTGAAGATTTGCTGCCTATCTGTGTAAGAAAATTGGTACCCCAGTAAAACCAAGGTTATATAGAGGTCCTCAGCTCTTTTCATTGTTTAGGTGGCACAGTGGTCATTAAGGGTTCAATTACATAATTGAGAGCTCGGTAGGAACAGAAACCATCAGGGTAGGGAGTCCTGGAGTCCAGGTTTGAGAACCACTGGTCTACAGCAGCGAACCTGAGTTCACCTTTTGTGACATGTTTGCCATCCACTGCCCAGCTTTGGGTCTTATTTATTCTTTACCTTCCAGCTCAATGTGAAGGTTCGCCTTGAGTCAACCCTTGATGGGCTTTATAAACCCTATGGAGATTCCCCAAACTTACTTTGTAGTTCCAAATGGATTCCCCAGAGTAGTCAGGATGTGAGTCTAACAAATGGTCAACTCAAGTGTCAAAATAATGATGAAGAGCTTATTTTGCCATCAGGACTGCTCTCGAGAAAAAAAACATCACTCACCTCACCAGATTTCTGTAATCCAGATCAGGTTGTGTTTCCAAATTGAGGTCTCAGTCAGGCAATGGTCGAAATCTAGGTGGTCAATATGTGATTCACACTCCTCTGTCTTTCTCCTTCTCGCTCTCAAGCTCTCCAAACAACGTTCTCACTTCCCCCTCAGGTACTTTGCAATCTCCTGATCGAGGCGGGGTCCTTATGCAGGCTTCTGGTGATTAGTTCCGGCAGCTGGCCGTGTCTACCACCCTGCAGGTTGTCAGGGTTGCGTGCGTGTGTTTTTGCCCCACAGGTTGTCAGTGCTGTGTGTATTTCTGGCAGGTTCCACTTGGCAGCTCAAGCAGGGGGAGCCACCGGGTCCTAATGTAGTACCTGTCCTGTATACATAGAAATGTATAGATGTTAAACTGCCATTTCCAGGTTTTAATCATACAATTCAAACATCGCCTTCTTTGATGCAAGATAGGGCAGGTTCAACTACTTGAGCTTTTAATTACATCAGTTACTTTGTTAAGCAGACAAAATATAATTGTCTATATTTAGCCTTTGAATCAAAGATACCTTTTAAACCTGCATATCGGCGAGACAAAGAATTACCTGTTACCAAAATAAAATGTATGTTGGCAATAATTTAATTCAGCTGTTCAAATAAGAGTGTATTTCCAATATTTTCAATGGAATATTCATACAAATACATTTATTTGCAAATATTTGAAAGGTGAGAAATGTGATTCAAATTTTTTTTTTTTTTTTTTACTGTATTATGTAGTATCATGATCATACATATTTATATAAAATGAAAAAGAAAGTAGATTTTTTCTCTTCAAGTCTTCATTGGGTTGCTGATCCTTTTTTAACTGGCACTCCATTCTCATATTTGCCTGATTTAGCTTCCAATGTGTCAGTTTTGTATTTGTGTGTTGTTCTTGACTGAATAAATGCTAAATTGCCTTGTAATTACTATGGAGATATGTCATAATTTCAACTGAATGAGTTTTCAGCATTTGTTTTCATTATTAATACAGCTCTGGAAAAAATTAAGAGACCACTTCAAGTTCAGAAATCAATGTTCTTAATTTTTTCCAGAGCTGTTTATGTATGGGATCTGAACCTTATAAATAAAGGGTCTATGACTGCCTGCCCCGGGGTAGTTGTGTTGCAGCCTTGGCATACAATTTTGTTGAGCGTTTTTTACGCATTTGTAGTTAACTATCAGAAAAATGAATTATTATATTTGATAGCACTAGTAAGTAGTAGGTTGTTAATATACAAGACTTACAACAGAGAAAGTATCTCTTGATGTATCACGACTGAATATATGTAATTTTTTTAAGGGGGTATAAATAATGGGTGAATGGCAAAGTGTACCTGTATATTCTGTGCACCTGAATATATGGAATCAAGCTAAACGGACAAGCTTAACCGTTGTGTATTAATTCCTATTCCAATAAATCCTACTATTTAACGTATTTTCCCTTATGTTTGTATTACAAACATATTTTTAATATATGTAGATGATATAAGATCCTATTTCATAAACCAAAAATCCCCTTTTTGAAAATGTATACAGTACATTTTAAATATATTGTAGTCTGTACATTTGTTTTATATTTTATGCTGAAAATGTATGGTAGATATTTTCTACATAAAAATAAATATATGGATTACATACTAATACACTCTGTGTGTTTTAAATACACACAGATTGGTCCATTTTGATATATGATCTTCGTATCAAAAATATGTTTGGTCCATATGGAATATAATTTTTTTCTGAATAATTAGTTAAACCATCTTATGTAGTTTGATTGAAGTGCTTTTGATTTTCGGGATGGGAGTGCCAAATTAATTAAATTATTATTAATTTGGATACATGGTTTTAAAGTATCATATAGTCAAATATTTAGGTAAATATTAGCTTTTTGACATCACAGTCTGAGATTATAGTGAGCCCAATATAAAAACATAAGTGGTTTAAATTTCAGAATTGTGGGTTGTATTTAACAGAACTCCATTGGAAATAATTGGTTCTGGTTCTCTATTTCCAGTTTCAAACTGAGCTGCAATTCTTCAGCAAATTCACCATGACCCTTTTTTCGGCCTTTCAAAGGTTGCTGTGATGCAGCACGAGCATCAAATCATTTCTTGTTTTCTTGCAGCTAAGAAAACATGTACTGTTCCTCTTTCCAAAAAAAATGGTTATAAATCTCTAACAGGAGTATCGTTCAGGAACACTAGATAATATGATTATTAAGTAATGGCGTCGTCAAACAGTCCGACAAAACACCGTCAGCTGCACCTTGTATTTTATCCCAGCCCCCCAAAAAATACTACAAAAATAGAATCCAAGAATGAAGAAGTAACTCCGCAAAACACTGTCAGCAACACCTCTGCTTCCCCGCTCTGACACCATAAAAAAACACTGTCAGCACCCCCCCCCCCCACCTGGTCTTACGCCGGAAAAAAACATCAAAAGCCCCCCTAAAACTTGAAGTCTAGAAACGTCCCTTTTCATACTGCAGCTGAAAGCAGCCAGAGACTGTCCAGGCCCAATCACTTTAACCAGCATGCCATTCTGACATTTGATCTTCTTCCCTCCTATTGGTACTGCACTGGTCTGCTGTATCATTAGCTCTGAGTTGTTCCTCAATCGATCACACATACAAGAGATGACAGTCTATCTCATGATCACCTAACTCTATTACTAGTTTTCAAATTTCAAGTTCAAGTTTGTCTGTATTCTCTAAAATGTTCCATATAGTATCTGACATCTTTGAGAGACCAAGAACCCCCCACCCCCATAAAAATGTGTATAGATTTATATATATTTTTTTGTCCTTCTACAAACACACATTATGTTAACGTTTCAAGCTCAATTGGACCGCAAAGTCTTTAAATCAATCATGCATATCATTAAGCTAATTAGGTAAGAAAACAGATTCCTTATGTCAGGAGAATTAATTGTTTTTCAATGCAATTAAATTGTGAACAAAAATCTGAACACCCCATTTTAAAAATAATGAAGAATAGGAAAAAGAGACAAAAAAAAAAAAAATCTGTAACCATGATGCAAACTTAGCTGCTGACATGGTCAAAGTTTTATATATTAAAACAATTAAAACAATAAAATGGAGATTGAGACCTCTGTGGCAAATTAAAATTGTGATTTGGTTACTGTGTAACCAAAAAAGAGGATAAAGTATCCTTTATAATAAACAAATCTAATCCTGTGTAATTTAAGTATAATTATCTATTTTTTAAATGATGCCAGATGGAGGACAAGTGTGTTTTTTCCTCTAGACTTCACCCTTCACCATGAAAGCACAATTACAGCATTCCTTCCGAGTGAATACTGGTTAACCACAGCTCACAGTTCACCTTAAATGGCAGGACTTTTTAAAAATAAAAGTTAAAACCGTTTTAAGTCCAACATACCCTTGTAAACCGTGTGAGCGATTTTCAATTTAAAAATCTGTGCTTCTTTAAATTGTTTATACTCTAGTTTTATTTTACACATCAAATAATACATATAGCAAAACATGTCTGCATTTATTTGATGTGTGCTTCTCCAAAACCTACTCGAAAAGTGTCAAAACATACTTTGCAAAATCTGTGAAAATAATTTATTTTAAAATGCTACTATCTGAAGTCACTAAAATATGAAAATATATGCATCATACATTATCTACTGTATTTTAAAAAACATTGTTCCATAAGGGAAATCATTGCTTTACTGAATATCTATACATGTTATTATGTGTTTAATTGTAGGGCTTCAAGAAAATGTACTTTCTACTGTATCTTTTTATTTTAAAATGTGACTATGTAGAGTTTCTAAAATCTAAGTATCTATAGAGTCCTCCTATGCAGTGAACAATTGATGAAACAGACATCTAAAATATTGATTCAGGACACACTAGTAGCCTGGCAGTAGAACACTGTCCCATATCTTTTAGACAGCTATCTAATAGTATTGGAATTTCCTTCCTTCTTTGC